>NC_143057.1:71316583-71626000 GCF_052426305.1 Pelodiscus sinensis
TGTGTGTGTGTGTGTGTGTGTGTGTGTGTGTGTGTGTGTGTGTGTGTGTGTGTGTGTGTGTGTGTGTAGGGTTTTTAAAAAAATAATTAGGGTAATTTTGCTCACTTTTTACTGTCATTCTGCCGTGTCAGAGGTTTAGATTACTAAAACTACAGTAACAGCACAAGTGTGTTTTAGCAATAGTAACTATAAATCAACAGCTGAATATTAGTAGGAAAGAAAAATTAATAAGACAATAAAAAGTCCTTTCTTCCTCTATACATTGTCCTTGAAAACTATCCTTGACTGTATATATGTTTGTTGAACCTCTACCTCCCAGTACAAAAATCAGTTAATTTATTCTAGGAAAAGCCTCTTTAATATATTAAATTTAGCTTTTATTTCTAACCACTTCATTCTATCATACCTTTCTTTGTTAGATCATAGAGCCCATTATCAAATATTTGTTCACCATGTAGCTTAGAAATGTGAAGGTTTAACTGGTAAGTCTCATCCTTAATGGACAAGGCTTACTGGTTAACCTTAACCAGTGGGGGAGCTCCAGCCCCACAGGGGGCCCACTCCAGCCAGCCTGTGTCTGCAACAACTTGGGCAGCCCACAGGCAGGGGCTGCTTTGACTGGGACGCTGGAGCAGCCTTTGCCTGTGGGGCACTTGGACCCACCATAAGCAGGGGCTATTCCAGCCTGGCCAGGGCAGCCTTTGTGGCAGGGGGGCTGGGGAGGGGCAGAGGCTGCTCCAGCCCAGCAATTAACTGGTTCAACAATATGTTTAAGCCCTTATCCAATTAAACAGGATTTTACATCCCTAATATAGATACTTACGGATTGCAATCAAGTCACTCCTTAATCTTCTCTTTAAGAAGCCAAATAAACTCTTTGATTAACAGTTTAGTAAATATGCCTTAGTCATTCTCATAGTTCTTCTCTGAATCTTCTCCAATTCATCAACAACTTTCTTCACTTGTAGACATTAGGACTAGAAACAGTATTCCAGCAGCAGTCACACCACTGCCCAATATAATAGTAATATTCTCCCTACTTCTACTCAAGATTGCTCTGTTCACATTAAGGATGTTGAAGAGCGGTTATTTGGCTAATCATGTAGTCGATACAAATTGGGCGCCTGCCCACGGCCAGCCTGGGCCACCGCGAACAGGGGCTACTACCAGAGTAGCCTTCACTATCTCTCCCCCCACCCCAACTGCCTCAGATAGAGGCAGTGTGGGTGGACAGGGACAGGCAGCACCACAGAGACAGCACTGGGGGGAACCAGCTTTTAAGCCAGCGCCCCCCAGCACCAGCTCTTGTTTCCCTCTCCCTCCCCTCCGCGCCTCATACAGAGGCAGCAAGGGGATGTGGAAGCGAGTAATCGAGTACTCAACTTGAAGACCTGATAAGCTTATGCTTGTCGAGTAGTCAATTACTCGCTTACATCCCTAGTTCATATATACAAGTACTGTTCCAACCTTTTTGGTCACAGCATCACACTGGGTGCTCATGTTCAATGTTAAGACTCTCAGACTCACTGCTTCCTAGAACAAACAGCCCAATCCTGTAATTATGGTCTACAGTCTTTGTTCCTACATGTATGACTCACTGTTTGGCCATAATAAAAAGGCTATTGTTTGCTTGCAATTGGTTTATCAAGCAATCCACATGGTTGAAAACCAGTATCTGTCCTCTTCATTATTTACCAGTTCCCCAGTCTTTGGGTTATCTGCAAATTTTCAAGTCATTGGGGGAAGAGGAAAAAAATTAAAATGCCATAAATCCAAGAATCAATTCCTCTAGAATGTCACTAGAAGCACATCAGATCAGTGATGATTCTCAGTTTGTAATTACATAGAATTGTGTTAGGTTAAAAACTGGCAAACTATTTAATGCATGCTATGTTAATTTTGTATCCTGAAGTTTAACACATGATCTATATCTGACCCATGTTTACATGTATTCTGTGGGGTGTCATTCCAGAATAGGCTGTGTTTACACCATCCTTTTTATAGCCATCAATCTCAAACACACAGACATTCCAGGAAAGGGGTGGATTTCATGCTAATAGAAGAAACTTATTGTTGATTCAATATACTACTTTTCTAATCTTCTGAAAATATTTCATGTTTGGTTGTTAAAATAGAAATATCAAACACAGGTAGCAAGAGCAGTTGCTTCTTCATTACTAACATTAATATGAATAAAATTAATTTGTTTAAAAGAGCTCAGCCAGCAAATCAAAATTGCCTGTATTAGTGAAAAAGAACGGGCAAAATTAAAAATCCGGGGTTTAATGTGAAATTGAGTGCCATAGCTACCTTCCTGTATTTTAGATGGTGAGGTAATCTCTTATATTGCAACAACTTCTGCTGGTGAGACAGACATGTTTGAGTGTACACAAAGCTCTTCTTCAGATCTATGAAACATAATCAGTACACTACAGATAAATAACCTGTTCCACTTTGTATTTGGTTCTCATACTGAGTGCATTGACCTATGTAAGTTCAAAAGCTTGTCTCTTTCGCCAAAAGACAATGGTACCTTATCCATCTTGTCTAATATCCTTAGATCACCATGGCTACCACAACGTTGTATACTACCATAGTTTGAGAGAGCAAATCACACAGGGGGCTTCAGCTGATCTAACAACTAGGAAATGTAGGTGTTAGAATTAGTGATGGTCTAATTGTGAGGCTTGAAAAGATTTACTGAACCACCATTAATGAAAGTGTTCGGATATGTAAAAAATTAATAGGGGTCTGAAATTGCCCCACATTAGTGGTTCAGGGGTCAGCCACAGCATTACCCTTTAAACATGCTTTTTCTTTTTGTTTTTTGTAGTTTAGGAAGAGTCTGGTCAAAATCAGTATTATCCTTTCTGATGTATAAACCTGTGCTTTCTCTTCACTCTTGTAACCTAAAAAAACAGATAAGTAAGGAATTTCTTTATTTTGTTATGTCTCTTGCTTATCCTCATTGGCTCTGTATAACACATCTTCAGGGTCAAAATCCTTGTAATCTCTGTAACCTGTTGATTTAGAAAGTTTGTAGTACAGAAAAGTGTTGATTTAATTAGAAATTATGTAAATAGTAATTAGGGGTGGGTATAAATGTATTCGTTATTAGCTTATTAATATTAATTGTATGGGAATTAACATTACTTAATAAGGTTTTAGGAAAAGTAGTTGTTAGACGTGAATTAGCATACTAAAATAGATAAAAGAGTGTGACTAATGCCAATTTGTTGCCACTCGGATCTTGTGCTGAATGTCCGAGGTAAATGTGCGTAGGCAATAAAGCATTTCCATTTATCATATCTGCTCCTGGGTAGCCTGTTTCTTCTCTAACAGAAAGAAATAAAACCTGGCATTCTGTGGAATTCAAGATGACCAGAGCAAAAACACTGTTCTAATATTAAGAGCTTGAAAGGAAGCCATTGCCCAAAATTATGAAATAGAAGCTGTGCGCACCATGGAACAGTGAGTGCTAAGCTAATGACAACTGACTAATTTTGTGTCATCAAGAATACTATTGATGGAAGCTGCAGATGATCAACAAACTCTGAAAGAGTCAGGCCTCTTCAGAGTCCTAAAACATGGCTGTACACACCCAAATTTGACATCCAGGACTGAAAATGCTGGCTTTGCTTGCTAACAAACAGTACACATGTTAAACAAAAGTTGTGTGGACTTTGTCCTTGGTAAACAGATGTGGATTCAGTTTTCCCAGATTGTATCAATGTTTTGTCTTCCTACTAATGAAGGAAAACCAGCTTGAAGGTAAATTCTTCCAGCTTTATATAGTTACATATTTATCAGTCTACATACCACTTTTCACAATGTGAGGTGATAAACTATTACAAGATTTCACAACAGGAAATATAAGACACATGGAATCTCTTATGGAACCCAATCATGAGCCAGCAGGTTCAAACGTCCTCTAGGGCAGTGGTTCCCAAACTGTTCAGCATCATGCCCCCTTTTTGATTTTTGAGAAACCCTCACACACGCACCCCATAAAAAAATATCAGCAAAACTTTTTTGTTTTTGTTTTTAAATCAACAAGCTGCCCTTCTAAGAGCAGAGCAGGCAAACGTACCCCCCCCCCCCCTCCAGTTTGGGAACCTATGTTCTAGGGCCTCCACTATGGTTGAGCTGGAGGAGGGATATTTAGCCAGGAGACGGCACTGTGCTACCCAGATTAGCATCTAGCTAGTAAAGTGCTACTTAATTCCTTAGAGAAAAAAGGAATTAACATCCCAAATTCAGGGAAGACCAGGCTCAGAAGACAGACAGAAGCTGTGTGTGAATAGCAGCCACTGCCAATTGACAGATGGGCTGCAGAGGGATGGTTATACAGTCTCCAAAAATGGAATTGAGAGCTCAGGCCCGGTCTACATTCGCAGAGAAAAGTGAATGCAAGATATACAACTCCAGCTATAAGAATCGATTAGTTGGAGTCAACGTACCTTGCACCGATTTTTTTGGGGGGGCCCCACAGCAGGAGGACGACAGGAGAAATGCTCCTGTTGACTACCCCTATTAGTCTGTAACTGGAAAAACAATGAATAGTCTTGCAGCACCTTAGAGACTAACAAAAAATGTAAATACAGGACTATGTAGCACTTTAAAGACTAACAAGATGGTTTATTAGATGATGAGCTTTCGTGGGCCAGACCCACTTCCTCAGATCAAAAGCTTTGATCTGAGGAAGTGGGTCTGGCCCACGAAAGCTCATCATCTAATAAACCATCTTGTTAGTCTTTAAAGTGCTACATTGTCCTGCATTGTGTTTCAGCTACACCAGACTAACACGGCTACATTTCTATCAAAAAATGTAAATGGTTTTCAAATAAATAGCACAGAGAGGAAATGGGGGGGGGGGTTCCTGTCTTAGCATCTATTTACTTTGATCTGCTTAGGTTCAAGTACCCATTCTCCAGATACTTAATGATGCCCTCTCTCTCACACCCCTTCCTTTTTCTTTTTTTTTCCTCCCTCCCCGCCCCATTTATTTTGAGTTTTCATATCCCCTACTCATAACTCCAGTTATCTGAAGAAGTGGGCTGTGCCCACGAAAGCTCATGGTACCATCTACATGTTTTGTTAGTCTATAAAGTGCTACCAGACCATTTGCTGTTGTTTTTTGGGAAAGAAATTGTCAGTTAAAGTGCCTAAGCTAAATGAAGCTGATAAGAGTACTTAGTACCCACTCTAAGTACCCTTTGTTTGTTTTTTTATGTCATTAAGATGTGGAATGTGGCAGGCCATCCAGCCAAGTCTTTGTTTAGACTTCTGTTGTAGGTATTAAACTTATAAATGAAATTAAGTTCTATAGTTTCCCTATTGAGCTGGCTTTTGAAATTGGTTTGAAATATCGTGACGGAGATCCACGAATGAGTGCCAAGCTAAGTTAAAATGTTCCCCAACAGGTTTCTGTGTGTTGCCTTTTCGAATATCTGATTTGTGTCCATTAATTCTCTCTTGTAGAGACTGTCCAGTTTGGCCAGTATACATGGCAGAGGGGCATTGTTGGAACATGATGGCACAGATCACATTAGTGGATGTGCAGTTATACATACCTCTGATGTTTATGTGGTTAGGTCCTGTGATGATATTGCCTGTATAGATATTGCCTGCCTGTACAGAGATAGCATTGGAATTGATTGCAGGGGTGGGTTCCTGGATGAGTATGATGGAGGTGTGCTGCGTGGTTATTGGAGAGAATTTGTTTGAGGTTAGGAGGTTGTCTATAGGTGAGTATTAGGAACTGCAGGAGTAATCTGTTCTTGTAATTCAAAGTATTTGTTCTTTTTGCACATTTCTATTCGACAGCCTTAGTAAAGTAATCCTTATTTTATATGAACCCACCAGAGATGTGGAGTATCTTCACCTAATAAACCATCTTGTTAGTCTTTAAAGTGCTGCATAGTCCTGTCTTGTTTCAGCTAGACCAGACTAACATGGCTGCATCTCTGTCACCAGGGCTCGACAATTAGTGTAATCTACTCACCCGTGGCAAGTAGATTACAAGCCGGCACAGCCGCGCAGTGCGGTAAGTGAATGTACAGCGTGACGAACCACGCGGCTGGCGAGCCCTGTCTATCACTATTCAGCTCTTGAAACATTCATGGCTTGTGACCAGGCATCTCAAGGAAACTGATATACTGAAAGCACACCACTCTGTTACAATACTTATAAGGCCAGGATTCTCCCTCCTTTAATCTGAAAGCAGTCCTGCAGCTAAAGAAAAATTGCAACAGAACAGAAGCTAGATCTGGCTTGTTGTTGACATATATGAAATTATTTCCAGATAGACCCACACACAGAGTACACACATTAGTGGTCTTTTTGAGGCCAGTGCCCTGTGCTTTGTGGGTCACTTTTAGGTCACAGCCACAGACGTCCTAGTGAACATCCTGAATTTAGCAGAGATATTAAAAGGTCCCAGTTAGAAACAATGTTTTATAACCACAACTATTTTCAATTTTCTATTTTTATCCCAATCCTTGTTCCGCCACCAAACATGGATGACAGACATTAGAAGCAAGAGACTGATGACCTAATAATTTTTGGTATTCTGAATGTGCTCACTAACACGTACAGTATTTACCATCATGTCCCCAAAAGGCTGTAAAATATCAGAAGTATTGGGTGCTATTTAAAAAAACCCCAAAACCAAAAAAGCCAACCACAGAATCCATTATACTAAAGACAAATGTATGCAGTACCTTAGAACAATTACAACATTTTGTTATTAAAATAATGAAATCCAAACAATAGTACTTACTGCAACGTGTTAGTCTGTATCATGAAAAAAGGTTTGCTTTAAAATGCGTGCAGCAAAACTTGTTCTCTTGAAAAAGGAAGAAAGGTGTTATGTACAACTAAACTATCAATCTGCACTAAGATTTCTTGTAAAAGTAAAACAAAATCTTTTAGAAGCATGCTATGCAGTGCTTCCCAGAGGAAACTACATTAAGAGTTGAGGGCAGACACAGAATCAAGGAACTAAACAAACAGTACACAGTGTCAGAACATAGAATGAAAAAAGCTATCCATATTATCGAGCAGCAGACCAGCTGCTGTGAAGTTAATGGATATTGCAAATATACAATGCTTAAAAAAAAAACCCTGTGGGCTTGTTTTAATAAAACCAACAATACATTTAATCATAAGCACAAGAGTCAAAGTTTCTCCTTTATAAAGAACATTTTATTCCTGAAATTTGATCAGAAAAAAGATTAACATTTAAGGCAGGAAAAAATAAAAATGTTCCACTCATAAAAATCCTCCGTGTACATCCCTGTGGGTTTGAGTCAGTGGGAGTTTTAGAAAGACTGGGAGAGTTAGAGATTTCAGAAGAAAAATCTCCCACCAAAAAACACATTCCTTAACTTAATAACAAAGAAAAATAAGAAAGGAGGGAAAACTTTTAAAGTTTGTTTTCTAAAACTAAAACAAATACATTTCTGAGAGCATTATAAAAACATTCCTAATACACTTACTGTGTGGTTTCTGCCACTTTTTTTTTTTATAAGAATCTTTGCTTGAACCAGTACAATCTCTTTCATTTATTTCTATTTAATGTCTAATAAGCTGCACTGCTTACAAAGAAGTTTTCCTAGAAATACAAAAGCATTTTACCTATTAAGAATTCCTTGTTAAATAGCCTGAGCCTGCGTCCAATAAAACAATTAAAGTAACATCAATTTTAAAGGGAGAAGGATCAGGCTCCAAGATCCTAACAAACAGAATTTACCTTATAACGTCAGTGAAAATTTTCAGCTCAACATTATGGACCAAAATCCTGATGTTTTTACTCAGCCCCTTTCAAGCAAAAGTCTCATTTTACATCAATAAGGACTGAGCCAAGATGGCAGTTTCTTCTTTCTACATGAAGATGTCATTTTAAATTAAGATTTAACCAAGTTTTGAAAAATAAAAATGATCACCACTCATTGTACAACAAAACAAAGCAATATTTTTTTAAAAAAAGCACACCATCCTTATCTTTAGATTATTGTGAAGTGGGTAAAGGACCAGAGTTTGTGAAAAAGAAGCAAGGGAGCATTAGTGAATTGGCTTCCTGATAAAAATAAAATAAAATAAAGGTTTCAAACAAGACTTTTACCAGACATATAGATCTCACCAACTCAGGAAGGGGGAAAAAGGCAGAGTCAGATCAATCAAAATCATTTGGCAATTTGCCAAGTTGTTTTGGTTAGGGGAAAGAAGAAAAACAAAACCCAAATATTTATATTTAAAATAGGCCTGTCTCCCAATTATTTACAATTGCAGTTAAAACCAACTGAAATGTATTAAAATGTTGGATATTTTCTACATTTTCAAATATATTGAATCTATTTACAACACATAATTTGAAGTGAGCACTGTATACCTGAGATGTTAAATTACGTTTAATCAGCTAATCAAGTGGTCAATGGAATTTTTATTAACAACTCAATTAGTCAAAAAGGGGGGGAACTGCAGAGCCAAAGCAGGGTTAGCTCCGGGTCCCAGGAGCTAACCCCATTGTAGCTCTGCCTTTTAAAATGTATTAAGAGTTCCCAGGCTCTTAATACATTTAAAAAGCAGAGGTGCAGCATCTGGGACTGGGCATGAACTAGGACAGATGATTCCTGGCTCGCGACCAGTCCCCGCTACACCTCTGCCTCATTTACCTGTCCCCCCACCCCCAGTTCCCCTAAGCACTGGCTCCTACTCTCTTCCCCCGTTGCCACCTCTCTCCAAAAGAGGTGGGGGCGGGGGGGAGGAAGTGACACGTCAAGTCACTATTTGACTACCCAATAAGCATATGCTTATCAGGTAGTCGACTAGTCGCTTACATCCCTGCTGTACACTTTGTTTTTGTTACAGATATTTGAATCGTAAAAATGATATTTCAGTTCACCTTTTACAAGTACTGTAGTGCAATCTCTATTGTGAAAATAGAATTTACAAATGTAGATTTTTCTTATGACAAAATAAAACTTTAGAGCCTAGAATGTCCACTCAATCCTCCTCCATGTACAGCCAATCCATCAAAAAAAATGTGTTTACATTTGAAGGATAATGCTGCCCACTTCTTATTTAGGACATTACCTAAAAGTGAGAATAAGTGCTCATATGGCACTTTTGTAGGTGGCATTGCAAGGTACTTACATGCCAGATATCAATGTTTAGCATATGCCTTTTTCATGCTTTGACCACCATTCCAGAGGACAAAATTATATTCTGACAACACTCGTTAAAAAAAACAACACATTACATTTATGACTGAACTCTCTGGAGGGAAAACTATGTTTCCTGCTGTTTTACATGTATTCTGCCATACATTTCACATTACAGCAATCTCAGGTGAGGACACAGCACATGTTCATTTTAAGAATGTTTTCACTCTAGATTTGACAACATGCAAAGAAGGTTCCAATGTGAAATTTCTAAAGATACTGTAGCACTTGTCCCAAGGTTTAAGAATCTGACACTCCTTCAAAAATCTGAGAAAGACAAAGTATGGCATATGGTTTCAGAAGTCTTAAAAGCACCACTGATGTGGAAACTAGAGAACCTAAACCAGCAAAAAGAAAACATGCCAGCCTTCTGCTTGTGTCCAACTCAGATGAGTAAAATGAATATGCATCAGCCCGCACTGCTTTGCATGGCTATAGGGAAACCAGTCATCAGCCTTGACACGTGTCATCTGGAATGGTGGGTAAAGTGTGAAGGGAAATACAAATCTTTGGCATTCTTGTGATACCAGCTATAACATCCACACAAATGCCTGTTACCACCTTCAGATGACATTGCAGGAACGTTAACCAACTTTTTAGTCTCAGCAACTGGCTGTACAAAAAGGACTGAGTGGGCTTTCTAAGCTTTAAAGTTTTACATTGTTTTGTTTGCTTTGTTTAACGTAGACTTTTTTTACATAAATCTACATTTGTAAACTCAACTTTCATGATGAAGAGACTGCACACCACAGTACTAGTATTTTTCAACTCAACTGATAAAAAAAAAAAACACCCAAAATTGTAACAATGACAATAGTTGTAATAAAAAAAATATAAAGTGAGCACTGTACATTTTGTATTCTATGGTATAACTGAAACTAAAATATTTAATTGTACAAAACAGCCACATATATTTAAATACATGCTTTTTCATAGTTTAATCTTGTGATTAGTTGTGATTTTTAAATTGCTTGGCAGCCCTAATTTAAAATAGCAAAATGAAATGTTTTGATTGTGAATTTTTTCTTCAAAATTTAATAAATCTTTGAAATAAAAGCATTTCATTTAATTTTTAACACTACATTTTGTCCAGCTAATTTAATTTTTCAGTTTATCAAAAGTTACAAAAAAAAAGTATTTTATACTAATTAGATATGAATCTGCAGCCCCAAGAATAGCCAGTAAAAGAACACAGTTATTCACGCTGCTCTAGGTGAAACCTGCCTGTTGCAGTAACTGTCACCTCATTTCACTTCACACAGAGGGGCACCCACAGACTTGTCAGGACCTGGGACAGGTTTGGGGGAGAGAGCTGGCTCTGTGTTCCTGAAAAGGGCAGGGCCTCTGACAGAAGGGCTCTGGAACCTGCTGTGTGGGGCTCCAGAAGCAATTTAAAGGGCTCAGGGCTTCTTTCGCATATTTTCACTACAGCAAAGCTGCACCTGTGAGATACAGGCACATATTAAACTCCAGACATCTGCATGGTAACACGTAAGAGAACTAGATATACAGAAGTCACTGCTTAGTTTGTGGCTTGGCAGTTCATAGCCACACCACATCTCTCATTAGAAATTAACCACTGACATACTGAGTGCAGTTATGGATTCTACATGAATCCAGAAAGACAAATATTTCTGCCCCACTGAAGTACAACTGCCTTCTGAACAAATGTTGGTTGATATTTACTAACCACTATAATAAAAACACTGGTTACATTTCTTCCCTTTTGTTTTCTTCAGTTACATAACTACTTTTTCTTTGCTCAGTCAGAAATATGTAGCATGTAGATCTTCCCTGTATGATAGAAATGTTTTTTTAAGGACTCTCAAAAATGAGGAAGCCCAATGAGGAAGCTGAATATAATTTCATTTCCTAGATCTTTGTAGCACTACCTCTGGAAATGGTAGAGTACTTCCAAGTATTAAAAATTAAGCATTTCAAAAGAAAACCATAAAATTATTATTGATTTCTCTTTCCAGGTTTGTAATATTTTCCTAAACAATTATTTTAACTTAAACAAAAATTGGTATGGTAGCTCTTTATAGACTAACAAAAACTTCTTCAGCTGACCGGAGTTTTATTTATTATTTCAACATTCACCATAAAGTAAATAAGAATATAAGAACATAAAAATGGCCGTACTGGGTAAAACCAAAGGTCCATCTAGCCCAGTAGCCTGTCTGCCGACAGCTGCCAGCACCAGATGCCCCAGAGAGAGTGGACCGAAGACAACGATCAAGCAATTTGTCTCCTGCCATCCTTCTCCAGCCTCTGACAAACAGAGGCCAGGGACACCATTTCTATCCCCTGGCTAATAGCCTTTTATGGACCTAACCTCCATGAAATTATCTAGCTTCTCTTTAAAATCTGTTATGCTCCTAGCTTTCACAGCCTCCTCTGGCAAAGCGTTCCACAGGCTGACTATGTGCTGTAATAAAAGAAAGTTCTTCTTCACAGTTTTAAACCTGCTACCCATTAATTTCATTTGATGCCCTCTAGTTCTTCTATTATGGGAACTTATAAATAACTTTTCTTTATTCACCCTCTCCTCACCACTCATGATTTTATATACCTCTATCATATCCCCCCCTTAGTCTCCTCTTTTCTAAACTGAAAAGTCCCAGTTGCTTTAACCTCTCTTCATATGGGCCCCGTTCCAAACCCCTAATCATTTTAGCTGCCCTTTTCTGAACCCTTTCCAAGGCCAAAATATATTTTTTGAGGTGAGGAGACCACATCTGTACCCAGTATTCAAGATGTGGGCGTACCATAGTTTTATACAGGTGCAGTAAGATAGTGTATCTTATTTTCTATCCTTTTCTTAATAATTCCTAACATCCTATTTGCCTTTTTGATCACTGCTACACACTGTGTGGAAGTTTTCAGAGAACTCTCCACACTAACTCCAAGATCTCTTTCCTGATTTGTCATAGGGCCTTCTCTTATACTTCCAGAGATGAGTTGTTCCACTGAGTTTAGTTTTGCAGGATTGATCATTATTGCTTATTTATCAAAGGTCAGGAAAAAATAAGTGGAACTGGTCATTTCTATCAAGAGATAAGATATCTCCTTATAGCCCAGGGCCATGAATAAAACACTTCATTTCTATGTTCTGGTGAAATGAAGGCTTTGCCATTAAAAGAAGGAAAATAAGAGGATGTTGAATTTAAGAACAGCGTCAGACATGTCAGTATACCTGCCCAGAGGAAAGAAAAGCATCTTCTCCTTTTAGTTCAGTCAAAGAAAGAGCTCATTTCGTGCTTCAAGTTTTAACCCATGTAGCAGGCCAAACCTGTAAGAATCAAAGCCATGTGGCAGGCAGAACATCATGACAAATAGGTGAGCATTGAAAAGTCCCTAGAAGTCATGTGATCTGGCTGCTAAGGAACCATCTCCATCAATGACTCTTCATAGCTGGTAATGAGTAGTAATAACAAATAAAATATGGCGCAGCACCTACAGACTGAATAACTAACGCAATCTGGCACACCTTGATTGTTACAGCAGATGGCATATCTCCAGATAGAAGGAGACCAGAGGGCTGGATTTGCCTTTTCAGGAGATAAGTGCAACAAATGCTCAGGATTTACAAGTACAAATGAACGGGATCTGTTTAAGACCATTCCTATCAGCTGGGAGGAGGACAGGCTCTCAAGATGTGAAACCACAAACACTTCAATAGAGTAACAGCACTGGCTCTGAAGAGCAAGTGGACAAATGAGCAGACAATCAGCTCCACAATATTGCTAACTTATGTTGTGTCAAAATGTTTGTTCAAGGTGATCACACATCTGAAAGGCTAAGAAGAGCCAAGGGAAATTCATCTTCAGGGGGTGAGGAAGCTGCTTATCACTTCTGAGTGCAATTCAGTGGCTTTGATTAGAATTTCAGATGGGGGAAACGCAACCAGAGCAAACAATATGCAAGAAACAATGTTCAGAAGCTGCACAGGGCCACCTCTTGGGCTAAGAGGAACAGCTGGTTCCATCTGCTGGGATGCAGGCAGCCCACTTCTGCTTCAGACAAGAGGAAAGCATTGAAGATTGTCTGTGTCTCAGCATTAGGCTATCTCTCAGGGGGCAGAGTACGTAACCAGTGTGTCCTTACTTGCAAGCACGGGGTAAAACTGATCACCATATATTTGGGGCCAGAAAGGAATTTTCCTCCAGGTCAGATCGGCCAGAGAGTCTGGAGGGTTTTTTGCCTTGTTCTGGAGCATTGAGGAAGGACCAGTCCTTTTGGCCATTTAGAAATAGACAAAATCCATCAAAGAGAATTTGTCTCCTTTCATCATTTTGCCTATTCGATGGATCCATCCTGTGACCCTCAGCCATGCCCACATTCTCAGCCAAGCACCAGGATAGAGTTCTCCCTGGTGCACTGCCCCTTCCCCGCAACAGCACCAGCATGGTCCTCCATGTTGCTCTCCCACCTAACAAGATGCCAGTGCAGGAGAGAATACGCTGTCGTTCCCAGAGAAGGACAAGTCTTGTGCATGGCCCCCCCCAGGAGGGAAGGGAAAAGGCCAAGTGCCCAGTCCGGGGAAAGCAGAAAGAACTGAGGCCCTGTTACCATGATCCTCTCCCAGGATGCCCCTAGAGGGCTATTCCATTAGCATGGAGGGATCACTGTTTCCTGAGCACCTTAACTGGGCTTACAAGCTGACATTAAATTCAGCATAGGCTGCCCCTTTCTCCAAAGGAAGCCATTAGACAGTGGGCATCAAAGAAGCTCTTGCCTTCAGCCAGCCCTTTTCCAGGAGCTGGAAGGCAGAAGCCACTTCTGTCTGCCTCAGGTGTGCGGTGTTTTCTGTTCTCCAAGTCTGGCAACTTTGAGGAAGTGCTGGTTTAGCCCAGCAGAGCTCGTTCACTCTGTGTTACCCAATGTGGGGTCTATAAATAGCATCGCAGGCACTTGGGGAAAGCTAAACAACACAAATTGCTGCGTGGAGTTATCTGATTTAGAGTGACTGAGAGCATGACTAGGGAATAGAATTAGTTAGTGTTAGTAGCATACTGCTGGAACAGATGAGAAAAGGAGGGCAGCCAGCAACATTAGTTAAGTTGCGTACTTGTATTTAACCTCACAGTTCCCTGCATCTACTCCCTACCCCTCTACAATCAGCTTCCCAGCCATAGCCAACACAGAAGATGTTATTTATGAGTGTCAAATGTCTGTAAACCCAGCCTCCAGAAAGTCATCAGGGGCCCGATTCGTCCTTCAGGGAGAAAGTATTTCCACAAATGAAATCAGTAGCAGTACTTTAAGAATGTCTTTGGAGGGATAATTAGGTCTCCGGTGGACAAAGATCCCAGATCAATTGTAGGTGTCACTCACAACAGTGCAGGAAGGAACCTAACACTAGAGAAGAGCAAAATGGGGGAAAGGCCATTGTCTTGGTTTTGCAAAAACTCCTCCATTGAGCTTCTGTTTGGCAAAACAAAACCCAAACCTCACCCAGCATTTTCCTACTTGAATTCCATGGAGAAATGTGTTGAAGGCTGGGAAAGGAGGCAAGAGACTTCAACTTTAAACACATTAAGACAATCAGTGCAGAAAACACAGTAAAAACAGGACAATAAATTACAAATTCAAAACTAACTGCTGATCCCAAACATTACAAATTGCATCTCCAATAATCCACCACCGAATACATTGATCCAAATTGCTAATAAGTGTATATTCTCAACTCCAAATGAAAGTGTAAAAGCACTCAATTTAAAAAACCTGAAGAATATTGACAACCGCACTATGAAAGACTTTACACCATCAATTTTTTAAAGTGGCCATCTTTGCTTGCCCCAAAATACAGTTTGCAAGGAATACCGATATTTGTGAACCTGTATTTAACAGTAAAAATACTCTAGACTCCAAAGTCGTACAAATAATGGCTGTAACCTGGAACAAGAAACAAACACAGGAAAAACAGTTGTCTCTATGTTACAATAAGGCCATGACATGGAGGCCTATGACGTCAAATGATGCACAAGCTCATGTATTGTAAGCTATTAAAACTAAATTTAAAAACCCACTGAATACAACAGGATTGTCAATCCCAAGCTACAGCACAAGCAACAGGCAAGAAAATAGAAACAGGAATAGCTCTCTCAAGCATGCACTTGTCCTGACCAGCAATACTGCCCTTAGCAAGGGCTGAGTCGACCTCTGATAAAACAAATGAGAAACCTAGAGAGCCAGAATGAAAGCCAATCTTGCTTATCCACAGAGAGCCATCTAAGATTAGTTGTCTGGCTGTGGACTTCCAGTTCCAAATAAGGCATGTGGTTGACTGACCAGTTCGCAATGCTGGTATTAATAATTGAGGTTCTACTCTACCTGTAGCGTAGGACACAAGCATGGGCCCAAAATGAAAAGCACAAAGGGTATAAAACAAATGTCCTTGACCTCATGCCTTCTCTTGATCAAGGAAAATAAACCTAATGTGCAAATCAAATATGTGAGGCTGAAATTATATCTAGCATTAAGAAAAGGTTATAAAAAAGGGACTTTTTGGAGAAGCAATGTAAGGGTGCATGACCAATCAATCACAGTTTTCCATTTATTTGCCAAGACCTTTGAAAAAAAATTATATAGTCTAAGCAAAACAGAGAGACAGATCCCCAATTATTCTATCTCCCCAAGGTCCCCCTGCTTAGGCAACAGGGTAATAGACACTTGAAAAGTGACTGCCAGTATCTTCTCTTTGATGCTCTCCTGAAATACCTGGAGTAAGTCAGGCCCAAGAAGTGTCCAAAAGACCTATAAAACTCAAACAGCAAGCCATCAATATCTGAAGCCAATCCAGCTGGGCAGAAGTCAATCATGAGAGTGTCAGGCTGTGCTTAATTAAGTCTATCCATATCCAACACCAATATCCACAAGGAACTATCAAGTTCTCAAGTGAACACACTGGCTCCACTGCACACAGGTCTGAAACAAAAATTCACAGCTAAATTCCTACTCCCCATAGGATCTCAAAGACCTTTTCCCCTTGATATCATGAGGTGGCCAATAATCATATGCTCCACATGTTCCTTTTTCAGGCCAAATTAAAACTGAGTAGGTGCCCCCATTTGAGAAAGGCCCTGAAATGGGCCTCTTATTAGTGCACTCTAAGCTCTGCTACCAAACAGGTCCCACCAGAGTTGTTTTTTATATATCAAGCTCTCATGCAATCCAACATCATTAATGCCATGAAAGTCTTTTTCCAGTTCCATGATCCCCAACTCCTCCGTACTCTGGCAAAGGCTTGGGATTTTTCAAATGTGTATCCATCTAAATCAATTACTCTTTACTTTAGAGTCACTAGTTGTACATGTATTAGTTTAGCTAATTTCTTGCAAGTTACTGAAGTTCTAACATCTACTCTATATTTGAGAGAATGTGTCTGTCTGTTCAAGAACTCCTCCTAAACAGTAAGAGCTAGGACCACCAAATTTGGTATGCAGCTTCATCGTAGCATAACTTGTCTTAAAGCAAGGTAAGGGTTTGCAGAGTCCTAAGATGACCTGTGCTCTGTTCCGTGGTCTCTCAACACCTAGCTGCAGATAGTGTTACCAGCACTATGGAATACATACCCATACTGCACTGCTCCCACTGTTGATGGGTGAGCTCCCAATGTGAATATGATTTATCCACTGAGGGTGCAAATGTGAACATGCATTGATTTTTGCCATTATTGCTTTCTGCCTGTTGACATTACTCTCCTCAACAAAACTTGTGTAAACCTACCCTTTGTCTCAAAGTCTACCAGACTTCCTAGGTTTTGTGGATCTCATACTAGTCACCTCTGTTGAAGGCTACACTACCAGGGATCTAAGGGTACGCCTACACTGCAACACTATTTCGATAACTAGCACTATTCCAAAATAACTTAGTCCGCATCTACACAGCAGGCAGTTATTCTGAAATAGTGACAAAATACTGTCAAGTTGGAGGACTTATTTTGATTCCTGTAACCCTCATTGTATCAGAAGCAAGGGAAGTTGGAGGAAGAGTGCTCTATTTTGAAATAAGTGCTGTGTACAACACTCCCAATTTTGAAATAAACTATGCAATTGATGTAGCTCAATTTGTGTAGTTTATTTCGAGTTAAGCCCTGCTATGTAAACGCACCCTAAAAGTCGGAGATGGAACATCATCAGATTCTGTAACCCTGATGCCTCTCCTTCACAATAGATTGCAACTCTTGGAGCTGCTGACAGGCTAATTTGCAAAAGGACCAACCTAAAAGCCACGAGACAGAACAGTATCAGGGGAAGAGCCACTTACTAAAAAACTCTTAATCATGTTGTATCAATGGGATGTAATGGTTTCCCTGTTACTAGCTGCAAGTTTCGGACATTGTGACATTTCACCTATATAGCATGAGTAAAAAGATGCAGTGTGTCAGGAGAGGTGTACGGGGGACCTAAACAATGTATTAAACTCTGAAGTTTAAATTATGACAGTTTAAAAGTCAACACTATTAGCAATTCACTAGCTTTCTGTTACTGCTATTATGGTCAGCCACATGCTTACAAACTGATCTGGCATGATTTAGATATGGAACAGATCTAACCTTGTCCCACTCATATTTATTGAGAATACTGCAATAAAGATAGTTTTCCTGGCCCCCTCATTTTGATCATATCACCTTGCTTTCCTTCATTATCATATCAGTTATAAGTCTATCCTCATTTATGACCCGTCACCTCTCATTCAGTATGAAATATTGTCTCCAATTGGCTTATGATGACAGCCTCCACAGCCCATTTATTTAATTGTCAAACAAGCAACACCTTCATATTGTCTCCCATTCTGCCCTAACACTTGGAAGGAACATCCCCTGGCTTGGAGAGAATGTTTGCCCTCCCTTCTGGGATTGCGACATCTCTGAAGAGAAGCACGAATCATTCTTCATTGTCAACACAAAAGTAAGAATTCCATTCAGTGAGAGCAGCCATTGTTCAGCTAAATCTCCATATACCTCTTCTGAAACCACATCCCTTGCTGTCTTCCCTGATGACCTTAATGTTGTTCTGTAGTACTCTGTGGGAGACCTGAATTTGTTTTCTAATCTGGTTATTTTCAATAAAAACAATTAAAGGAGACCAAGTGCCTGGAACCAGAAGCACCACACACTGAAACTGTACCAGACTTTATACATTAAAAAGGGCTCTGGAAATGAGAGAAAAAGGAATTGGATACCAGGAGCCCCAATTCATCTCATAGGATTGCTTTTTTTCCTGTAATTCTACATTGTATTTCTTGCCCTCCCAGCCTTTCAACCAACAAGAAAGCATATATAAAAAAAGAGAGACTGTTTAAAATTTTGCCCTTTACACGTCATTAACTGCACTGAGTCAGCAAAAAGAGGAGTTCCCACAGTATTAACTTCCTCCTTGCATATATGCCTGACCACCGGGGTCTTTCATCACTTCCACATGCAACAAACAATATGACAATGTGGCAAACAGAATACAGAAAGGAAGGAGCACTTTACTATCTCCAACGTGTCATGTCTACCAAAATTTCTAATTTTTATATGAACGCTAAGATTATACAGCTGGTATGCCTGCTTTAATGTTACTGCAATGATCTCAAATCTGAAGTTCTGACCTGTGTGAAATTAAATCTCAACCTTAATGTTCTGTTAAACAAATCAGTAATTATCATGAAAACCACATTGTTTTGAGCGTGTAGCTCAGCTCAAAGCAGGGGTGGGCAATAATTTTTTGCCAGGGGCCACTTCAGAAATTTTTGAAGTGGCCCTGGGCCGCACAGAAAGGGGAGGAGCATTGAGTGGAAGGGGCGTGGTCAAGATATTTTCAGGTTCCCCATCCCCAAACAATGATTGGTTGGGGCTGAGAGAGTGCCTTTGCTGCCACCCTACATTCCCCCAAGGTGCCCATGCCCCTGACATAGGAAGAGACTTCCCTCACTTCCCTGCCCCTAGGCCAATTAAGGCCTGGGGGTGGAGGAACACATGAAGCCTCTTCCCGCCCTGCCAGGAACATGCGGTGCTTTGAAGCACCACACACTGCTCACAGGGTGGGGACAGAGTGGAGAAGGCTTCACCTGCTCCCCAGACCCTAATTGGCCTGGGGGCGAGGAAGCAGCAGGGCCTCCGTGGGCCCGATCTACCTGCTTGGTGGGCCAGATCCAGCCTGTGGAGGCCCTTTTGCCCACCCCTGGCTCAAAGTACGCCAGTAACCAACAAGGACAAGATAACTCAGTGCAGACATCCACTCAGCATTACGTGGGTAATTTCATTTTCTCTTTAAATATGCACACCAGGCAAAGACATAAAAGAACTAATTTAGTCAATATCCAGAAACCACTGCTCTCAGAAACCTCAAGAACAAATTCAGACACTGGCAAGACCATGTTTCGGATATCAGAACCAGTAAAGGACTAAACTGACCATCAGCCACACACAGAGATCTCTAACAATCTCTGGTCTTTAAAATGCAATGTATTGCTTACTCTGAAAATTATGATCTGCTACTTCACAGTGGCTTTTCCAATGTTCAGCATCTACTGTACTGCTCTTTTTTAAACTGGTTTGGGGTCTTCAAAAAAGTTCATTGAAGTAATCAGCTTTTTAGGTGTATATGAAAAATGTCCTTTTATCAGATGTATATCAAAGCAACTGCACACACAGTCAATACATCTAGAATTAAAAGTGTGTAAACCCTTGAAAAAACCCGGTACCTTCTACTCAAATACATTTCATGATCAAATGAATAAAGGCAAGAGTTTAAAAATTACAACACTAGCATCCTATTTTTGATTAGTTAAAAAAAAAAGCCACAAACACATGGCGGTGAGGAAAGACATCCAAAAGCATCTATGCAGTGCTGCAAGATTCTTTTCATAATTTAAAAAGCAGGACATGAGAGGAGGGGAATGGAATATGGGAACAGGAATGTTAGCTATCAGTTAATTGAATAGTCAATTAACCGCATGAATTCTTAGCAGTTAATCGACTATTCTATCATCCCCGGAGGCAGGGTCAACAGCCAGCACACTCCAGCTCCACTCCTTGGGAGCCCCCTGCCACCTCACACTCAGATGTTAGAGTACGTTTATCGGGTAGTCAAGTGGAGTACTCGACTGCTCGCTTCCCTCCCTTGCTGCCCCGGTATGAAAGGCAGCAAGGGAGAGGGGGACAGTTCTCTATAAAACACATTTTAATCTGGATAATAAAAAAAGGAGGCAAACCACCAAAAAAATAGCCACACCCATAAGTCACTAATGAAATTCTTTGCCCCAACACAGAAGTCACCAGAAGAATCATCCCAAACACAAGTTCCTTTATCCAGTAACGTCTTAAAGATTTGCTTAAAGAAATACCACGATTTAAAGAACATAAGACATTACAAAAAATGGTGTGTACAGTTAGATTATGATTCAAAAATATGAACAAAAATTACAATACTTTATGCTGAAGAGCAGTCTTAGTCCCCTATCTAATTTGTTCTAAGATATAGAGATGTTTGTAGTGTATGTTTGGTTTTATTTTTTGAACTTAACAGGAATCAGATATGTTGTTCTGAAAACCATATTTTGTTAATGATGGCTGTAGTGAAGTGATCCTGGTAGGTGGTTTGTTGAATATTAGTGAAGTCTGGAAAAGATGAAGTGTGTGGGGAAGCTTGGTTTTTTATGACAGTTTCTAATGTTGAGAGCATTTGTTAATGATGTGAGCCAAAACTGCCGGAATTGCTTTGCTGCAAGCCCTTAAATCAGGAGTAGACAATAACTTTTGACGAAGGCCTACTCCAAGATTTTGGAAAGTGGTTGAGAGTTGCACTCTTCCAGGATATTAATGGAGGAATTCCAGGGTCTGGGGTGAGGGACTGGAGTGCAGGAGGGAGAATGGGGTCTGGGAACTTGGTTGAAGGAAGCAGTTGTGATCTAGGGCAGGGGACTGGGATGAAGGCTTTTGCAATGTGACCTAGGTTAGGAGGGGATTGGGATCTGTGGCAGGGGACTGGGGTGCCAGATCTGGGAGGGGGTATGATTGCAGAAGGGGGCAGAGGGTTTGCGTATGTGGAGGGGGTGAGGTGCCAGAGGCAGGCTCTGGCTGGGAGGCACTTACCAGCAGAAATCTGAGGCAGACGGTCTGCTGAAGGATATTTGCTGCTCCACGTGGCTCTACTCCAGGTACGAGAAAGGATGAAGGAGCTTCCTACACTGCCCCTGCTCCCAGCAAAAATTCTCATCTCCTATTGGCCAGAAACTGAGAGACTGGCCAATGGAAGCTAAGAGATTTTGCTGGGGGGCAGGAATAGCACGATAAGTCTCCCTCTTTCCTCCCCAGCCATCCAAAATGGCTGGCTTTTTAAAGTGTGAGCTGTTCTCTGCCTAAGGGTTCTGACAAGGAGACTGCGAGCTGGATCGGTGGCTTGGTGGGCTGGATCCAGCCTGCTGGCAACCTCTTGCCCACCCCTGCCTTAAATATAAGGCCGGGGAGATCTTGAAAACAAGCTTGATGTTTATGAAGATACAGTTACCAGAACACAGGGCATTTTCAGGGCTTTTTAGTTTATTCTAATCCTAGTCTTGGAACTCTAAGTCAAAAGGAGCAAGAAAATAAAAAAGAGGACTTGTCTGCATATAGAATTCAAGGTTAAAAATAAACAGACAATTTAATCCCTGAAGTTTTAGATTAAATTTAAAATTGGTTTTACAGATAACATTAAACAAACTTAGTGTAGCATCTCCAACACTTGATTCCTTACATGACATTAGAAAATTAGGTTCAGCTGAGTGGGAAAATGTCAGCTGAAACAGAGACAAGGTGCATGAGGTTATACAGGCTGAACCTCTGTGGTCCAGGACACTGTTGCCGTGATCCGGCAGGACCATGGATGGTGCTGACCAGCCACTGAGGTTGCCACTGACCAGCCCGAGGGTGCAGGGTCCCACTGGCCCAGAGAGAACCCCACCAGCAGGCTGGGGGTGATGCACTGGCCTGTGGCCAGGCGGGGAGCTCTGGGAGAACCCGAGGCCTGACCTCTACTGGTCCGGCAAACTCCCTTGTTCAGGGCTGCTCAGGTCCCTAGGGTCCCTGACCAGAGAGGTCCAACCTGTGTCTTTTATTGGACCAACTTCTGATGGAGAAGAGAACAAGCTTTCCAGTTTGCACAAAACTCTTCTTCAGATCTGGTAAAGATGCTCAAAGCAACATTCTGCATAATTTTCCCAGATCCAAGGAGCTCTGTGTAAGCTCAAAAACTCGTAATATCTTTTATATTACTATTTTATTGGTGAAACCTCACCCACCTGGTCTTGAATATCCTGGAACTGACATGGCTACAACTAAGCTGCATACAACAGCTGAAACAAAACCATTCAATGAGAGGAATCCTAGTAAATGTTCTGAGACTACTAAACACCCAACACTGCCAGAGAAAGGACAGGACAGAACTTTTGGAAAGGCAGCATCTGGGGCCTCTTGGCTAATCCAAATTGGTAGAGAGCCAGTGTAGCAAAATTTATATTTTAGTTAGCATTGGTTATAAGTCTATAAGTATTATGTATAATTTTATGTATAATGACTTGCTTATAAGTTCTATAGTTTCTATTTCTCTTTGTCTCTCGTAATTAGATAATGTTTACTGCAAGGTCTTGCTCCCTGTTAAGTATTGCAAATTAAGTTATACCTCTTGTAACTACTGATCTTGTTTGAAACGCTATACAATTGTGTGGAGTGAGTGAAGGGTGTGTGTGAGTGAAAGTCATCACAGATGTCCAGGTGATCAAGAAGAAGTGGAAACTTTGAAGATAACAAAACAGCCATTGTGTCTGAGGCTGAATTAAATTAGCCGCATTGACGAACCATGGAGACAGGCAGAGACCCCACCAAGAGTGAGGCAAGGATGGAAAGCCTGACAATCACCATCACAGAATAACTCTCGAAATCAGATGAACACCTCCTAAGGGTGGATGACGGCAGCATGACACTGCAATATCCATAGACTCCCAATAGGAACGGACGTGTATAAGGGAAGCTCTTGCCATGGGACTCTGGATTCAGTCCTGGAAGTCAAACCTCAGAGAAGTCTCAAAGAAACCCCGACTCCTCACTCAGCTTGCCTGCCCAGTAAGACTGACTTGAGCCACCAGGAACTGGTAACTATGCACCACGTGCAGGGTGTGTGTGTGGGGGCGGGGGAGGGTTGTCTTTATAAAGCATATGCTAACTGCTTCTCTACTGTATTCTCAAACAAACACAGTGTATTGCCTTTTTCCCTGAAAAAGATACCACAATCTTATAAGCATAACACCAGGAGGCCAAAAAATGCTAATAAGTTTTTCAGTTTAATACTCAAAATACTGTACACACATTAATCCTCAACACCATACTTAGAGTAGGAATGTTAGCTAACATTTATTTTTGTAAATGTAACCACTGAATTTTCCAGAGATTATATGTTTACACAGAGAGGGGCAGGTGAGAGCCAGTGCTCTCAGAGAGCCAGCTTTTAAGCAGGGTGCACTGCGAGCACCGGCTCTCTCCTGTGCCTCTCTCCGTTGCCTCTGATATAGAGGCAGCAGCGCAAGGGTTGGGGGACAGGCAGCTCCACAGGAGCCAGAACAACCAGGGATCCAGTTTAAAAACCAGCTTCTCACATGTGCCATCTGCACAAGGAAGGTGGCTTTGTGGGAACCAGTGCTGCCTCTGTGTGAGGCAGGGGGCTCCATAGGAGCCAGCTCCCTGCAGGTACTGGCCCCAGGGGAGGGAGAGGCAGCTTCATGTAACCGTAACAGTTACCAAAGAGCCCAAACTCATCAGTTAACCATTTATGTTATCACATCCCTAATCTTAGCCATTCCACCATAAATACTGGAAGGAGAGAATGGAGACATACGGAAGATGTACTATCCAGGAGTTCATCTGATCTGGATGAAAAGCTGACCTTCCTGAAGCCTCTGAGAGTTTTGCCATTGTTGTTGCCATTTCATGCAGTATATCCATATAGATAAGAATGCTGGGATCATAAGAAGGCAATAGAGCACACACATGCTGTTGCTATTTTTGTTACGTTTCCTAACCTAAGAGCAAACAGATACATGTTATCTCAGCGCCACGTGACCATTTAGCTGCAACTACATGGCCTTAACAAGCCTGAATAAGATTTCTTCAGTGTTCAAACTAGTAACACCACCCTCCCCACTCACACTTGGCATGTGACACTAATTTCAAGAGGACAGATCAAACTGCAGAAATAGTCAAACTGGTACTGCATCCTTGATAAGAAAGGGTCTAGGTAGCCACAACAATGCAACTTTCTCAAATATGGCAAGAAGGGACAAAACAAGGAGAATGTATGGAGGAAGGAGGAGAAGATGCTTCACAATGCTTTTCTTTAAAAAAAAAATACACACACCATAAAATCACGGATATTGTATGTTTGACTTTCAGAGAGAAAAATAAAATGCAGAAATAGTTCTGGCAAAGTTTTACAGTCTGAACCTGAATATTTTAGGAATAAAATTCATTGATATTTTAATACCATCTTGATGAAGGGATGAGTTTATTTTTCTTTATTGACAGTAAAAAAGAAAAAACCTCTTTTTCAAAAAGAGAAAAAAAAGCCAAACACAAGGGAATGGCAGCACTGAGATATCAATGGTGGTTTTTTTTTTTTTTTTTTTTTTTACTGCAGTATTCTACTCTCCCTGTTTGGTTGACAATCTTTGTGTTACCTACACAAAATGAACAGAATATTTGAGTAGCAAGCTTCCATGTGTACCTTAACACACATATTTTCCCAGGATTGGAAAATTAAAACAATCCACAACAACATTTTCAAACTTATGTTTTATGTTAACCCTCTCTGAAAAACAGGAAATAAAAATACAATCTTTTTAGAAACACACATGAAAAATAAATAGTGGCTTCAACAACAACAACAGGTTTTTACTCAGAGTCTCTTCTGGACTTCTAATGAAACTGCAAACACAGTTTCTTTTGGCAGGACTTCTGACTGAAGGCTCAATTAGATTACAAAAAACGTCTACCAATATATCTTTGAAATATGTAACCAGATTACTATTGATATGTCACTTCAAATTATTTAAGAGTCATCACCAATCTTTGGGCAGGTGAGAGGAAAAAAGTATTTAAAGTATACAACAAATACGCTAAGGACCAAAATTGTCCCCCTTATCACACGAATTACTTCACTGAGATTCAGAGTACTAGTGGAATAGAGGGATATTCAACAAAAAGGTATTTATACCACAGCGATCGCCACAATATCCTACTGCCTTATAAACCTTTCAATAGGGTCTATGAAAGGTCTAACTCAGTGAGTCATCTTTATACGCTCATTCCAGAAGTAGCTTGCAGAGTGAACTTCTCTCTGACTCTCTTCCATTTTTGAAGTGAAATCTTGGCTCCAGTGAAGCTGATGGCAGAACTCCCATTTGGCTTCAGCAAAGCCAGGATTTCAGCCTTATTCTTCATCCCATCCAAGAACTACAAAAAACAAAAACAAAACAAAAAAAGGGGGAGGAGTAGTTTGGGGATTTATTTTTGGAAGATTCGTGTTTCCCATTTGCAATTAATAGCGTTATACATTTTGAATGTTTTTCAAAGTACATTAGCATGTGGTAAGGACTTTGTATTTTGGAGAAGACTGAGTGGCACAGTTCAATTCATTTGGACCAGAGAGCCTTTCAGAGTTGCTGATCATCCACAACTCTTATTGATTTCAGCTAGTGTTGTGGGTGCTCATAACATAAGAAGATTCAACTCATAATTTCTTCATAATTAGACTTGACAAAGTTTCTGTTGTAACCTTGCTCTACAACTTTCTGGAATAGACTCTATTTTGGATTGTAGTACTTACATGTGATCTAAACCAGAAATGTCTAGGAGAAGACTTTGCAGTAGATGTACCTGGTCATTTGGTTTATGGGACCATATAGCATGGTGGCTGCTTATTCTTTAATTTTTTATAAGATGCAATTGTCCAGCTCCCCCACCCAGTCCTCTAAGCAGTTTCACTCTGTGATACATTGTGAGACCCACAGAAGTCTTATAAAAAAAAAAAAGACAGAAAAAACGTAAACAAATAAGTCAAGTAGCACTTTAAAGACTAACAAAACATGTAGATGGTATCATGAGCTTTTAGAAGTTTCTTTTCATCACTGGGATTTGGACTGAGAAGTGAAAACCTCTCCCAATTTAAAATGGGGTTAACACAGCAAACATTCTTTCCTCTACAGATCATTATTTATCATTTACATCACAGTAGCACCTAAAGGTGTCAATCAGCAACTGAGGCCCACTACAAAGGTCTTATAGTCTCCACACATAGACAGCAGATGGCTACCGACAGGCAGATGGGGAATACACAGTAACAATGACCGTTTTACAACTAGATTTACCCACAGGTTTCAACATATGCTACATATTCAGTCAATGGGAAAAGATCATTCATTGGCAAATTAAGAAAAAAAATTACACTGACCAGAATATTCAGAGCCGAGATTTTGAGATAAGAATCTTACTGGTCATCTGCATGTTGCTTTTCTGCCTGATTATTACAGCTTTGTTTTATGGGACCCAGGAAAAAAAACATCTCTTGATTAACTAGCCCTATTTCAAAACTCAGTCATGCATCAGCTTCTGCATTTGTTGATCTTCAGTTCAATGATTATGCATCTTGTGGGTGTCTAGTTACCATCATTAATCTACTTTACCTCACCATTTCTCTCCTTTCTACAAGCTCCTTGCTCCTCTGAGTTAGCTTCCTCTACCACGCTCTAAATAGGTTGCCAGGTGTCCAGTTTTGAACCAGACAGTCCAGTATTTGAGCTTTCTGCTCGGGAAACAAATAGAAAATACTGGACATTTATATTTTCTCTAACTAAGATGTAATGTAGATTGTGATGTAATGTCAAGTATGTCCGGTATTTTTGTTGAAACCATCTGGCAACCCTAGCTCTAAAGTAGTACTGTATATGGTTTCAAATGTACTTTTTATTACACCTTTGCAGATGCTCCGGCCTTTCATTACATTGGATCAGGCTTCCTACTTTGTCACAGGGCCTTGCATTACATCAGCCATCCTTTCAGCTGACAACTAGAAAGAATTCTTCCAACTCTTGTCAGCAGCAACAGAAGGTGTTCCCTGAAGCTGAGTATGCTGGCCCAACATCTTACCACCAAACACTGTGAAAGAGTAAGAGGCTCCCAGTCACTACAACGCAGACCATGTTGGGACAGCACCTTGATATTAAAAAACAATGGGACAAAACATGCTGCCTAGTTGTCATCCAGAATGACAAGTGCTTACTCCGTGAGGGGATAAAATGGTATATGTTAAAAGCACTTTATTTTCAATAATCATACTGACTTTAAATAGGATCACTTGTGCTTAATCTGGGCAAAATTATGTATCAGTTAATTGACTGCTGAATCAGAGCCTCGGTTTCTAATATTTAGTTTTATAGGTGTAACAATTCCATAAAATGTAAACATACCTTACCAACAGCAGCATTTAAACAAAACAAAAGCAATATTCTAACTTACTTAATCATACATTTTAATCTAAAGCTGCAATAGTACGAACTGTTGGATTAGGTTTAGACTTTGTCAGACTAACAAATTATTTTAAAAATTAAGGGATAGAAGTCATGATTTACAAATAAGTGAAAATAGTAATAAGTTAAATGTTCTGAATCACTCCACCTTCCAACCACAACAGGTAATTTCTGCTGAGATATTTGGCTCTCTAATGATCTTTTATTTACTCAATCTTCCCTGTGCAACCTTCCTTCGCTCAGGAAGAATACTCAAGTCTTTCTGTAAAACTCCACTGGTCCGGCACCTGATGGTCCGGCACTATCAGGAACCCGGAAGTTTTCCGGGCAGCCGGACCATTGGAGCCACTCTGGCCCCGGCTTCCCCGATTCAGCCGCTGCTGAAAACTGACCAGCGGCTGAATGGGGGAAGCCAGGCGCAGAGCAGCTGGGGTGCTGCCTGGTACGTCCCGTAGCAGTGCCCCTCAGGGCTGCGGGACCAACCCAGCAGCACCTCAGCTGTTCCCATTTAGCCGCTGCTGAAATTTACCAGCAGCTGACTCTGGGAACCCTGGGGCAGTCCTCGGGCTTCCCGGAGTCAGCCGCTGGTCAATTTCAGCAGCGGCTGAATTGGGGACAGCTGGGGCAGAGCAGCTGGGGCGCTGCCGGTTAGTCCGGAAGCGCCGCCCCTTGGCGCTGTGGGACCAACCCGGCAGCACCGCAGCTACTCTGCCCCAGGTGTCCCCAAGAGCAGCGGAGGTGCTGCCAGGTTGGTCTTGAAGCGCCAAAGAGCGGCGCTACTGGACCAATCCGGCAGCACCCCAGCAGCTCTGCCGCAGGCGTCCCCGATACAGCCGCTACTGAAACTGACCAGCAGCGGCTAAATAGGGGATGCCTGGGGCAGAGCCGGACTATCAGAAGGGGAGGGCTATGAGGGGTCTGTGGAGGCATCCTCCCCGCACCACCCCAGACCCCTCATAGCCCCCTCTTCCAACAGTCCGGCATATCTGATAATCTGGCACCCCCTGGGTCCTAAAGGTGCCGGATTATCAGAAGTTTACTGTAGAAGGTACAGGCTGCTTTAAAGAATCCAGGGATTGTTCTCTTTTCTCAGATATTTCAAGATATACAATCAAATTCTTACAATGACATGAACAGCAGAGCATGTTTGCTTGAAAACCTGATTAGTTGACTAATTATAAACCAGTCAAACACAGTTACCTACTCATAGCACTGAGACACAAGAAACACTCAAAAGGAAAAAAATAAAGTCTACAGTAATTACTTCACTAGGAATGTGAACGACTAGTCGACAATCCAAAAAGCAAATGCTTATCAGATAGTCAACACACTAGTCAACTAGTCATCCCCCCCCACCCCCCCGTCCTTGCTGCCTCTATCAGAAAGAGGCAGCAAGAGGAAGGGGTACTTCAAAGCAGCAGTGGCCAGCTGGGGAGTTCCCAGCTGACCCCAGGCTCCATGTGGCACTGCTGCTTTGAAACATTGCAGGGAGCATGGAGTCAGCAGGGGACTGCTTAAGTCCTGGCCCTGTGCTCCCTGCAGTGCTTTTGCCATGGGCTGTTGCTACACTTCAAAGGGGGATTTGCCCTTATCAACTAATTGAATAGTCGATGCAAACTGTATTTACTATTCGATTAGCCAATTCATCTAAATTTAACATCCCTAATAACTACAGGTGGTCCCTGAGTCACGAACATGTCGACTTATGACTGTTCGTACTTATGACCAACCTCCCATTAAGCGCATTACAGCCGGTCCCCGAGTTACGAACGCGCGATCCGTGCTTACGAACAGTGCAGTCACATTTAAATGAATGGAGTCCGACTTACGAACAGATCAAGTTACAACCAAGTGTTTGTTACATAACTCATTCGTAAGTCGGGGACTTTCTGTACTATGATTTATTCACTGCTTCTCTGAAGAGATTCCAGTAGCTGGCACTACACATGAAAGAGAAGTTACATAGTTTAGATGCTGCGTGTGAAAGCAAACTAGAAAAAATAAGATTGGACAGAATGGAGCAATAATTCCAACAAGGAAGTCACCTGCAAATCTGATGTAAGTGTCCAAATTACCTCTGTATAAGAAATTAAAAGGTTTAAACTCTTGAAATGAGTATGCTCATTCCAAAGATCAAGGAACACAGAGAGGAATAAAAAAAACAAATTGAAAGAGCCAGACGAATACCCAGAAACCATCTTCTTCAAGACAGACCCAAGAAAACCAGCAATAGAACACCACTTGTCATCACCTATAGCCCCCAACTTAAACCCGTCCCACACATTATCAATAAACTACAACCTATACTGGAACAGGATATTACACTCTGAGATGCTCTGGGAGACAGACCCAGTGTCTCCTATAGACAAACACCTAATCTCAGGATGATTCTGAACCACCACCACAGGACATACCACACTAATACCAACCCTGGAACTTTCCCTTGCAACAAACCCCGTTGCCAGCTTTGTCCATATATTTACTCTGCTGACACCATCATTGGACCTAACCATTCCAGTTATAAGATCAAGAACACATATTCCTGCTTGTCCAGAAATATAATTTATGCAATCATGTGCCAAAAGTGTCCATCTGCTATGTATATTGGACTAACTTCTCAGACACTTTGCCAAAGCATCAATGCACACAAAACAGACATCAGACAGTTTCACAAAGAAAAAACAGTTTCTTGTCATTTCAACCAGCCTGGGCATTGTCTCAACGACCTTACTACCTGCATCCTGCTTCAAAGAGGCTTTAACATAAGACTTCAAAGAGAAGCCTCCGAACTGTCATTCATGCTTAAATTTGAAACTAAAGATGCTAATTATCTCACCCATTACAAAGATAGCTTTCCCCAATTATCGCCTCTAATATCATTACCTCATAGACATTAACCTCCCTCCTTCCCCATCCCCCTCCATTCTAAAATCTGATTTGTCTATTTTATGTGTGTTCACTTTTTTTGTTTGTATCCCTTTGGTATATATGGTCATGCCAATTTTCTTCCACAATTTGATCTGAGGAAGTGGGTCTGGACCACAAGAGCTCATCACCTAAAAAACCATCTTGTTAGTCTTTAAAGTGCTGCATAGTCCTGTATTTTGTTCAAGCTTTGGGAGATGTGCAATCTAATACCCAGACGTAAGTCTTTGAAATATGCTACATATTTTGGTATGACATGACTATTATTCCTTTTACATCAGTTTGTAATTTTTGGAAATAATTTGAAAAGTGGTGCTACACAATTTTTTAGAGGGAAAGGGAATGTCAGGGTAAAATGTGAGAAAAGTCAAAGAAATTACTCTAATCTAGAACAAAAGGTTAAATTTGCTGTTGAAAAATGTTGTAATAGGGAAAATAAATCCTTTAAGAGACCCAATATATTCCACACATTTGAGTAGTGCCCAAAATAAATGTTTTCCAAAACCAAGGAAGAGAATCCCTGAGTTACAGGCATAAATCTGAACCTGGGGAAATGTACCATATATTTGATAGAGTTTCCTGTCTGTTCAAGAACACATCTTAAATGTTAAGAGTTACGACCATTAAATGTTAAGAGTTAGGAGCACCAAATATAGTATGTAGCTCCTCTTATCAGAACTTAAAAGCAAGATAAAAGTTTGGTTGTCACTTGAAAAACGGATGTGCCTGAAATAAGAATCAAAATACAGGACTATGTAGCACTTTAAAGACTAACAAGATGGTTTATTAGATGATGAGCTTTCGTGGGCCAGACCCACTTCCTCAGATCAAATAGAGGAAGAAAATAGTCACAACCATATCTACCAAAGGATACAATTTAAAAAAATGAACACATATGAAAAGGACAAATCAAATTTCAGAACAGAAGGGGGATGCGTGGGGGGAGGGAAGGTAAATGTCTGTGAGCTAATGGTATTAGAGGTGATATTTGGGGAAGCTATCTTTGTAATCGGTAAGATAGCTAGAGTCTTTCTTGAGACCCCCACGTAGAGTGTCGGATTTTAGCATGAATGACAGTTCAGAGGATTCCCTTTCAAGTGCAGATTTAAAAGGCTTCTGAAGCAGGATGCAGGTAATTAAGTCGTTGAGACAGTGTCCTTTCTGGTTGAAATGGCAAGAAACTGTTTTTTCTTTGTGATCCTGTCTAATATCTGTTTTGTGGGCATTGATCCTTTGGTGAAGTGTCAGACGTTTGTCCAATGTACAAAGCAGACGGACACTTTTGGAACATGATAGCATAAATTATATTTCTTGAGGTTAGGTGTTAGATGATTCTTACCAACAACCACAGGACATACCACACTAATACCAACCCTGGTACCTTCCCTTGCAACAAACCCCGTTGCCAGCTTTGTCCACATATTCACTCTGCTGATACCACTATTGGACCTAACCAAGTGAATTATAAGATCAAGAACTCATATTCCTGCACATCCAGAAATATAATTTATGCTATCATGTGCCGAAAGTGTCCGTCTGCTTTGTACATTGGACAAACGTCTCAAGACACTTCACCAAAGGATCAATGCCCACAAAACAGATATTGGACCTAACCAAGTGAGTTACAAGATCAAGAACTCATATTCCTGCGCATCTAGAAATATAATTTATGCTATCATGTGCCGAAAGTGTCCGTCTGCTTTGTACATTGGACAAACGTCTCAGACACTTCGCCAAAGGATCATGCAGGAACACAGCTGTCTGTTCTACTTAGTCCCAGAGTGAGGGAAAAGTGCAGTTTGCTGCATTCCTCACTCTGGGTAGGGAGTGCAGGGAGTGGACTAACCTGGACCTGCCCCAGACAGGAACATGCACTCCTCCCCCCGAACTGTGCCCATTGAGAGGTGCTTCTCACCTGGCCCCAATCTGCTATATTGAGAGAGAACATTAGGGTAGTCTTCTCTCCCCAGGACAGCCTACATATTTAATCCTTCATTCCCAGCCCTACCCCAGAGCTGTGATTTAAATAAAAGCATTTTCATTTGATTTTCCAAAAAAATAATAATTAATTCAGTTAAGCACCTGAGCAGCTCCTGGTAAGTCTTGTAATTCAAAATAAGTTAGAATGCCAGACTTGAGCGCCAAGAGTTTATTCAGTTCTCCCTAGAGAGACAAAGCTCACACTGAAATAAGAGACAGCAGAGTCACTTGCTCAGGCACACAACAGCTCCCATAACAGCATTCATTTTGGTCAGCTTGGCAGAAACATTATTTATCTCAATCATGGATTGCATTGGTCATGTGGCATTTCTGCTTTTGCTGTTTCCTTCAAGATTTTCCTTCTGTTCACTTTTTTTGCTTTAGGATATGTAGCTTTTCTAATTGGGTTTCCTATCCATATAATTTATTGCACTTACACCACTATATAGGCAATACCAATATACTTAAGTTATACACACACAACATGCTGTAAGTAATATATCTTTTCAAATACCCAACAGCAGACACAGTGTAGTTTACAAAATTATATTATGTAGATGTACCGCACTATGCTAATAAATTTCAAAATACAAGAAGATTTCATTTTAAAATGCCACTGGGCAGAAATTAAGCAGCAGGTGCCATGTGTAAGAATAGCTTTGAGAGGCGAAGAGCTTGTACAGTCTTTCCCCATGAAGAAGCTCAAACATCGAAGGATACAGACAAACGTAGTTTATTGTGGGTAGTCTCTGTTCTTTGGAAAGCCCTTCTAGAAACTCTGAACAAAATAACTGGGTTCTTTTCTCCTCTTCCTCCAATCTCTGATCTAATAGAGCTGGAAACTAACATGGCTCTTTTCAGTAGAATTTCTTTCACTGTGTTTGCACCAGAGTCACAGAGGAAAGCCAACTCACTTCTGAGAATGGTGATCCAAATTCAACCCAGATGAAGCTCCACTCATAGTCAATGATAGCTTCACAGACATCATGGCTGTGTCTACATTGGCATCCCTTTCCGGAAAAGGGATGCTAATGAGACACTTCGGAATTGCAAATCCGCGGGGGATTTAAATATCCCCCACGGCATTTGCATTTACATGGCTGCCGCTTTTTTCCGACTCTGGGTTTTTGCCGGAGAAAAGCGCCAGTGTAGACGTGATTCTCCGGAAAATAAGTCCTTTTCTGGAGGATCCCTTATTCCAGTAGATTATTTTCCGGAGAATCGCGTCTACACTGGCGCTTTTCTCTGGCAAAAACCCCAAGCCGGAAAAAAGCGGCAGCCATGTAAATGCAAATGCCGTGGGGGATATTTAAATCCCCCGCGGATTTGCAATTCCGAAGTGTCTCATTAGCATCCCTTTTCCGGAAAGGGATGCCAATGTAGACACAGCCCATGAGTATTGGCAGCAGGATTACACAGCAGTAAATCATACCAAAGAGAGCACAAGAAGCTTAAATACTCTTACTGCTAGACACCGTAAGGCAGTGGTGGGCAACCTGTGCCCCACATGCAGGCCACTGGGGTTCTATGGGTGGCCCATGACAGTTTGTTTATTGTTGCCACCATGCAAGGATTGCTAGATTCCACTAATTTCCATTTTTTTCTATCTTTACTAGTAAAGTGACATTCATGTAAAGCAAGGGCATATGAAGTGAGGTGTTTGCTGATTGCACACAACACAGAGTCATGTGCTCCCTCTGCATCCAATCAGCACATCCTACAAATTCTAGATATGCAGCACGGTTAGTAAAACTACCCTATCCTGTGAAACTGTCTTGGTTACAACAATCTTGTGGCCCACTGAGATGAAGGAGAACACCTCATACATCCCACTCATGTGTCCAAGTTGCCCATCACTGCTTTAAGGTCAAAATAAATTTTCAACATAGACTGAAGTGACATCTCCCAGACATCTAGGATTTGAGTTAAGTGTATGTAACTGGGAAAGAACTCCACCAATGAGAGACAGGGTCAATAACGGCCCTAACTTTAGCACACAGGAATATCACACTTCTTTGTTGTTCCCAACACTTCCTCTACCTACCAGGGCTCCTTTTGGCAGTCACAGGGAATATAATTTTCTTCCCTCCCTTTCTTCTAGTGCCTTGTTTAAACACCTAACAGGCTACTGAGTGTGCAATGTAAAGCCCCAGTAGAGAAAGGTAGTACAGTGTAAATCAATCAGTGGATCAATGAAGGGACAATTTATCCATAATCTTGCTCTGGTGAGACCATACGTGGATAATTGTTACAATTTGGGCACCCTCATTGCTAACAAGACATTAAAAAAAAGGGGGGGAGCTCATAAAGAGTGCCAAAAAGTATTCACCATGTTGGATACTGACTTTGGAGGAAAGAATGAAGTAGACAAACTATGCAAAGCTAAGAAATATTTGTTGGTTATCATGTTCCTTTACTAAATAATGCCTTTCCACCAAAACACTTAGTATACCACACCAACCAATAAGGGAATGAAAATAAAATATTAGACAAAGTTTCCTGACAATGAGATCTACTAGACTCTGCAATTGTTTCCTCAAAGGAAATGGAGGGACTACTCATTGTAGGACAAAACAGGGGAGGGAGGAAGAAACCCTACTACAGGCAGTCCCTGACTTACGCGGATCCGACTTATGTCGGATCCGCACTTACGAACGGGGCTTTTCTCGCCCTGGAGCTCATGGGTGGGGCGAGAAAAGCTTCTCCTGGTCTCCCTGGTCTGCTGGGGGGGTCCAGCAAAGCCACTGGACCCCCCCAGCAGACCAGGGACACCCGAGCAAAGCCACTGCCTGGTCTGCTGGGGGGGGGTCCAGCAGCTTTTCTGGACCCCCCCAGCAGACCAGGGGGACAGGAGGAAAGCCGCCCAGGCAGTGGGGGTCCCGCCGCCTGGGCGGCTTTGCTCCTGGGCAAACGAGCAAAGCCACCCAGGCGGCGGCTTTGCTCGGGTGTCCCTGGTCTGCTGGGGGTCCAGCGGCTTTGGGGGGTCCCTCCGCCTGTGTGGCTTTGCTCGGGTCTCCCTGGTGTGCTGGGGGGGAACTCCCCCCAGCACCCCAGGGAGACAGGAGCAAAGCCGCACAGGCAGCGGGGTCCCTCCACCTGTGCGGCTTTGCTAGGGTCTCCCTGGTCTGCTGGGGGGGGAAGGGGATGCAGCTAGTGCGCGCCCCCCCCCCCCCCCCAAGCAGACCAGTCTTTTATTGCGGGACGCCTCGGGTAGAGCAGCTGGGGTGCTGCCGGGTTGGTCCTGTGGGAACCCACCAGGCAGCGCCCCAGCTGTTCTGTCCCAGGCTCCAGATTCAGCAGCTGTTGAAACTGATCAGGCTGATTCCAGGAAGCTGGGGGCAGAGCAACTCTGCCTCCAGCTTCCTGTAGTCAGCCCCTGGTCAGTTTCAGTGGCAGCAGCTGAATCTGGAGCCAGTTCCGACTTACATACAAATTCAACTTAAGAACAAACCTATAGTCCCTATCTTGTACGTAACCCGGGGACTGCCTGTACTGAGAACAATCTTGCACTGTCAGGTGATGGGCTAATTGATCCAACAGATCTTATCCATACCTGTTTTATAGGATTCAGTGATATGGTGCTGACAAGTAGGGTTCCTTCTGATCCCTAATAGGGCAGTGCATTGTGCTGAAAGAGAAGGGTAAGAGCCTTGTAGCAGTGGTCTGGGATTTGTATAAAGGGCATGTTCCTAAAACATACACCATACATCTAAAATATTTCTTTACGGGAACTAGTGTTGTTCAGAGGTCCATTGCCAAATCAAAAACTTTCTTACACAAATTATTTCAGTAGCAAAACTACCTTATTTTTACTGCCTGCAATGCCTTTCAATTTGCTCATCAATTAGGTTTCTTCTTAGTTTCTGAGTGCGTTTGGTTAAAAAGCCCACTTTTTAAAAGTATGACCCTTTTTTGCTTTTTGGCAAATCCCAACAACAAACTAGTTCTTCTCTAGGTAGTTGTTTCTACCATTCCCTTGTTTGAAGTAGATGCTTAGAAATAACAAGTACTGCAAATATCTGTACTTCTATTTTTTTCCTCCTTTCATAAAGGAAACTATTTCACAGGAAATGTTGAAATGAGAATCTCCTCAGACACATCAAACTGAAAGTAAAAACAAACAAATTTTGCAAAACATATTATGATATCATGAAGGAAACTAAAGAACACACACTGGATGGGAAGAGCACCTCTCCCTCGCCCCCCGCACCCTTACATTGACAAGTACCTTCCTCTCCAAGTAATCCTGTTCATTTTTAGTGGGACCATCCACAGAATCACAAAAATGCAAGGGACCTCAAAAGGTCATCAAGTGCACCAGGACATCACTATTCTTAAAAATATTTAAAACTAGTTGATTTCATACTCACATCTCTCTTTACTATAGATAAAGCCCATTATTTCTTGTCCAAACCTTGATGGACATGGAGAACAACTGATCATAATCCTGCTTATAAACAAGTTTTAACATAGCTGAAGACTTATCAGTTCCCTGTTCATTCTTTTCTCATGACTGAACATGCCCAGTTTTTTTAAACTTTCCTACCAGAAACCATTATAAGGGATTTATAAACTCAGCTATTTTAGGTCCTAAATCTTGCAAAGAATTGCTATGGCAGTACCCTGGCCTCACTAACCATGGAGGACCAGGGCCTGTTTTGATCCCAGAGTTTAAAGATTTTTTTCTTCATTCTTTTGTAAGCAAAAAGAGGATTTAGGTCTCAACCCTGAAAGTAGTACTATACAGGCAGTCCCCGGGTTATGTACAAGATAGGGACTGTAGGTTTGTTCTTAAATTGAATCTGTATGTAAGTCGGAACTGGCGTCCAGATTCAGCCGCTGCTGAAACTGACCAGCGGCTGACTACAGGAAGCCCGAGGCAGAGCTGTTCTGCCCGGGCTTCCTGGAATCAGCCGCTAATCAGTTTCAACAGGCTGAATCTGGACGCCAGTTCCAACTTACACACAGATTGAATTTAAGAACCCCAGGCGTCCCCAAGTCAGCTGCTGCTGAAATTGATCAGCGCTGATTCCAGGAAGCCCGGGGCAGAGCAACTCTGCCTTGGGCTTCCTGTACTCAGCGCTGGTCAGTTTCAGCAGCGGCTGACTTAGGGACGCCTGGGGCAGAGCAGCTGGGGTGCTGCTGGGTTGCTGCAGTAGCGCTGCTCCTTGGCGCTTCTGGACCAACTCAGCAGCACCCCAGCTGCTCTGCCCCAGGCGTCCTGATTCAGCTGCTGCTGAAACTGCGGGACCAACCGGCTCAGCTAGTACGCATGGTCTGCGCCCCCACCCTCCCCCCCAGCAGACCAGGGAGACGCCGCCTGGGTCCTCCACGGTGGGGCTCCACACGTACTAGCTGCGCCCCTCCCCCCCCCCAGCAGACCAGGGAGACGCGGAGCAAAGCCACGGAGCACACGGGCAGTGGGACAGCCCAGACGCACCGCGGCTGTCCCGCTGCCGGCGTCCTCAGAGGCTTTGCTCCCCGTCTCCCTGGTCTGCTGGTCTCCAGCAGACCAGGGAGACGCGGAGCAAACACCGTTCGTAACTGCGGATCTGACGTAAGTCGGATCCGCGTAACTAGGGGACCGCCTGTATTGATATACACACTTAAGACATAGGAATTCAAGTGACAACTCAGCGAAGTAGAGTAAAACACAGACTGAAGTTATTGAATGATAGCCCTGATCCTGCACTTTTAGAGGCAAGACCCTGTGTTTTTCTAATATTTTAATAACGGTTACACATCACAAAAGAAATGCTGACTTGAACTGTACCTTTGGGCTTGTCCACACTGCTAGAGTACAAACTCAGCATTGCAGCTGTGCCACAGTACATCAGTTCAGGCACTCCTACTTAGGAGGAGGTAGCTAGGTTAATGGAAAAATTCCAGTATCAACCTAGAGCTGCCAATACTGTGGTGGGGTCAGCATAGGTAAGTCTCTCAGGAGTGGATTTTTCACCCCTGTAACTGTAATGATGCAAGTTTCCACTGCCCAAATCAGATGTGTGTCTGAAGGCTTATGTGGTCCGACTTGTCAAAAAGAGGAAATGATCCTTGACATCAAACTGTCACGCAATACCCTACACTTTATATAAAACTCTCATTGCAGTTAACATGTAGATTAGAACCCACAGTTCTCAGAGCTTGGTCAGTTCTTTGTCAATTTAAATGGAACAAGAGTAAAGCAATCCAAATTTTTTTTTAATATGTATATATTAAAGTGATTCATTGATCATGTAAGGTGCAAGAGTATCAGCCCTACAAAATAACTCGCTGTTCACAAAGCCAGCAGTGTGATTATTCCCAGTTATTCAGGTTTTAAAAGCAGATACAAGAGCACACAATAACATGTCTCAAGATCAATGCAAAAGATCAATGTCCCATACTCTGAATATCATGGAAATTCCCTGTAGCTTCTTTTCATGAGAGGAAACTTCAGCTTGTCTTTAACCTGTACGATAGCTCTGAACGCCCCCAGCACCACCCCACACCCAAAGGGATGTGTTTTAGCTTTCCAGAGAGAAAGAGCAGATTCATCCCCAGACCCTCCAAGACAACTCCTCCATTAGCAGCAGAGACCGCTATGAGTAGCATTCTCCCGGCCTAGGCATTCTCACACCTTTCTGCTGCAGCCTGGGTAAGAAACAAGTAGAATTCAACCACCACTGTTCTCCATGACAGAGTAATACTAGTAATCCAGATCCAAAAAGCTTTTCCAGAGAGGTTGTTCACATGGTGGCACATTCTCCAACATGGGAGCATGTACTCCTACATCAGAAGCCATTTCCTTTATTTAAAAAAAAAAAAACCCACCTCCCACAAATTATGTTACTGCTCATAGAGATGTACTCTTTCCCCACTCATCCCAACCCCAGAAGTAGAAAAAGAGCACATACTAGAAACTAACTGATAATAGTAAGTTTTAGGAATCTATTAAGTGATTGCCTACTTTGTATTTACCTTCTTGCTGAATCCTGGGGAAACGCTTATGCTGAACAAAGTTTTAATTTATGGAGTGATAAAATATAGTGCTTCTTAACATAACTTTAAGGATCATCTTAAGAGAGTCAACAGGACAAAAATATTTACTAAGTAACAGTCACCTCTCACTAATCTGGGCATGAAAACATGAGACTGTTAAGAGAAAACAGGGCAATACAGGGATAACAAAACGTCTTTTGGTAAACAGAAAACATCTCATTGACTACAAAGCTCCATTTTTCACTATAACAACATTTATCCGAATTTTGTAACAGACTCTACACTATGGTTTGGATTTCTCAGTGATCTCTCAAGTACAAGGCAGTGAATTCCAGCTGAATTTCAGCTTTCACTTTTAATTCCTTTACATGCATAATGTAAAGACTCTGACCATTTGTCCTTCCAAGCTTACAGTATTTTAATATGGAGTATATTATGCCCATTGTCTAGTCCAAAGCCTGTTTTAGACCCTAACATCTAATTCCTGCAGCTTCAAATGGATTGGGCAACTTCACTTCCTGTTCTGCCCTTAGTCGTGGGGAAGTGTTGCTGTTACACAGCTACTGCATTTCAGATGCACAGTAACACTTATGTATTTATATACACAGAGATGAGGCTCAGCTACCGTTACTAAATATGCTTTCAGAGTCTCATCTGAAAGGCACAAAGGAAATGCACAGTGTAATTTCAAGTACTGCTGAAATTGCATGGAAACAGTTTTGAAACACTCTGTTAGAGGGAGGGGAGGAAAATAAATATCTGCCCTTGTTTTCCCGTTTCTCACTCCTGTCATTTTTGATGGACTGTTGACATGGGCTCAATCACCAAAGACATTTAAATAAACATAGGAGCTCGGTCCTTAGTTGCCCATTCTCCTCTGTCTGTACAAGTACTAACATGGCCCTTATTATTAACGAAGCTGAGCAAGAGCATTATTTGCATGTACGTCAGGGAAGCTCAGATGCGATTATGTTAGCTCCCAACAGAGGATTATGACGGAGCATGGGAAATAAACAAGAGCACATGAACTCCACAGATGCAAAGACTCTGGCTCTCATGTTCTCTTGTAATTAAAAAGGAGGGGGGGGGGGAATTGCAGCCACACTGCTCATAAATGGGAGAGTTTCACATGTTCAGTGAGCTGTTCGCAGCATGCTGAAGACGCCAGGCTCACTGTCGGCACCGAGCCACGCCAGGTTGTGTCTCAGGACAGGAGATGGTCAGGGAAACCGTGACCAGGCTGCCTTCCTCGAGACCCCAAGGCAATCCCTACCAGCTAAAAACTTTCCTCCTTACAGTGTTGCAGCCTTGGCCGGGCCCTGGATATTAGAGAGGCAGGTGGGCGAGGTAAGCTCTTCCATCGCACCGACGACAGCTGGTACCTCGTCCTCCTGGTCAAACTTTCTCCAGTAAGTCCTCAGTGGCGCAGGCTAGGGATAGCTCCCTGCCGCCCCCGCCACTGAGTGGGTGCTTTTCCCCCCTGCCCTTGAGCGTGCCCTGCGCAGAGGCACGGAGTCAGGGGCCCCCTCCGGCAGGGCCGCTCCGGGGCCAGGGCAGCTGCCGCCAGCAGCAAAGCTCCAGCGAAGCGACCGCTTGCAGCGGGGCGCGGCCAGTGCCCGGGCTCCACTCACCGTGGGGGAACCGCTCCATCTTCCCGCGGGATCCCTCGGCCGGCACGGCCCAGGCGCGGAGGAAGCGAAGCCACACACAGCAGCGCCAGCCGGGCTGCGCCTCCTCAGTGCTGCTGCATGGTGCCGGGGCGGGCGCTCAGCTCCGTGCTGCTGCTGCTGCGGGTCATGCACGAGTCACTGCGGCCGGCTGAAGAGCTGCAGCCCCGGGAGCTCACCAGGCGGCGCGCCGAGCTCCCCCGCCCCCAGAGCGCGGGGCTGTGGCTCGGCTCTTCCTAGCAGCTTCGCCCTCGCCACAAGCCCCGAACGACCATTTTCTGCTCTGGCCTCACTACTGCTCCCCCGCCTGGGCTGGGAGGCTGCGTCGCGCGGCTCCTCCTCCCGCGGCTGCCTCCCTACAAGGGGCAGGAGGCGGCTGCGTGCTCCTTCCTCGTCCGCGCCTTTGAGCCGGCCCAGCCGCTCTGCGGCCCGTTTCCCTTTCTTGCCCCCCGGCCGCGTGCGAGCGAGTGGAACGCGTCGGTCTAACCAGGCCACGCAGCAGCCACCAGCGGGGCCGTGGCGCCCCTCTTCGCGCTAACGGGGCTGCGGGGGCGCTGGGACAATGTGTATGAGGGGTGAGCGCCCCTGAACCGAACTGGTGTGAGAGACCCGCTTCGAGCCAGCGGATGCCAGAGCACCCCCACGTGCAGCCTCCGGCAGAGCCAATACTAACGAGAAGAGCTGAGCGAGGGGCTCTGGGGACCTCAACTCTGGGAACACTTACGCATGTGCAGAGCTTTCCCTCCCCAAACCAGCCCCATTCGCTTCTAAGGGACCGGGCATCTGCCCAATAAGACGTTGACGTAATTGTCTGCAGGCTTCGGCGTGCACAGCACCGCTCTGGGTACTACTAAGCATGGGAGACAGAAGTAGTGTTTCCAGGTCACACAATGTCAACCGCAAATCCCCTAGCTTTGCTTTTCTTAAAGCTCTCTCAAGGCCTGTGATGAAAGCTGAGAACCTCACATGTCAAAACAAAAAGAAAAGTAGCCAGGGGGAGAGAGGGGGTCCAGGAGCCAGAAAGCAAGCTTTAAAAGCTCTTTAAAAACCATTTAAAGCTAATTTAAGAATTGAGCTTTGACTCTCCATTTTTGAGCACTTGGGCCAGCAGGAAGTGACAAACTCAGGGAAATCCTCTGTGAAGGAAAGGAAACTGTAGGAGGGACTGACTTACCAGAATTAGAATTTAACACTTGCACTAACGCTGCTTGTCTTACACAGAGTCCCAAGAGAATTTAAGCTGCTTTTAGCAATTTACGTTGTTGCTTCTCATGCAAAATGATGGTATATCCAGCAACATGGTCCCTGTAGCACTAGAGTCAGGTAGGGATTCTGTCCTGATTTTTAAAAATGCTGACTGTTGGGTCAGCAACACCACTTATTCCAACACCTGCAAGCTCGCTAGAGCTTTCCAGTCTAAGCATTTCACCTGTGACCCACATTCAGATAACTTTCAATCAACATTAATTACCTGGGCAATAGACTTCACAATGGTGGGATGCTGCACCTTGTCAGATGAAGACTACAGGCAGACTTGTACTACAAATAATTTTGTCTTGGTTGCTCTGTCAATCCCTCCACCATTCTAGCTTAAATGAGACTTGAACCATTGTAAGGAGTCTTGTGGATAAGGGAGAAGCAGTGGATGTGGTAGACCTAGACTTTAGTAAGGCATTTGATACAGTCTTGCATGATATTCTTATCAATAAACTAGGCAAATACAACTTAGATGGGGCTATTATAAGGTGGGTGCATAACTGGCTGGATAACCGTACTCAGAGTAGTTACTAATGGTTCACAATCCTGCAGGAAAGTCATAACAAGTGGGGTCTGTTTTGGGACCGGCTCTGTTAAATATCTTCATCAACGATTTAGATCTTGGCATAAAAAGTACACTTATTAAGTTTGCAGATGATACCAAGCTGGGAGGGGTTGCAACTGTTCTGGAGGATACAGTCATAATTCAAAATGATCTGGACAAATTGGAGAAACATCTGAGGTAAACAGGATGAAGTTTAATAAAGACAAATGCAAAGTGCTCCACTTGGGAAGGAACAATGAGTTTCACACATACGGAATGGGAAGTTGAAACAAAAAACAGGACTATGTAGCACTTTAAAGACTAACAGGATGGTTTATTAGGTGATGAGCTTTCGTGGGTCAGACCCACTTCCTCAGATCAAATAGTGGAAGAAAATTGTCACAACCATATATACCAAAGGATACAATCAAAAAAATGAACACGTATGAAAATGACAAATCAAATTTCAGAACAGAAGGGAGATGCGGGGGGAGAAGGTAAATGTCTGTCAGCTAATGAGGAGAAGTGACAGTCTAGTAAGGAGTACAGCAGAAAGGGATCTATGGGTTATAGTGGACCACAAGCTGAATAGGAGTCAGCAGTGTGATGCTGTTGCTAAAAAAGCAAACATGATTCTGGGATGCATTAACAGGTGTGTTGTGAGCAAGACACAAGAAGTCATTCTTCTGCTCTACTCTGTGCTGGTTAGGCCTCAACTGGAGTATTTTGTCCAGTTCTGGGCACCGCATTTCAAGAAAGATGTGGAGAAATTGGAGAGGGTCCAGAGAAGAGCAACAAGAATGATTAAAGGTCTAGAGAACATGACCTATGAAGGAAGGCTGAAAGAATTGGGTTTGTTTAGTTTAGAAAAGAGAAGATTGAGGGGGGACATGATACCTGAAAACTGCTATCTAAAAGGGTGTCATAAGGAGGAGAAAGTACATTTGTTCATCTTGGCCTCTGGGGACAAGAAGCAATGGGCTTAAACTGCAGCAAGGGAGGTTTAGGTTGGACATTAGGAAAAAGTTCCTAACTGTCAGGGTAGTCAAACACTGGAATAAATTGCCCAGGGAGGATGTGGAATTTCCATCTCTGGAGATATTTAAGAGTAGGTTAGATAAATGTCTGTCAGGGATGGCCTGGATAGTATTTGGTCCTGCCATGAGGGCAGGGGACTTGACTTGATGACCTCTCGAGGTCCCTTCCAGTCCTAGTATTCTATGATTCTGTGATCTCCTGTTCAAGCTATGACAGCAGAATAAAACATCCTCCTAAAAGTAGCTCCTGCTAGAAACCCAAACTAACGCTTCAATCCAGTCCACATTTATGTGCATGCTGAACTTTATGCACCTGGATTGTCTGATTGAAGACAATTTCTAAGGAAGTCAATGGGACTGTTCAGGTACATATTTGAATGTGCAATTGTTTGCAAGTGGTACTAACAGCTGATAGTGTTTTTAATGGGATGCTTTATATGTAAGATTTGTTCAGGACAAAACTATGAACTAGCTGTGCTTAAATTATGCTTAAGCCTACAATTTCTAGAATATGAAATACAAAAACTTCATAGGGAGCTCAGATATATAGACATTTTGCTGTATTGTAAAAATATTTATAATTTTTTATCTTAGTTCTAATAATACAGGTGATTAGAATTCATGGATATCCTATATCAGATCTTACTCTAATTGCCATTGTTTTGTATTATAATTTGAATCATAACTAGGAACTTGTCTTGCATCTGCTCAAAGTCTTAATACTATTTTTAAAAAGCAGCCAGCAAAGATTATATTTCACTTTTGAAAGTATACTAACCTTTAAAATCACCAAGTTCATCATTTTCTGCTATTATTAGTACATTTTACAGCATATAAAGCTTAATGTTCCACCTTTTAATAAAGTAATTTTAACACAAAGTAAAGCAATTATCATGGCACAAGGAGAAACAGTATGTTTCCCTTTATTTGTCAGTCTTCAGTGTGTGCAAATTGATGGCACCTAACTGCTTTTCTTAGAGCAGCATAACGAGAAAATAATGCTTGAGGCCATCTGTCCCTGAAGGAGATTCAGAAGGTTCAATTTCAAACATTTCTAAGGATGCCGCTTTTTCTTTTTTTCTTTAAGAGGAGCAAGAGTCCTATAAGATGTCAAGTGACACAATGGAAATTCCTGCTAACTTCTGTTAGAGCTGCACTAGGCTCTTTATACAGCACATTGGAGGAACCTAAACTGTGATGTAATTTAAGAGCATTTTAGCAGAAGAGTTTAGCATCCTGAAGAAGAGTTCCAATATCTGTAGGGAATTTTTTGTCCTGTTGTTCACCAGACTTTGTAGGTGTACTAGGGAGCACAGCTCCAGCCCAAGGGCTCTTCTAAACTATGTCAGCTGCCAAACTGGACAAACTCAGTCAGCTTTCCCTTACCCACCTGCACTTTGGATGAGGCTATGCTGTGTATTCTGTGACATGAATGACTGGTAACATGGTGTTTCTCTCAGTAACCCAAAGGGAACCTGTTTTTAACAGCTAAATTGTTTTATTCATATACTACATAACTTTAACAGCACAAAAACAAAGCTGCTGCCTGTTCTGCTCTGCAGCCTCCCCATCATCTTCCAGCAAGCAGAATAACCTGTTTTTTACCTCTGTGGTCATATCCTTACACAACAGTAACAGCTGCTTCATATAAATAAGCCATTTTTATACATTATAAACTTCTGCCACACTTCCGTACAACTTGCTGATCCATACTGAATACCCCATGAATCACCCTTCCTCTTTTTTTCCCCTCCTCTTTTTATTCCACTTTCAGTTCTTTTCTTTCTGTGGAGCTGTATCCCTTTTTGATTAATCATGTAACTGTGCAATTTAATTAAAATACCATTACAAACTTGATTAAAAATATGGGGTAAAATTTTCAAAAATGCTCAAGTAATTTAGAAGTTTGTCATTATTACTTAGTGACTAAAGGTACGCAAATACTGCAGTTAAACACCTGTTTGTGCTGGAGTCCAAACTCCAGACTGGGACCCTACAGGGAGTGCAGGGTGGATCCCAGAACTTGGGATCCAGCTCAAGCCCTAATGTCTGTACCATAGTTTTCCAGTCCTTTAGCCTAAGCCAGCAATCTTAGGTCAGCTGTGGGTATTTCATTGCAGCATAGGCATCTCCTAAATCTATTCTATAATAGACTCTGTTTGCCATTGAAGCACTTCTGAAATATTTTCCATGATCTCAACAATGAGGCCTAACAGAGAAGTCTGAAAAGTAAAATAGTAAAACTTTTAAAACTTAAAAAACAACAAATAGTCTGGTATCACTTTAAAGACTAACAGTATTATGCACTTTCATGGGCACAGCCCACTTTTTCAGATGAAGACGCCAACGAAAGCCATCTACCATCTACATGTTTTGTTAGTCTTTAAAGTGCTACCAGACTATTTGTTGTTTTTTAATTTTATCCTGTACAGACTAACTCTGCCACCCCCTAAAGCAGTAAAAATTGTGACAGTCTTTCCTGTTACTGTGTAAAAGAAAAGAGAAATTGCTTGTGATTTTGAGAGCCATTTAAAATTGAGCAGCAAATTAAAATGATTAACTGGCATTCAATTTTTATAAACTAGAATATGCCGAGAGAATGGTATATTTTAAGGATGATGAGTCACAACAGAAAGGACATTAAACTGTATATTATAATGTGGACTGTTTGGTAGTATATGCTGCTACTTGCTATTTTTGTTTGTCTAAAAAAATAAGCTATAATGAAAGCTTCTAGGTCTTGAAATTAAATCCATATTTTCTCTCCCTTTTGGGATATTTCAGCATGATTTTTATAACATCTCTAAACTATTAAGAGTAATTTACATCTCATTTGTGTTCCAACAAGAAATAAAATGTGTGTCTTGGCAGTGACTATATTATCAACATTTGTGCTGCCCAAGTGCACATATAAATGACCTGCCAACTTATTTGAGGTCAGACAACTGCAGGAAGAAAACATTCTGAATGAGGCTGCTCCTTAGATTTCTAGATGGGAATGGCAGCATTAACTCTGAAGCTTTCCAAAGATTTTTTTAGCCTTCCCAGTCATTTTCAGCCTTCACAGTGAAAGTTGGGAATCTTGAGGGGAATTACTTTTAAGCCCAAGAATAAATAAAAAAGCACCGGAGTAGAGGACTAGTATACTGAAATAGAAGAGTCTATAAAATAGAAACTGTAACATGAATACGTCGTCTCTGGTGGAATTTGAAAAAAAGCATTGAATATTTGTCTTACTTTACCTCCCTCCACCCCCAATATCAACTGTCAATGGGAATAGTCAGAGGCATCAGTGACTACTCATGAAAATCCCAATCATAGTGTTAGACAAGCAGATATTTTAGAAAGGCAAAAGTTAGCCTGGTTAATGGCTATTACAATACTTAGCATTTCCAAAGAGACTTTCATCTTAAAGCTCTTCAGAGAATAACTCATCTTCACAATTCCCAGTGAGGCAGACAAAATTAATATTATTGTCCCCTTTTTACAAATGCGGAAAGAGAGGTGAAGTGACTTGGCTACCATCTCCCATGGAGTCAGTGACCATATTTAGAGCTCATGCCATCATCTAAGTATTCCTGTTTGCACTATTACATCAGACTCTAGTAATGTTAGTAATTTAGATTTTGTATTTAAAAGCCTTTTTGTGTTATACCTAAAAAATTGACAAAACAATTGCTTAACTTGAGCAAATCTGTACAACATATAGCGCAATGCTCTAACCTGGTTGCTCTTTAAGCACTACCTCTGAAAGAATGTTTAATATGCTCTAAGTAAAGAGTTTTTGTCATAGAACACAATGCTTTTATCTCTCTGAAATCCTCAGTATTCAAAGCCCAAATTTTGCTCACTTCAGCTGCATGAGTCTTTGAAACAAGCCTCAATCAGAAATTTTTGCAGGCTGTTGGACTCACAAGCAGAAAAGAACAAGTACGTACATTATTAAAATAGTGGTGCATTTTTTAAAGAAAGATTTATCATATTACAGTCCTGTGTATTTCAGTAGAGACACTACAGTATTTTTGGGGAATGTCCACACCTGTAGTTTATAATAGTGTAACACACTACAGTGCCCTTGCTGCTGTAAAGATGTGGTTTCAAGGCACATCCCCTTTTCAGCAGCATAGGGATCATAATACAAGCAATCCACACATCACAACAGTGCCCATTAAAATATGCTAAACGGACCTGTGTATCGTCTCAGAGTAGCAATAAAGCTAAAATGAACCATGAAAGGAGAAAAGACCCCTGTTTATTCCCTCTGGAATCCATCTGGAAGCATAAATTGAAAGTATCATCTTTTTCAGCCCTGTTTTAGCTGTAGATGTGTTATTTAGCAGTAACAGTCTTGTCTTTTCTCTGCTGTGAATTTTCTGGCTTCCTATTCATCTCTCTGAGTGATCCATCTGCCATATGTTGGCCTTGTTCCTTCAGAAACCAATCCTATAAGAAAGCAAATAAGGAACAGCACAACATCCAGGTCAGGCCATTTAGGGAAAGTGCAGTTAGCTCTAGTTAAACAGTAAAATTACTCTGCTAGATTTTTAAATCACTAAGGTGAAAAACAGTTTTACCATTTAGCTGCCATTATTTTAAAAACCACTTGAGCATTTGTGCTTCTTCCTTGTGCAGTTGGACACAGCTGCTGCAATAAAAGGCCCATTTACACTGCAAGTCTAATTGTGACAGTGCATGATTGTCTGGCATAGTGTGTGGCTGCGTCTAGACTGGCATGATTTTGCGGAAATACTTTTAACGGAAAAGTTTTTCAGTTAAAAGTATTTCCGCAAAAGAGCGTCTAGACTGGCCACGGATGCTTTTGCGCAAAAGCACTTTTTGCGCAAATGCATCCGTGCCAGTCTAGACGCGATTTTGCACGAGAAAGCCCTGATCGCCATTTTAGCCATCGGAGCTTTTCTGCTCAAAACAGTTCTTCCCTGTCTACACGGTCCTCTTGCGCAAGTATTCTTGCGCAAGAGGGCTTTTTTCCGAGCGGGAGTGTGAAAGTATTTGCACAAGAAGCACTGATTTTGTACATTACAAAGTCAGTGCTCTTGCGCAAATTCAAGCGGCCAGTGTAGACAGCTGGCAAAATCTTCCCAGTCTAGATGCACCCTGTGTGTGGGGGGGGAGGGGAGCAGTTTTTGTTTTGTAGTATGGAGAGGACAATGTATTTACTGAATGGTATTAGAGAATCACATTATAGCCTATGTCATGGTGTCACATTACCGAATTGGAGGGAAGCAGCCAGATCGCTGCTGCACCCCTAGGTGGGGGTGTTGGCCCCAGAAATTGGTATAAAAGGGAGCCATATGGGGTATTGAATGGAGCTTATTGTTTGTTGATCGTATGTACGCTATTTATGTGAGTGTATAATGTCTATGTGTGTAGGTAGGAATCCGTAATCTGTGTGGAAGCTGAATATTTCTCTGAATGTGATTAAGCATTGCTGTGGACAGGCTGAGTAGCGAAGCCCTGTGTAACAATGGCTCTCAATGGGCTATGGACACACCCAAAGAATAGGGGCTGTCATCTGAGAGCAGCCAGCAGGGAACATAGAGATTGGCCTCTGACCAGGTGACTTGCTGCATACAAGAAGAGGCCAGGAAGGAGGTATAAAGAGGCCATGTGGTCGATGCCTTCTTGTTCTCAGCTCAGCACTTCATCCCAGAGGCAGCACTGCAGGGATCGAAGAGCCCAGAAGACTTGTGAACCCATCCTGATCTTAGGATGTGCAATAAGAACTTTTAAACCAGCAGCTGCAACATCTCTGCTAGAGCCTGCATCGAGAACTGGGAGATTCGGTGCATGTAACGTACTGTACTTTAATAACCTTACTCTCATGCTTTTCTTTCTTATGTTAATAAACCTTTAGTTGTTAGATGCTAAAGGATTGGCCCAGCGTGATTTGTGGGTAAGGTCCAAAGGATAAATTGACCAAGGATCTGTGGCTGGTTTCCTGGAACCGGACAGAACTTGTTCGGGGTAGGTGGGATTGGGTGCTAGGACCCCCCACCTGTGTATGAGGTCTGGGGCCATCTGGGGCACGGTTATTGCTGGGGTGTCAGAGGGGTTTTGCTCGGGAGGCTTCAGGCAGGCTGCTGAAGCACTCTGTGGGACTGGTTTGTGGCCTGTGCGGAAAGGTCACCAGTCTGGGGGCTGTAAGGAGCCCCGGATTTGAGCAATTCGCCCTGAGCAGACACCCTCCGCTGTGCCCAGACACGGCCTGGTCCGTCACACATGGCTCCAACAAAGCCTTGTATGCTAGCTCCACAACCATTTTTTACAAGCCCCACAATTATACACGGTTCTTGTGATTAGGTTTCTAAGGCTACATCTACACTGTAGAGCTATTTCAGGATACCTCTGGAATCTAAAAATAGCTATTCTGTGTCTTAAGAGCAAACCCATTATATCGAAATATAACGGGCTCGCTCTTCTAACATCCCTGTAAACCTCATTGCACGAGGATTAAGGAATGTTTTGGAACAGCGCTTTATTTTGAAATTTGGTGCTGTGTAGGTGGCACCAAATTTTGAAACAAGTTGGTTCAACATAAGATCAAAATAGAGAATTCATGCTAAAGATATGCTGATGTGTGCACCTTCTCTGTGGTTTAAATCTCAATAAAGAGAGTAAAAGTTTTGAGTTCTCCACATTTTGTGCAGTACGCAATCCAAAAGAAAATGAAACACAGCACTACAAGTAATGGGGCTAATCTTCTGCTAATGTAAACTGGTGGAGATCCTCTGAAATCAAAAGAGCTATGCCAGTTAACACCAAGTCAGGATGTGGTCCAGTGATGTAAAATCAAGTGCTTTTATACAGTGCTTATTACATTGATGATTAACATTCTAAAGTGATTTATAAACACTGATGTGTATATACATTCAGAATCCTTGTACACTTTTTTCTTGTATAACAATAATGAATTAAAAAATTAACTAATTGTAATGTAAATATAATTGTAAATGGGGAATCATCATCAAATGGATGCATTTCTGATGGGGTTCCATAGGGATATGTTCTTAGCTCTACACTTTTTAATGTTTTGTTATCAATGGCCTGGAAGAAAACATAAAAAAAAAGTCACTGATAAAATGTGATGATGGCAAAAAAAATGGAAGGAGCAGTAAATAATGAGAAGGACAGGTCCTGATTCAGAGTGATGTGGATTGCTCAGTGTGCTAGGTGCAGGTAAACAACATGCATGCAGTCTAGCTAAATGTAAATGTACACATGCAGGAACAAGGAATGAAGGCCATCAGTCTAGGATGCGGAACTCTATGCTAGGAAGCTAGGACTCTGAAAAAGATTTGGGATGGATAATCAGCTAAACATGAAAACAGTGTGGCCCTGAGGCTAAAAAAAGAATGTGATGCTAGAATGTGTAAACAAGGGAATAAGAGAGGTTGTTTTATCTTTATGTTTGGCATTGGTGTGACAACTGCTGGAATACTGTGGGTAATTCTTGTGCAGTGGGGGACAAATAAATACCAAATAGAACAAAGAGCTTTGCTTGTCTATAAAGAACAAAAAAGGAATTGTTTAGCTTTTGATCATGCAGTATGTGGCATGAGTAAGAAATGATGAAGCATGAGTTTCAGGGAAGGGATCTTTTGTGGAGTTTGCACAGAGACTAACATTACATGCTGGGAGTCCTGTGTTTGATAGCAGCTTGGCCCTACTTGCATGCCTGATGCCCCTGGTGTCACACCACAGTAGGTTCCTCAAGGAACCCAACCACCTTTCTCTGTTTCCACTCATTATACTACAATCTGATGGCTGTCTCAGGCAGTGGCTCAAATACCATAACACAACTCAGTATCATTAAGACCTGAGAAAATAAAGCTGACGCTTTCTCTCCCTCAAATTGTTTTATAACACAAAGTAATAAAAGGATTAAGACAAACAACATGGTGGTTGATAACTCATTTTAAAAATGGAAGCACTAAGGTTTTTATTTGGTAACTGTTTCCCTGATAAAGCTTTGATAGCTTTATTGTTCATGGTAGCTAAGGCCAATGTGTGACTAGTATAGTTCAGACCCTTTTCCTATATAATTCCTACTGTATTCTTTAATGGGAATAAAGAATATTTTAATACATCTTTAAATGGAAGAACAGTTTGTGTGTAATCTTTCATATAAAAAAGTCAACAGGATTTCTTTGCTTTACATTCACTAATAATACGATATAATATGATGATTAATGTTTATTATTATTTTATATCTAGCTCTTGGCGAAGATAATACTTCATGTGCAAACATAAAAGCAAAGTATATATCCAACAGGCTCACAATTTAATAATAAACTCAAACAACTACTAAATGATAGCACAAAATCATGGGTGGCATTAGAAGCCTACCAACTGTGCTGGAGTAGGAACAGCCACTCCCACCAACTAGTTCTGCTGCAAAGAACAGAGAAATTTCATAATCTTTAGTACCCCATGCTTGGGAAGAGGTTCTATAAACCTCACTGTGTGATTCTTAGATGGAAAATGAGCAGTTTAGGAGAATGAGGGGAGGCACTTTCTTGTGGACTCAGGATCCTTAGGCACCTAGTGAAAAGGAGATACATAATGCCTCACGTTGAGCCCTCAAACTGAGGTACCTAGTGGTCACTTCTGAAAATCTGGCTACATAGCCACAATGTTTCTTTGTGTATAACAAAAAATGTATCTATCTAAGAACAGGGGCAACTGGCTGTGTTTTTGCAACACTAAAATTTAATACATCATCAGATAGATATTTACACCATTACATTGTGACAAATTATTGAAACAGTTCATAGGCATTCTTCACAATAGGTCCTTTTTCCTTAGCCAGCTCTGGATCAGAAAAAAACTTTCTGTAACATCTTTGAGGTTATCAAAATAGCTATCCTGTGCAAATATGGATTCTGAGGAAACAGTGCATTCAAACCTACATTACAACAGTGGGGAGTGAAAAGGAACAATTAAACTGTAATCCTTCTCTACTTTGGAGTATGGCTTAAACATTATTTAGCAGCCAGTTCCTTAAACTGTTGAGATTCCTTTTCAACCATCTAATATTTTTTGTTATGGTTTCCAACACAACTTCAGTGATTTTTAGCTGTGATCCTTGGTCCTCCAAAGTCCTAAAGAAGTGTTTCACCTAGAAGACAGAAGAATCATTAATGCAGTGGGAGTTATTTATTGTTGGAGAAATGTTGGGTTATTTTCTGACTAAATATAAACATCTGCTAGGAAAACATAGGCCCAAGAGCTGGCATTAGTCATCTTAATTGTGGCTTCCCTAAAACTTAGGTGACATGATCTATGCTCTCCTACAAATCTTTTCCCAACTTCAGCCAAGTGTCTTCCAATGAATATACATGTATTGTAAATATTAAAACCCAAACAAATACATACGTCCATTAAAAATGACCTGAAATATATGGCCATTCAGCACACTGACCACTTGATACCCTTTCTTTAAGCACACAAAGCCTGACTTCGGCAGGGCTTTGCTTGGGCACAGGAATTCAGAATTGAGACCCTGGATTGGATGTTATATCCTTCCCACCCACCCTATCTTCATCTAGTTGTTGTTGCTTCTGTTTTTAAAAGTTGTCTTTGAAGCAAGAAGCATACAATGCCCTCCCACATGCCCATGCAGCAACCTCAAGTGTTGGCTCTCTAATCAAATATGTTATTATGCAATGAACATGAACGTGATTTTTCCCCCACATGAAATCGAAATATATAGATGACAATATTGGCAATTATATGAATAACTGAAGAATAAACCTATTTCCCTAGGCACAGAAGAGAAATGTCTATAATACAACAAGAGATCAAACACTTTCTGGACACTAAAACGTCACACACATAATATATGCACGTCTCATCAATAAGTTACTTTGGAACCACTGCTAACTTTTCTGTCAAGTTATCTGATGGATTTTTAAATCTTTAACTTAATTTTCCTTTTCATCGTGGTAACACAGAAAGAGCACTCTCTCATGCAGGCTGTTCTGGGCAGTTAAGCATTTTTATTTGATAGCTCAAGAAATATGAGACTATAAATTACCAAAAAGTATTAATAGAATGTCACTAACCTCTTCTAGCTTGTCTTGGGAGGAAAAGTGAGATGTAGTGCCAGTAATAATAATTCTTATAGAAAAAGAGGCTAATTCAAACCTGTAAACAGGAAAGAATAACTACATAATACAAACAATATACACCCAGTATCTGACCCAGTATGGCAGCTCCTTTATTGTTATGAAGCAACACTATGAAATTTTAAAAAATTATAAACATATATCCTTAGCCATAAAAATATAGCCACTTTAGATTATCTGAACTGTAACCTGTTTCAGTACAAAATTTCTCTACTAGTCTCTTTCTAATATGTGAATATTTATTAGTTAAAGAACTGGACATGTTCATGGAGGATAGGTCCATCAAAGGCTATTAGCTAAGATTATCGGGGACACAACACCATGCTCATGACAGGGTTAACCCTCTGACTACCAGAAGACAGGAGTGGAAAACAGGAATGCGTAACTGCCCTGTTCTCCAGGAAATTCTGGTATGAACCACTGTCAGAGAGAGGACACTGGGCAAGATAGACCTGATCTGACCCAGTATGGCAGCTCCTTTATTCTTATGAAGCAACACTAGGAAATTTTAAAAAATTATAAACATATATCCTTAGCCATAAAGATATAGCCACTTTAGATTATCAAACTGAAAGCATTTTCTACAGTCTAAACTGCTTTTCAGTATTTATGTTGTTTGCACTTCTCTCCCTTTCTCTCAGAGGGACAATAAAAATAGACTAGTCGGTTTCTAGCAGTGGTATGCGAGCATGGGTTCTGTACCCCAACTTGAAGCACAGGACTCATACTTCCTCTTTAAAGAAGGCAGAAAACCACCCAAGTGCTCATTAAATTGTTCGCAAGACCTTCAGTGGTGCTTCTTTAGATCAAGTGATAGAAGCTAGTGCTTTTGGGGCCCACTTCCATAAATGTGTCATACATGAAAAACAAGATGTCTTCTCTAGTGGAATAACTTATCCCTTTTTACACTCTCAGTTGTCAGGATTCACCACCAATACTGGCTAAAGAAGATAAACAAATACCAACTTTTTAAGGAGTTTGTCCCAGTTTTCTCTCACAAAATTCCAAGCAAGTCTTTGTCCCTCTGGATTTCTGGCAATAGCATGAACTAGAGCTGCTAGATCCTGAGTCTTGATAACCTCACCTTCCATGCCCAGCTCAAGTAACCTGAAAAGATTAAAACAGATCAGCCACTTTCTAGGACACCACTACTTAACACACATTTCCTTTTGATATTCAAACATGGGAACTAATTATAAAATAGGAGACTAGAAAATAATGAGCAGGATGACAATTCAGTGCTTTAAATATCAACTTGCAAGTTTTAATTAAGCAGGGCTACTACAATGTTTTTTCATTATAGAAGTAACTGTATCACTGACAAGAAGGCAAAACTCTTCATTGATTTCCAAAAAGGCTTCTGCAAAAATCCTAACAGTATGGTAGGGTGCACAATCATCACATAAAATGAGCCTCTACTATTTTGTAAGAAAATGTTTGGTTGTTCAGTAATTTCCAGGTCAAATTTTCTCAATTTACAATGTAAAATGGCTTATTTTAATTCCCAACCCTGAATGAATGGTATCTGAACATCCTGGTGGAGTCTATGGCTATTCACTCACATCGATAATATACAAGCCAGAATAGAATCCAACTTACTCTCCTAGAGCAGAATTAGCTCTGGAATGTTAACAAACATTTGTTTTAGTCACTAAACTACTGGAACACAAGTAAAAACAGGAAACATGTCTCTTAAGTGAGAACAATTCTTACATGGTCACTTTTCAGAACAAAATACACTTCAAAGTACTTGAATTTCATTGTATGTACTGCATACATAGGATCTTCAAGAGTTGCTTTCCAATGGCCTTTCACGTCTAAGTTTAAAGCACAGCCACGGCAGCAATTTAATGCAGCAGCCTGGTTACAGTACCAACAATGTGAAAGAGCTCTCCCAGCACTGTAGATAAAACATCTCCATGAGGGGAGTAGTTAACAGTGGTGGGAGCCTGTTTACACTGGCACTTTACAGCACTGTAACTTGTTGCACTTGGGAAGTAGGTGGTCAGTAAAGTGGCAGTGTAGACAAGTACTAAGATCCCTTATGGTATCATCCCATCAATAATTATTAGGAAGGGGAAGAAGTAAATAAAAATATACAGTTCCACATTTTCAACTCATTTTCCACTGCTGTTGAGAGTCATGCTTCCATAACGCATTGGTGAAGGAACTTGGCACTGTTTTGTATTTAATAATGAGCAAAGACAGTTCTTACTTTGTCAGTTTCTCACAATGCCTGCTGGTTGTCAAAGCATACAGAATTTTATTCTTTTCTGCTCCTGACATTGACAGACTATATTGCTTCAGTAGATAATTCCACCCTGCCATTGTCTGTGCTCCAACCGAGTAGACTGTCTTTAGAACATCTGTAGTAACGCTGTGGCATCAAACAAAAGAGGGGAAAGATAAGGAGGGTCAAATAACTTTTTTTTTAGCTCTGTTTAGCTCTTACTTTCTGTCTACACAGATGTACAATAGCAGAATCATATATCAAGTCTGTTTGCAATTTATCTTTCCCAATACCCTCCCATAAAGCTGCACCAAAAGATACAATCATGGTCAGTTTTAGGGCTGTGCAGCATTTTCTGCATTTTTTTCTGCCCATTTTCATGCACCTGAAATTTTACAAGAAATAATTTGGTTGCAAAAATGTGAAAAATCAGACATGCTCACATTACCATCTTAAAACAATTTGGGCCATTTTTTCCCTGAAAGATTGAAAAGATTTTCCATGAAAGCAGGGCCAGTTTAGGATTTGTAAAGAAGAAAATGCCTAGAATTTGGAGCATTTTATAATACATTAAAATATGTGAAATATTTACAGTCAAGACATGTTTCTACCTTGAATAACACTCCAGAAAGCAGAAGTGCACTTTTCACTTTTTCTGTCATCCTATGTCTTCCCAGGAAAGAGATGCCAAAGAGTGGGGGAGGGAGGGAAGAAGGACAAAGGGGCAAATTAACCCAGGGCCCAGTGATTCAAAGGACCCACCGGCTGCTGCTGCTACTGTGGCAGTGGTGATGGCCAAAGCCCCGGGCCCTTTAAATCGCTGCTGGAGCATGGTTCTGCACAGCAGAAAGGGCTGGGGGGAGCAGCACCTGGCTACCCGTGGCCCAGCCCCTTCATTTAAACATTTACAACTGCTCATAGTGTATGGTGCTCATGCACTGTGATATTGCGGGCTGTGAATACCTGACTAGATAGATTTAGTAATTATTTACCATAGTGCCATGCCTGTGGATTTTTTTTTGTCCCACCTAAAGCAGTAAAGTCAAGAATGGTAAGAGCACAATTATATTCTGCCCTTGGAGGTTGCAAGAGGGGAGAGGAAGACTACATAATGAGCCTCCCCTCTTGCACATCCATGCAGGAGTTGGGAACAATAGTAGACCTTGCTCTCACTCAAGTTTCTGAATGCACAAGACTAGCCCAGAGCCAGAGCTTTGTTCTCTAAAGTGGATAAGGAGGGGGTTGGGTCCAACATGTCCACTGCAGTATCCAATGGAAGTATTCAAGCTAGATTTTGTATACTGTACTCTTATAAAAGGGGCTGTAGTGGAACCCCCTCCCCCCGGACCTCTAACAAGCACTGTGCCTGAGGCACAGTGCCTCCTTGAGTTACGAACGTGGTAGTGCATCTCTACTATTCCATCAGTTCAGGACTGGACAGCTGAGTTATAAACTTTGATTTTCTTTTAGTTACATGGATATGTGGCTCTTTCAAGTCAGGATAACTGAGTAATCCAGAGGGCCAGACTGCACTGAAAAAGCAGGAGAGAAAGAACAGCAAGTAAAGTCAGTAGAAAGGAGCAAGCAGCAGAAAAGTATTTAACATGAATTAACCTATTTGTTGATACTACATTGTAAGTCGCACAAACATACTATAGGAAAAGATTACTCGGGACTTTTCCCTTCTTCCAGATGACCAAAAGTTTCTGTTCCAATGTTCTTGCAAAATCTTTGCTAGAAAGGCAAACTAAATCCCCAGTACAGGATGCCTACGTGAAAAGGAATGTTAAAAAGCTGGTAAGTCATTTACTTTAATGTCCCACCAGATTCCATCCACTGGCTGAAAAGCTCATTTGCCTTCTGGATACAGGGAGGATATTGTAGCTCACAGGCAAGCCTCAGGAGATCAGAACGTAGTATTCTGTCAGAGACGGAGCCCTCATCACGCCACGTCTGCCTGTCAATCACTGGCTTAAAATGCTGTAGGATGTACCGCTGCAGAGAGAGCAGATCACAGGTAGGTATATAAATCCACTTTTCAGCAATGACTCAGTTGTACTCCACTCATTACAGCTGCAGTATTCAGAAGTCACGCTCAAATCTGCAATGGTATATACTTCCAACATGGTTTTTCTGACTTCTTTTTTAACAATGCATGTCCATAGTGCGCCCACAGCTGAGCTAGCTATACTCACATTTAAAAACATCTGATGCGTGCAGTTCTGCTTAATGAACCTAAGCATACCTTGCAACAATCCAGTTTTTAATCATGATTATGGGTCTTCATGCAAAGTGAATAGGGATGCTATGTCTCCCTCCCCACACAAAGGACAGAGAAATTATTCATATATTGCCTCAAGGAGCTTACAGTCTACATTGGCTTAACACAGTTGAGAGTTAAGGAAGGAAAGTAATGAGCTTTCCTGCTCCTATTAGTCAGGTGGCACTGGAATGCAAGCCCTGATGTTATGCCACTCATTCTGCAGCTGCAACATAGGTAAGACCAGCTTGCAGAAGAGCAGGGGGAACCACAGCCATGGATTATTGCACAAGTTGAAAAACTGCAGAATAAGACAAGACAGTGGAATGTGGTGGTTAGAACTTAGCTAGTTAATAATTGGTATTTGAAGATATTTCCTTCTCTTTTAATCTCTCAAGAGGAGAAGGACAACATCCTCTGAATACTAATTGAGCATCCATCTCATGTGTCTCAATTCTTTAAAAAACAATTTTTTTTCAAATTAAAAACAGACCTTAAGGTTTTGTGTGACATCAGAAATATTTTGTCTCTCCATCATGTGGTAGAACATTTCCAGGTAGCTCAGGCCTTGCAGAAGTACTACATTACTGGATTCATGTTGGAGATACTGCGTCAGATCAAGGGCTGTGTCCAGCAATAACCTTCCTGCACTGAAGAAAAAAATAAACACAAGCTCAAAATGTGCACAGTCCATAGGTCTGTACTTCCCAGCACAATGTCTCTGTTTCACTTTGCCCTGTCAAAAGAGCTACGGGTTATAAACCAGGTATGCTGAGCCATATTCCCAGTTCTGCTGCTGCATAAGATTCTGGTCCACTGCCCACTGAAGTCTGTTTGACTTTAATGTACACCGGACAAGGCAATAACTATGTGACTTTACGCAAATCATTTAATCCAAGTTTGTGTGTAAAGTTTTTGCATCTTCAATGTGAGGATAATGATTGTAAGACCTTTAGGACCAGCGCAATTTTTCTCTGATCTTTGAAGCTCTCCAGATCTAACACAAACTTTCATTTTGCTTAGGATGTTGTGAGGATGACAATTCTGAAGTGCTTTGAGTTCATGGGTAAAAAATACAGAAATAGAAATTTGTATTAAACTGGCTATCAGATATGTCTGCCTGACCTAGTTTTCAGTGCTTTGTGGTTTTGCTTTGTGCCATAGATTCTACATCAAAAGGCAGGATGTATGTGGCATTACTTAAGAGAGAGCATGAAATGTCATCTTCAGTTATTTGGGTCAGATAATTAGTGAGCCCTACATATGTCAAGCAGATACTCTACAGTTCCTTAAAATTCTCCATACAACTTAACCAAAATTATCCCCGGGACCCTCCATGGAGTCAAGAACAACAAATCTTCCATCGTCATGGGTCATCAATCACCACTTCCCCCTCTTAAAGCCTTGCACCATCTCCTTACATGCCATGGCCTCATTAGTCTACTGAGCATTGTAGAGGGTGAACATCCTTCACTGACCATTTTTAAACTATCTGCAAGGAGGTGCCCAAAGAACAAGAGAGAGTGAACAGTTACGAAGAATTCAGCCAAAGCAGCATTTGGGTGTAGACGCCAGAGCAGGGTTTGAGCATGACTTCTGAAGACTGTAGCTATAGCGAGTGGAGTACAGCTGATTAACTGTTAGATTCATTAATGTTCAAGGCTTCTCCCAAACGATCAGAGACTTGATAGCTAAAAAAACCCGCTACAAGCAAGGATATCAGGCTTTCCTCCACAATGCACCAAAGCAGTTTGAGTTAGTCAGAACAACAGAGGTGGACAACTGCGGCCCAGGGGCTGAATGCTACCCAGTGGGGTTCCATGTTTGGCCCTCACACCTTTTCCTTGTGCCTTCCCCCCTTGCCTCTCATGCACTGGGAGCCCCATGATTCCTCCCCATCCCTTCCACACTTCCAGAGTGCCATGAATCAGCTGAGCCATGGTGTTCAAGCTCTGAGAGGAAGGGGAAGGAGCGGGGACAAGGTGTGAATCAACAAATTCGTGGCACTCCAGAAGTGCTGGGAGGAGCAGGGATGGACACACACGGGAGAGGAGTCAGCAAAGAGGCTGGGCAGAGATTTGATATTGTAAAGTAAGTGTAAATTTTTTTTTATTATTATTTGAAGTTGATTGATGACAGTTCTATTGATATATGAATGACTAAAATATTTCTACTTGTTCTGAAATACTCAGCATGCCATGTATTAACGTATGAGGGAAAACTGAAAGAACTGGTTTTGTTTAGTTTAGAAAAGAGGAGACTGAGAGGGGATGTGATAGCAGTTTTCAACTACAGGTTGAACCTCCCTGTTCCAGCACCATTGAGACCTGACCGGTCCTGGATGAAGGATTTTTCCAGACCAAGGGAGGTCATTTCTGGCATCCCTATCCCCCAGCCCACCGACTCTGGCCTGGCCCGCTGGCCTCCCAGTTGGCTCCCCCCCTGCTGCAGGCTCCACTGCCCTGCCAACACCCCCAGGCAGTTGTGCACCCCGGCTCTTGGCTCCCCCGGGCAGTCACATGCCAGGACTCTCGCCTCCCTTCTATCCCACTCAGCAGCTGCGCACCAGGACTCTCGTTCGCCACTCCCAGGCAGCCACACGCCACTGCTCTGGGCCTCCCCAGCAGCTATGACGACACAGCAGGTAGCCTCAGGCAGGCTCCCTTATTTGACCCGCTGCCCCACACACCACTCAGAAAAGAATCTGCAGGGCCGTTTCTCTTTTAAAACTGAGAGCCTGGAAGGGAGGAGGGAAGACTTCAGGTGTAACTCCCACCCCCAGGACTCCCATTAGCTGGCTTCTGGTCAGAAACTGGCCAATGGCAGCTGCCCGTTTGAATAACAGGCAGCACACAAAGCACCATGCCCTGCTCTTCGCCAGCTCAGTTATTCACAAACACATGGCCGTGCAAGCCTGTGCAGGCGCAGGGCAGGCGGGCTGGCTGAGAAACATTTTAAGCTCTGCAGGCAGGCAGGCTGGTTGGGCTGCTGGCTGGTAAATCTCCTGTCAGAGTCTGCCTCTTGCATCCCAGCCCCTGTCTTCCCCAACCCTTTGCCCCTCCACTCAACAGACCCAAACCTTTTGCCCCCTTTCTGCACCCATACTCCCTCCCAGGTCTGGCATCTTAATCCCTTGCCCTAGATCACAATCCCCTCCTACCCTAGATTACAACCCAAACTCCTACACTCCAGTCCCCTCCCCTTGTTCACAAACCAAACCCCTGCACTCCAGTCCCCTGTCCTAGGTCACAATTGCCTCCTTTACGCAAGCTTCCTTCCAGACCCCCCACTGCATCCTGCACCCCAATCCTTTACCCCAAGCTCCCTTCTGCACCCAAACTCCACCCCAGAATCCGCACCTCCTCCATTAATATTGGAAAAATGTGGCCCTCGACCATTTTCCAAAATCTTGAAGTAGCCCCCTGGCAAAAATTATTGCCCACTCCTGATCTAGATGGCACTTGTTCCTGCCATGAGGGCTGGGGAGTGGACTTTATGACCTCCCAATTCCCCTCCAGTTCTAATATTCTATGATTTATTCTATGTGCATGGTTAGTGCACATGCCTGATTTCAATCTTGCAACCCTCTGAGGTGTAGGCAGCTGATTCACTATCTTTGGTTGCCCAATGCCACAATACAGCCTTAGAAAGAACATTCAAAATAACTGAGGCCAACAAAGGGATTATTATGTGAGCTCTTGTGACTCACTCCAAGTATAATTCTGTACTGTCTTCATGCACTTTGCCAAGAAAAGATGTCATGTTCATGAAGTTCTGCAAATTCCGTTTTGCCCATTGAAACAGCACAGCAATAAATATGACTTCTCTACTAACACTTCAGGTGATGCATATCCTAACTTGATCTATATGTTTCAAGAATTAATGCTTATTTTATAACAGTATCATTAGTTCTACACATATGAGATACTACGTGTACTTTAGATTTTTTTATTTTTTGTATTTCCTTTTCTTGTCTAAACAGTAAGGCTGTGTCTAGATTGGCCAGTTTTTCTGGAAAACCAGCTGCTTTTCCGGAAAAACTTGCCAGCTGTCTAAACTGGCCGCTTGAATTTCCACAAAAGCACTGAATTCCTACTGTAAGAAATCAGTGCTTCTTGCGGAAATACTATTCTGCTCCCGTTCAGGCAAAAGTCCCTTTTGAGCAAAGCTTTTGCGCAAAAGGCCCAGTGTAGACAGCTCAGATTTGTTTTCCGCAAAAAAGCCCCGATCGCGAAAATGGCGATCGGGGCTTTTTTGCAGAAAAGTGCGTCTAGATTGGCACGGATGCTTTTCTGCAAAAAGTGCTTTTGCGGAAAAGCGTCCGTGCCAATCTAGATGCTCTGTTCCGAAAATGCTTTTAACAGAAAACTTTTCCATTAAAAGCATTTCCAGAAAATCATGCCAATCTAGACGCAGCCTAAAAGATAGAGTTCTATACTCCTGAAAGAAGTTTTTGGAGCAAGCAGCAACAAGAACAGGTAAAGAATTTCATGCTGCCATTTAGGGTTGTTAAATTTAGATTAATGGGCTAATCAATCAGTCAATGCAATTTGCATTGATTATTCTATTAGTCAATACCGGTGCCTCCGCTTTGAAGAATAGCAACAGCCCCAGGGTTGCTCAGAACACTCCTGTTAATGCATCCCAGAATCATGTTTTCTTTTTTTGCAACACTGTAGACTCATATTTAGCTTGTGGTCCACTATGACCCCTAGATGCCTTTCTGCAGTACTGCTTCCTATTCTGTATGTGCGAAATGATTGAGTACTTTATATTTGTCATTAAATTTCATCCTATTTACTCAGAACATTTCTCCAGTTTGTCCAGATCATTTTGAATTATGACCCTATCCTTCAAAGCACTTGCAACCCCTTCCAGCTTGGTATCATCTGCAAACTTAATAAGTGTACTCTCTATGCTATCATCTAAATAGTTGATGAAGATATTGAATAGAACCAGTCCCAAAAAAGACTGCTGCAGAATCCCACTTGTTAAGCCCTTCCAGCATGACTATGAACCATTCATAACTACTCTCTGAAAATGGTTATCCAGCCAGTTATGCATCCACCTTATAGTAGGCAGCCAGTTATGCATCCACCTTATAGTAGCACCATCTAAGTTGTATTTGCCTAGATTATTGATATGAAGGTCATGCGAGACCATATCAAATGCCTTACTAAAGTCTAGGTATACCATGTTCACAACTTTTCTCTTATCCACAAGGCTTGTTATCCTATCAAAGAAAGCTATCAGATTGCTTTGATATGATTTGTTCTTAGTGCTGACTGTTGCTATCACTTTATTTTCTTCCAGATGTTTGCAGATGAATTCCTTAACTGCTCAATTATCTTTCCTGGCTGAGAAGTTAAACTGACTGGTCTGTAGTTTCCCGGATTGTTCTTATTTCTCTTTCTATACATGGGCACTATATTTGCCCTTTTCCAGTTTTCTGGAATCTTTCCTGACCTCCATGATTTTTCAAAGATGATAGCTAAAGGCTCAGATACCTCCTCAATAAAAATGCCACAATAATCTGTGAGTTCTGTGTGCAAACGTGGGGACTGAAGGGTGCCTTACCTAGCTCTCTCAAAATGCCTTCATAGAATGATAGAGCTGGAAGAGACCTCAGGAGGTCATCAGGTCCAACCCCCTGCCCAAAGCAGGACCAATCCCAACTAAATCATCCTAGCCAGGGCTTTGTCAAGCCAGGACTTAAAGACCTCTAGGAATGCAGATTCCAATATCTCCCTAGGTAAATCATTCCAGTGCTTCACCACCCTTCTAGTAAAAGAGTTTTTCCTAATATCCAATCTAGACCTCCCCCACTGCAGCTTGAGACCATTGCTCCCTGTTCTGTCATCTTTCACTACTGAGAACAACCTCTTTCAATCCTCTTTGGAACCCCTTCAGGTAGTTAAAAACTCCCCCCCCCCCTCACTCTTCTGTACACTAAATAAGCCCAAATCTTTCAGCCTCTCTTCATAAATTACGCACTCCAGCCTCCTAATAATTTTTGTTGCCCCTCATGGGACTGTCTCTAATGCGTCCACATCCTTTCTATAATGGGGGAGAGAGGGCTGGTATTGTACACAATACTCCAGTTGTAGCCTCACTAGTGTCTTATTGCTGTCTCCCTAGGAAATTATTCAAGCAAGCATGTGCCATTAAAATAGTACATGAAACTGACTGCTAGCCTCTCTCAAATTAGTTTTTAGACACAGAAACCTGTGGTTCAAAATATTGTTTCCTGTAGGGATGGGTTATTTTATTTTTCCCAAGAAAAATCTTCTAAGAAGATTAAAAGAAAGTGGTGTCCTGTCTTTATGGGAAAGAGCAATGAGCCCATAACATCACCACATGCTGATAATTACCTTCAGTGAAATTAAAAGAAAGGTAATGAAGGGAAAGCCAAACTGTTTTCCCTCAGTCTCTCTGTACTCTGCACACCTATGAGGGAGTCTATTTTGGTCAAGAAGCACCAGGTTTAGTGTTATGCATGCCCTAGGAAATCTGGGAAATGTTTATTCTTTTAGCTTTTGCACAGTTTCTCTTGCTGTTAACTGTAACTAAATACTTCGCTGCTCCTTTCAGCCTGGAGAAGAGAGTCAGCGCGATGTTCAGAAAATGAATTCTGTGTCTTTGATTTCTGGACTCACTTCACACAAAGTGGTACTAAAAGTTAAGTTTGAATAGACCTGGTTCTGACTCTGTCCAGTTTTCAAAAGGAGGGTCTCTCAGGCACATGAAAAACTGACCCTACTGCCAAGTGCATGTTTGTACTTGTGCAAATTGTGTTAATTAGATACCTTTGTTCCTGTCTGAATATGCATTCATCCAATTTGCCTACAAAATGGCAGTAAGGCCATGTCTACACTGCTATTTTACTGTGCAGCAACTTTCTTGCTCAGGGGTGTGAAAAAAATATCCCAATGAACACAGCAAGTTACAGCACTGTGAAATACCACTGTAAATGGCTCCCAGTGCTATTAACTATTTCCCTTGTTTGGGTGGTGTATGTGGAATCCTCTCCCAGCCTTAGTTCTGTGGCCATATTTTCACTTTAAAGCACTGCTATGACAGTGCTTTAATATGATAAGTGTAGATTTAGCTTCAATGCATACACCAGCGTGGGTGCAGTTTATTCTTTCATTTTGACACACAGACTTTTGATTCTTTCCTGTTAAAAATTGAGATTCTTTTTGTCAGCTTCAAATAGGAAACTCTTATTACCTGACCAGCTGAAATGCATTGTGGATCAAGTTCGCTCGGTCTTTGTGGCTGAAAAGGGTGTGGTTCTGATTTAACAGTTTAATGATGTTGTTCCAGCCATTCCCTTCATAGTGCACAATGTAATAGCCATTCATGTCCACATTGAATTTAATCCAGGTGACCTCTCCTTCCAGTTCTAGAGTGTCTGAATGGGAGAGATTTCACATGGAAATTTATTTTTTAACTGCATATCAAAAATTAAAATGAAGGAACAAGCAAGCATTACACCTGTCAGTGGTTTCACCTGGGGAACTGTGCAATATACTGAGAAGATAACTTTCTAAATCCTTTTTCAGGTATTTGTTAACCAGAAATCCTCATAGCTTTTATTTTGGGGCACTGTCTACACAGTGCATTAGTCCACATGATGGCTGTTAACTAGCCTTTATTTGTATAAACGTGTAACCACTGAAAAAATTAGTGGTTACCCGTTTACACACGGGAGAGAGGGACAGGCAGAAGCCAGTTGGAGAGAGAAACTGGTCTGAGAGAACTGATCTGAGAGTACTTCCCTTGAGCACTGGCTCTTACCTGCCCCTCCCCCTCACACTGCCTCTGATAAAGAGGCAGCAGCACAGGGGCCAAATGGCTCCATGGGAGCTGATACACATGGGGAGCCAGCTTGAAAGCCAGCTGCTGCCTGCCACCCCCTTACTGCTGCCTCTGCGAGAGGCAGCAGGGGGTGGGTGGGGGATGGGGACGACAAGTGATAGAGAGGCAGCAAGGGAGGGGGCGGTATGTAGTTGGTAGGATTAACCAATAAACGCATGCTTATCAGTTAATCATGTAACCAACTACACACAAACTTCCCTAGTCCACACTAGAGGAATGTAAACTCTTGTATATGCTGGCCTGAAGTGCATCAGCTGACCCAGGTGGACTCTGTTGGCTTGCATTAAAAATTCCCTAGCGCACATCAATGTAGTCCATTTTCAAACAGTACTACATTAGGAACTTTTAGTGCACCTTTTAGTGCACATTAAAATATATATCCTTTCAGTGTGCCACATGGACAAATAGTTTATATCGAAAATATTTCAACAGGTTGAGAAACCAGTGTCATTTATGGGATTGGTGATGGGAGACAAGTCCTTTTTCTTCTCTTTACATTGCTGGATCGAATCCTGTTTAGGCTGCTAGACCAATAGCTGTTGCCATTTTGTAGCTGCTTGATGCCTTTTGTGAAATTGGCTGGTGTTCTCTATCCATTTCTCAGCAAAGAGAGCAGGCTTGGGACAAACAAGGTAATGCAATCCATCCAAGTCTGAGTTCCTTGCACACTAGTTGGCCAGAGGCAGCATGGAAGAGTTTCCATTGCTGGTATAGAACCCTTCCCAAGCACTCAATGCTCTCTCAATCTTTTTTTTTAAATTTTATCTGTCCCTGCCAGGAATCATTTCCCAATGTTGGCAGTGATAATAAAAAGTTAGTATTTACATGTATTATTTAGAAGAAATTCTAGGAATTAAATTCAGTTCCTAAAGTCATTTGTATGTTTTATCAATAATGTTAGCAGCACCTCTCACCTCTCCACTTCATACATTAATCTGTAGAGTAACATACAGATCTGCCCACTATCTTAGGGCATGGAAAAGCAAGAAAGGGAAGTAATATAAAGAAAAGAACAAAAAGGGGTCCCAACAAGTATGCAAAAAAATGTGGTAAGGAAATTTATTTCTTTTAATTGATTAGAAAAGGTCATTGTTAAGGCAATCAACTCACTAATTACAAAACCAGCGATCAGACTTCATTACCTGTCTTCGTTTTTAATATGTGTCTGTGAACAGTGTCAGAGCTGCTGGTGATGTACGTGAGTGGGATATGCCAAAAATACCTGTGAGATAAAGAAAAAGATACAATAGAGGCATTTACTTCCATTTAAGAAGACTGATTTGTTTTATTTGTCTGACCATAAACTAGAGAGCAATAGAGAGTGAGACTAAGGGTACGTCTAGACTACATGCCTCTGGCGACAGAGGCATGTAGATTAGGCTACCCGACATAGTAAAATGAAGCGGTGATTTAAATAATCGCCGCTTCATTTAAATTTACATGGCTGCCGCGCTGAGCCGACAAACAGCTAATCAGCTTTTTGTCGGCTCAGCGCGATAGTCTGGACGCTCCCCTGCCGACATCAAAAGTATTTGTCGACCACCCAGGTATGCCTCCTGGGATGAGGTTTACCTGGGTGGTCGACAAATACCTTTGATGTCGGCAAGGGAGCGTCCAGACTATCGCGCTGAGCCGACAAACAGCTGATCAGCTGTTTGTCGGCTCAGCGCGGCAGCCATGTAAATTTAAATGAAGCGGCGATTATTTAAATCACCGCTTCATTTTACTATGTCCGGTAGCCTAATCTACATGCCTCTGTCACCAGAGGCATGTAGTCTAGACGTACCCTAAGTGCTAAACAGAGGCATAGTGAAGGGGGCGTAGGGGAGGGCATTTGTCCCTAGGCACCACGCCCCGGGGGCGTCGGGCTGGTCTGGGAGCGAAGCGTATGCTGCTCTGGCCCACATGATGCTTTTGAACAGAGACTGGGAGTTGGCTAAGTGCTCCCGGCTCTCTACACGCTGCGAGCCGAGGCAGCAGGGCCGGGTGGCAGCAGTGGCCACTCTAAAGGTTAGAATCCCTTACCTGGATGTTCCATTCCTCCCGTGCCTGGCTCGGGGGGGGGGGGGGAATTAGAGGCACTGGGGGGGGGGCTCATTCAGGAGAGGGGTAAGTTCATTCAGATGGAGGAACTGAGGGAGCTGGCTCTGTGGGAGGTGTGAGTGCATTGGGATGGGGGGATGCTGGTGAGGGGCTGGCTCTGGGGGGAGAGATGGGTGCATTATGGTTACTTATAATTTTTTAAAATAAAATATACTTTATAACAAAAGGAAAAACTTAAAAAATAATAATCTGGTTACATTTTAAAGACTAACAAACATATAGATCAGGCATGTCAAACTTGAAACCCACTGAGGGCCACAAATGAAAACTGATAGCTTTCAGGGACATCAAAGAAAATGTACTTCCATTGGAAAGTTGTAATTATTTATTATTATAGATTATGTTTTAGGTATATTTTATAATATTTTTATAATTATAATATAATTAATATATTTTATAATCTAATAGTATAGATTATGTTTTAGGTATATTTTATAATATTTTTCAGGTCTTGTTTTAATATAGTACAATAATTTGATGTCTAAAATTGGTATTTACTCAAAATAATTTTTAATTTAAATATAAATTTAAGGTACTTTTAAATTTTGTATATGATACATAACTTGTTTTGTTGAAATAAAAACAAGTATAGACCATGGTCAATCAAATGAAACAGGCTTCTGTAAAAATTTCAGATACTTTGTAAGTTTGAGATTTTGCATAAACATATAATTATTTGTGCAATTGCAAAAAATTGACATATATTTAATATAAATTAATATACATTTTGTGATTTTATTTGGAAATAAATAAATAAAAACCAAAACATTAACAAAATATCCCCCTCCACTGCCCCAGAGCCAGGCACTCCCATATCCCTGTTCTAACCCAATTCCCCTCTGTTCCCCCAAAGAACCCCCCTCTAACCCAACACCTCCTCCTTCCCCAGACCCAGGCACTCCCAGCCCCTCCCCCCCATACCTAATACCTGGGTCCCAGAGCCAGTGTCGCTGCCGCCACACATTTCTTCCTCAGGTGCTGGGGAGGTGTGAGCACAGCAGCAAGCTGTGAGCAGGCACTTAATGCCTATGCAGAGCAGCCCAGCCAGCCGTGATCTGCACTCGGCCATGTGCTCCAAGTGGCCAGTGGGCCACACTTTATTCTTTTATAAAATGTTGTGGCAGGCCACAAAAATTTTGATTGGGCCACATGCAGCCCACCAGAAGCCTGTTTGACATGCCTGATGCAGATGGTATCATGAGCTTTTGTGGGCACAACCCACTTCTACCCACGAAAGCTGATGATACCATCTACATAAAGGGTGGGAAATAATTTTTGCCCGGGGGTCACTTCGAAAATTTTTGAAGTAGCTCTGGGTCACCACGGAAGGGGCGGGGACTAAACAGGAAGGGGTGGGGCTACCCAGACCATGATTGGTCTGGGGTGGGGGGAGCCCCTTTGCCTCCTCCTTCCCACTAGGCACCTATGTCTCTGGTAGGGCAGGAGGAGTCTTCGTGTGCTCGCCCACCCCCAGGCCAATCAAGGCTTGAGGACGGGGGAAGCGCGGGAAGCCTCCTCCTGACTTGTGAGGAGCACGTGGTGCTTGGAAGTGCCGTGTGCTGCTTGCTGGGTGGAGGCAGAGCAGAGACAGCTTCACGTGCTCTCCCAACCCAAGCCCTAATTGGCCTGGGGGTGGGGGAGCATTAGGGCCTCCGCAGACTGGATCTGACTCATGGAGGCCCTTTTGCCTACTTCTGGATCTACTTCTGGATGTTTTGTTAGTCTTTAAAGTACTACTAGACTGTTTTGTTGTTTTTTAAGTTTTTCCCATTACAGACTAACTCAGCTACCCCTCTGCAGCTTATAAAAAGCATTCTGTACTATTCCATTCCTTTTTGCCTCCCTGTTTCCTTTCTCCTTTGGTGAGTTGGGCAGGCAGGAATTTTGGTAAAAATGTATCAGACATGCAAACAGTGCCCGCTCTACCTCAGCTGGTGCTGGATAATCAGAGCCTCAATTCTAAAGGAGTTGGCATTACTGAAGTGATAGATCACCCCACGTTTTGTTGCCGATTTTCCATCTCCCAGTCATAGCAGAGACTTGGGATTAACGTGGCTTTCTCAACTAAAAGTCTTATACATGTTCGGATGTTGTGATTGTAAACACCTGGAGAGGCAGTCTGCTCAAGGCAAAGTTGGCCTTGAATCTTGATATCTATGGCTTCAGCTGAATGGCTTGTGTGAAATTTGGAAGAGCGGCTCAGAGAGACCTCTCTCCTTTACTAAGGATAGAATCTCATGGCAGCCTGAAGGAAAAAGTCCTTATGGCAGACAGAAAGCCACGCTTGCAGGGTATCCTCAGCCTTGGGCTACTTATTGCTTCAAGTGCCTCCAAGAAAGCGAGGGTGTGTGTTGTGTGTTAGTTTTATTTAAAAGTTTTTCGGAGTGTTACTTTAACAGGTAAGTTAATCTCTTACATTGATAATTCTCGTGGAGTTTTTTGCTGTGCGATAATGTCAAGAACAATTAGGTTAACTAGGTAAGTAAATGAGCAGTTAGGAAACATTACAGATTGCTTATAATAAATGTATTAGGTATCTTGCTAGTCTTTAAAGTGCTACATAACTTTTTTTCTTTGTTTTACCAAGATTCAACTAACACGCTACCTCTCTATTACAATAAATTTGATATGCTCAAAATCTTTTTTACTTTTATTCATTAAAGCAATGTGTTACTCATTTGCTATAACAGTGGTTTTAAATGCTTGAATGAAATATAGTGATGAAATTCATATTTAGGTTGTATAATATTAACGTCTCATGTTTTATAAAACTTACATAAAAAAGTCAAATTCTTAAATATGTAAAAGACATGAACCTAATGAGAACAGGATATGAACAAATTAAAGAGAAAAAAATATTTAACAGACTGTAAACCACAAAACTATATAATTTATATGTCTGTAGTTAGTAAAATAAGTAATTCATTAAACAATAAATATCCTAAGAGGTGGATTATTTACAGTGGTGTAGTGAGGAGGGCGTGGGGAGGAGGGCGAAGGGGAAGTGGCCCCTGGGTGCCACACTAGTGAGGTGCCAGTATAGTCCCCCTACACTCCCCCTGTTATTCCTCTGCTCACCTGCTCCTCCTCTGCCTGCCACCTCTGGCTGGAGCTACCTCCTCCCCACCTTTCTGCCCCCAGCCCGACTCCCTCCACCTCTGCCACAGGATTAGTGCATACAGGACCCAGCCCCAAGCTGGAGGGGGTCGGGTAAGACTTGGTACAAGCTCCCCCAACTCCTTGAGCTCAGCTATGCGCCAGGTTTGAGGCCCCACCATTTGGCAGGAGGGGGCGCCAATTTTGCCTTCGCCCCCGGGCGCATAAAACCCTTGCTATGCCTCTGGTGCCGAAAATGGTAATCTTGGTATAATTACGAGCAAGTACATGCCAGCACAATCAGAGGTACCACGCACTCTCAGTGAAAGACTACTTCCCTATCTAGGTTTGAAATTGCATTCTACACACTTATATAAAGGAAATCTGCATATTTTAAAATACTAGAGGACCACTTATTTCCCCCATTGGCTATTAAGTGCATGATCCTGTCTTATGGAAGAATATCCTCATCCTACTTCACTACCCTACCAACCGAGAACACATTTTACTTTTCAGTGCCATCCTGTTCCTTTGGTTAAGTCCTCTGCAGAATTTTCCTTTATATATACTAGAATTACCCATCCCATTGTGATGGTAGACCTGATGTGCTCCTGCCTGTCCTGGGGTCTATGCGAGTGCGTCTTACTGGGTTCTTTGGCCTTGTATTATATGCTGTTCTTATCGCCTCTCTTTGTTCCCTCTTTCTCCCAGTCCTCAATCTACAGTAAAACTCTAATTGTCCAGCATCCAGTGGTCCGGCACTCCTGATAGTCCAGTACTAACTGAAACCCGGAAGTGCTCCAGCCAGCCGGATAATTGGAGCTGCTCTGCCCCCAGCTTCCCCAAGTCTGACGCTGGTCAGTTTCAGCAGCGGTGGACTTGGGGAAGCCCTGGGGCAGAGCAGCTGGAGTGCTGCCGAGTTGGTCCCACAGCACCACCCTCTCCCATGCTAAATAGTTCTCCGCCAAACCCCCTCACCCCAGGCCCCTCATAGCCCTCCTTCCGGTACTCCGGCATATCTGATAATCTGGCACCCTGTGGGTCCTAAAGGTGCCGTATTATTGGAAGCTTACTGTTATCAGTATTTTCTCTTCCTGTAGTTTTCATCCTATTCTTCTCTCCCCTGCTCTGCCATCATACTGCTCACCCACGAACTCACTGAAAGCCACTTGCATCTCCTGCATGCCCCATTATGCTGCTTTCAAGCCTCACATGCCACACTTTGGTGTGGGGATGGGAAGTAGGAGGAAACGGAAGCTACCAGCCCAGCCCACCCTATCCTACTCTATCCTAACTTCTCAAGTCTTCCACGTTTTCTCGAAGGTTCTCTGTGACAGATGGTATGACAGACACCTCTCCTTTTATAATAGTATAGATTCCTGTAACATTTTACCTCTGCCCTTACAGACAGCTGCTGATTAGCTCCACGCTAGTTACCAAGAAAGTGGACATCTGTTGTCCATCCTTGCCAAGTCAGCAGTAACACTTACAATGAACAGATGGTTCACCAGGCATCATGTTCTATGCCTCATACATATACTTCATGTCATCTATTGATAAACGTACCGCCTGCCTCAGCTGACCTAAGTTTATTAGAAAGCAATAATGAAAAATCAAGCTATCAGAGTATCATATCCCTCTGCCTGTACTGGAAACTGCAGCAACAGAACAAATACCACATAAGTAGTATTACCAAAGTAAGCTAAGTGTGGATACCTTGACTGCAAATTAGCCCATTCAGGGTCTTCTTCAAAAACACCCTTAAGGAAGCGCTCCTGTCGCAATCTTAGGGTCTTCCCTTCACATTTAACAAGAACCAGTGGGATCCCTTTCTGAAGCGTCCAAGTGTTCATCATCTCTTTGATCTCCATAAGTTTTCCCATATGGCCGAACTGAAATGACCACAGACAATGACACACTCTAAAGCATCCCCCCAAATAAATCTATGCACATTTGAGCTTGCAAGCCAGATAACCAGCGCTGACAATCTGATAGACTGGTTTGCCTTCTGACTCTGGGAGCTAGCCAGGACTGAATGATCAGTAAGTTTCCAGGAGACTCAAGAAACCACAGCGGTCCTGGTACACGACATCCATTTAACAAATAATAGCAGAAAACTTTATTGCCAGAAAGCCAGTACAGGTATGTGCATATGAATTGTAAGAAGATCTTTGGGAAGCACAGATTTCCCAGTCCATTTTCTCTGCTCCCCAGACAGAGGGTGTATTTTTTGGATAAATCTGGATATATATGTTTTTCTAATTTCATGCCTAGTGCTTGTCTACACCACTCCAAATTTGACTCAGAAAGGTTAAATTTAGTGCCAAGCCTCTTGTCAAGGGGGAGTATATCTGTTGATTTTAAAAAACCTGTAGGTCAGTAGAAGGGACTTAGTGGTGTAGACACATTTATTATAAAATCGACCTAACACAGCTTACTTTGACTTAACTTCATATTGTAGACCAGGGTTAAATGTAGAACTGGGAGACACTAGAACTGTGTTCCATTCCTGGATGTACCATATGCTTTCTGTCACAATATACCTAACTGCAAGTAATGAATAGCTTAATTTCAAAGATGCTGTGTAAGGTCATAAACCTCAATTTGGATCAAATTCTTGTATGCATTGTGGCCAATCTGTGCTCAGACACCTGTGTATTTCTGGAATATTCCAGAATAAAAATGGAGCATGCAATAACAGCATTCAGAAAAAGACCAATTGACCAATAATCTGTTGTCTAGCAAGTGACATTCAAAGCCATTCCTTTCTTCTAAATTTTGTCTCTTTTTTGTTTTTTTAATTCACTCTTCCTCATGGCAAACATATCTCTAGTGAATAAAGCAAGTGACAAGCTCCACTGCACTACAGTTTAGATCCAGGATACACATTTAGTAAATGCAACATATCTAGAACTACTTTCTCAGAGTCTGAGTGCATCAAGTCAAGGACAAGCTGAGCAGTTACCAGTCTGAAGAATGGAGATGCAAGTTTTGTTTTCTAAGCCCTACAATCAGCAGTCGGCCATCTTGTCTGTCTGATGCTTTACCTTCCAATAATTTACTTACTGTGTTGCCAAGGGGCCTAGAAGCTGTATAGCAAAAGTTGCCAGAAGAGAAATCACTTTCAGAACATGTCTGTAAAACATAAAAGAAAGGTGAATCCTAACATATTTAACATGGTTTCAGAAGAGTTCATTTAAAAAAAATCAAAGAGACCAATCAAATAACTTAATACATTTGAAGTTACAAATGCCATTCACTAAACAAAAGGCTACTAATGACAGATCCTCACCAATGTTTCTTACTGTCTCATTTGAGCATATTGAGTAGGTATGTTTGTACAAGGATAAGTTTACCAGTGACAAACAACATATCTATATATTTGCAACTGCTGCACATGTTTATTGTTTATATATAAATTAAAAAAGAAAGAGTGTATCTGTCTAGGTGTCTGTCTGCAAGTCCATTTGTTTAAGAACTCCTCCTAAACAGTAAGAACCAGGGACACCAAATTTGGTATGCAACTTCTTCTTCTCTTAACTTAAAGCAAGGTCAGAGTTTGGGTATGCCAGGACAAATGGAAGCCCTGGCAAAGGGACAGTTTTCTATAACATGCAAAGGGAGAGGCTGCTTCTGGAGGGATGCAATAAGGAAAGTGGCCACTGTGGATAGTGAACCTGCAGGGGAGAGCTAACATGCAGAGTGTCCATTGGGGGCACCACCAAGGGAGTGGCCAACAGGGCTGGTGCTCTACCACTTGCCTGCCAGCATACTGGTGAGTAGCTCCCTTGCCCCAAACCCTTTCCCTCCCTCTGGCCCTTGGCCACAATGCCTTGGGGTGAAGGGAGAGAACAGGCCCCAAGAGGGCTGGGAGGGTGACCGGGGGAGGGAGAAGAGAGACTAGGCCCTTGGCCCCCAACTCTTGCACCCTCCCCCCACATCCTCAAGGACCAAAGCCCTCCCTGACAGACTCAGGCAATGTCAGGTAAGTCTGCTAATATAACATATTTCAGCAACAAACAGAACGTGCATTGGCCATGCTGTTCCACAAGTCATCATTCTTTGCATTTGTGTAGCTGTATGTCTTCAAGTAGTGAATTATTCCTTTTTGAAACACCTCCTCCGATAGGAAATCTTTGAGCATCTTCAAAATACAAGCTCCCTAAAATAGGGAAATAGCAAATATTCAAATAAATTTTTTATTGCATTCCTTTACTCATGTGTTGTTTAGTCAGTGATGGTTAAATTAAGAGCTTAAAGTATATTGCTAACCTGGTATGAACAGAACAATTGCTTCAGAGATATGCACTGAATATTTTCGTTAGCCAGGTGAAAATGGGTATTCAAGACATGATGCCCAAAGACATACTCGTCATCTCTTTGGAGCATTCTGAAATGTAACAGCTACCATGGAGACCTATTTAAGGTTACCGGATAATTTAAAAAATATACTGGACACACTTGATCTCGGATGGGGGTGGGGACTGACTGGGAGGGGAACAGGGCTTGCTGGGAGGAGGTGGTGGGGAGGGGGGGAGGGAGCAGAATGACCAGCAAGAAGCAGGACTGGGCAGGATGGGGTTGGGGGGAGCGGAACTGGCCAGGGGAGATCAGGTGAAGGAACCAGCCAGCGGGAAGCAGGGCTGGCTGGGAGGGGGTTGGGGGTGGATTGGGGGGAGAAACCAGTCAGCGGGGAGCAGGGTTGGCCCAGGCACATGCAGATCCCAGGTCAGTACCTGTCCTGCACATGGTCCCAGTGGGGCTCACAGGCGAGTCTGGCCCCGAGGATTCCATCCCGCCCTGGCTCTGCCCCCCTCCTCTCTACTGTGTAGTTGCGTACTGACTGCCTGCCTGGCAGTGTGAGCGTGTCTACCAGCCAGGCAGTACGCAACTACGTACTGATACTCATGATAATAATAAAAAATTAATTAGAAAATAATGGACATTTATATGTCCGGTATTTTCTCAATTTGTTTCCCAGACAGAAAGCTCAAATTCCGGACTGTCCAGTTCAAAACTGGACACCTGGCAACCCTAGACCTATTGGATTCTGGCAGTCAGGTCACTGGTAGTTAGCATAGCACAGAAGTGTTGAAATGTATTTGTAATATAGTTTTTGCCACTGTCTGATTTCAGTGCTCTCATACAATGTGAAAGGGTATCCCCCCTCATCCCAAAGAAAGTTGAATTGTCTCTATTGATAATAACCAAGGTTCTGTAATTTTGTATCTGACAGTGAATTCTACAGACAAAAAACTGCAAATATCTAGAAGTCATTAATGACAAATTTTCAGTACCAGCAAATGGATTCTCGATTCACTGACTTTGGATTTTAGACAAAAGAACAGCTATATTACAATAACGGGGATTAAAAATCTTGCTCGTGTATCTGTATACAGCCATATTGACTCTGGTTAATATTATAGTTAAGATTGTTCTACAATGAGATAACAAAAACACACGCCTTGTCACTTGGTTAGCTTTTCATTTGAAGGACCTCAAAATTCTTTATAAACTCCAATTAACTTTTTAGTACTAAAGAGTGTACATGCATGTTTGGGTAATTAACTAATTTAAACAGCTATTAAATAGACTGATTAATAAACTTAAATCAAGAGTTCACACAAATTCACATTAGTATTCTATCAGATTCCAGTGGGGATCAGATGCTGATCTGACATAGTGAAGGAATTCTGTATAAAGAGTAAATGCCAATGCTACATAAATTAATTTCTTTTATTGCTTGGGATAATAACAATCAATTATGCTGTAATTTAATATTGTTAATATAAATATCATAGACGTATACCATAAACCAAGTAATGTTGTTACTACTTCTGTCATATGTATTTAAAGCATCCTCTGCTTTGGTCTCTGGATATATTGAAACTTTACTCCCAAACAGTTGTTAAATACCTATGTATTGGCTATTGACCTTATTCTCTTGGAATCCCCAACAGAAGCCCAGCACTGGAGTTTCCAGTTCTTCAGCTCCTCAAAGCAGAGGAAGCTTGAAGTTAGTGAAGAACAGGGCTACTGTGTTGACTGAAAAGCCTTCTTGACTTCACATGTCTTTTATAAGTTTCAGAAAGAACTTGGGCCTTGTACTGGTGCAACTGTCCTGTGTAGACAACTTAATGTGAATTTAAACCAATATAGTTTTAAAAGTGCTAACTCCTTTGTGGACACTCCAATTTTAATATAGGAACCACTTACTTCCGATGGTCTTAAATCTATTGAAAATTAGTTAAGTCAAATGGAAAGAAGCAACTTAAAGTAAAATTATTGATTTAAACTCTATTTTATTCAATAACTGGTTTAAGTTAAACTGGTGCAACTTTCCAGGGTAGCCTACACTGAGAAGCCAGGGTAGGCTTTAGTTTTGGTTGCCGCTGCAAAATAAATAAATAAATAAAATGAATAAGGAGCACCCGACAGCCTGTTTTCCTTCAAGGATACTTTATAAGGATCAACCATGTGTGTTAGCATGGCCACAGAACCATAGATTATGTGACTGGATTGGCCATTTTACTCCTCTTGTTGCCTGCACTCTAGTTTAAGCTGCTGAGATGGGATGACACTGCCAGCCAATTAACATATAAACTGGAAGTTCAAACTAGTAAAATATTATATATCAAATAAAATGCAACAGCTATTTCATTGTTGCCACATCATCTCAAGGGATCTAAGGAGGACAGGAAACAGAACAATATGAATCCACACTTACAATGACTGGTTAAGAAAGTAATTTAGTATAAAAAAAAAATCACACCGTTCTCATTAGTGTTTGCTTTCTATACTCATGATTTCTTCTAAAACAAAATCAGAATGTTCTTTCAGGAGTGCAACCGGCAGGATAAGTTGCATGTTACACATAACTCTTTGGTGAAGCAAATACTGTCCACACAGGAGTACTGCAGTAGGCTCAGGAATTAGGGTTGTTCTGCTATATCTTGGTTGGGGCCAGGATCGATAAGCCTGTGAAACATCCTATCCATGCCCTATTTGTAATATAAAGTGAGGTTCCATCCACAGCAATTCAGAGCTGTGTGTTGAAGATGGGGCAGGATGTGGCTACATTGATGCACTGGCCAACACTTCTACAGATGGTGCGGAGAGGAGAATGCGGCTGGATTGGAAGGTTAACATACCACGAGATGGACTGGTATAAAGGGAATAATGTCTTAACACATATGCAATTCTTATTGAACTCTCCTGTACACCGCCCATGTATTCAGACCAAACATGGGCCAGGATTTCACCTTAGTTATTATTAGTGAGTAACCTTGTGTGACCAGAGCCAAGGGGTTAGCAAAATGGAACCATAATAAATCCATTCATGGGAGGTTAGAAAAAATGTAGAGAGCCAGTGTGAAATTGGTCATCATACTTCAAAATTCACAGTTTTCCCTCCAAATTCCTCACTTTCAGGTTGCTTAGACTTTCAAGTATCATGGCTGCAAAAAATCTTTTTGCATTCATGAACTGATATACAGTACCTTGTCATAGGATACAGTATCAAACATTTCCTTTATTTGAATAGGCGTTTCTGCTGGGTTGGAGATTGGATGAGATGAATTTAATGAATCCCTTGCAATTGCACCAAAACATACATTCTGAAAGTAATCCTCCTGTGGGATGTAAGGACAATTATCACCTTCTAGATAGGATATGTATCAAACAGGTACACATACAATGTAAATACTGAAAACCTCATTCAAAAACCTCTTCCTGGGCATAATGATCAAGTGCAACTCCTGCAAGAAAAGATTCAAACTATACTGCTATTTTTGCTTCACATTTAAAATACCTAAAATTTGCATACTTTGCACAAAAAACCTTGCAAAAAAACCCATTTTACTTCCTAACAAAAACAGATCTGATACAAATTCTCAGATCCAAACTCCCCAATATGTCAGTGAAAATAATGACCATCATAATCTAAGTTCAGATCCAATACTGGCCTCTATTAGAGTGGAGCATAGGCTCTGCTGTAATTAAAGGTGAATTGTTCATGAAGGGCTGAATCCAGTTTGAGTGTTCATAATTCACAAAATAATTTTGCAAATTTGGCCTCTAATAATTTCTAGGGAGAGCAAATAGTTGTTATATGCTAAATAATTTTATGCATATAGTGTGCCAGCATAATCCATGATTGAATAAAAGCAGGTGTCTGGAAATTATGTAGAAAATTAAAAAATAGGCAAATTCAAGGTTTGAGTTTCGAGATAAATTCAATTGTGAGTTGTGAACAAATATGAGAAGCTTTTGCCTCAAGTATATTTTTTTCAAAATAATGTTTGTCTCCAGAAAAAATGCCTTCTCAACCATAACTATATTGTGTAAATGCTATAATGCAACATACCACATAGATTCTTAGCTTTTAGTGGAATCCTTTTTAAAAGAAGAACATTGCTTAGATTTAGGAAAGAGAGATATAATAGGGGTTACAAAGAAAAATGAGAATAAATTTTACTACAAAAATGTGCAAACAGACCAGGCATTAATTCTAAAGATATATTGCTATTCTAAACTTCAGATGCTCTCTTTGCTAACACTTTTGTAGACAATACATTTTATTGTATTTTTCTGATAGTGACCTGTTTTTCAACAGAACCCAACAGAGAAAAAGGATTAGCAAGATAGCAATATTACTTACAATCTGCAGCTCTGAGTATGTAGCATTAATAGATACCAACTCCATGAATCTGGCAAAACCTTCATTTAGCCAAATGTCGTTCCACCATTCCATAGTAACCAGATTACCAAACCACTAAAAGAAAAATTCTAAAGTAAACAAAAGGTAAAATGAAACTTGGCAATTGCTATTTTTAACAAGGGAGCTTTTCCTTAAGTTCAGGCACATTAGTGTGCTTTATTAAGATCAAAGTTGATTTACACAAAGAAAACTTGAACAAAACAAAAAAAGGACAAAACCAGAATTTAATGAAATATGATAAGAAATGTTAGATTTTTATTTCTGAATCTACGTGCATTTTTTTAAAAAAAAGCTATTCTATATTCTGTCACACTATAAATCAAAGGAAGCAAAAGTTTGAATTGACATGGAGGATGAAATAGCTTATTACTTCTGAGAGTAGACCCTCTAATGAGCATTGCAACATCTTGTTAGAGAGCATGGGAGAAGCTTACACTCCTATTACTTGCTTACTACATCTGTTCTGTGAATTAATTGAATGCTTCATTTTCAATGCTATTTGGCTCACAAACACATTCATAGTTATTCCCCCTTTTTACTATTTTTTAAGCTTTGAAAATAAGAAAAGTCAACATTTACTAATACATGCAGCCACCATAATAAAAAGAAGCCTGAGAGTGTTTTTGGATTTAAATATTTGTAAGTTGACAAGGAAGCAAGAATTGACAGGATTTTTTTTTTAAGTTAAGGGACTAAATTCTGCTTGCATTTACAAATGTCAGTCTGGAATAACTCCTCTGAAATCAATGGAGTTACTCCAGCTTGCCACTGGCATAATGGAGAGCTAAAATTTGTCCTAAATGCTTTCACTTAGCACTCTAAATTCTACTACAGAAAGGTACCTTAATAAATAATGTTGATTACTATTATTATTATTATTATTATTACTCACAATCCTTCTCCCTTCTAAGTCATTTGTTCTCTTGGCTACATGCATAACATTAATACTGTTAAAGCTCTTTAGATTGTCTGTACTTCAGCCTTAGCTTTTAACTACCCTCTCTATATGAGTGGCTTGTTTTTCAGGGTTACAAAAAAGCAATCTAAGTTAAATTCAGAAAAAAGTTACCTGATGTGCTAACTCATGGCCTATCACCTTTGTGACCCACAGTTTGTCGAATGCCGAGGAGGTCTTGGGATCATAGAGCAGTGAAGTTTCTCTATATGTGATGAGACCCCAATTTTCCATAGCTCCTGATTGGAAATCAGGGATAGCAACAAGATCTAAGGTGTAAAATAAAGGCTGTGTTATTACTGAGTACAGTATTAACTTTTCAAGTTCTTTGTTGTGGACAAGTTCAATGATCACGTGTTCTTTCCCAAACTCAGTGCAATCACATCCATTGACTCTGGTCAGACCTTCAGAGAAGAAAGGGAGAGAAAGTGGGAAAGACAGGGACAAATCAACTTTCAAGATTCAAAACAAGACTCCTCTTTGATGAGTATAGCAGTGGAATAACATGAGCCCCTTTTAATTGGAGAAGGAACTGTAGGCTGGATAAATAAGCATTACAGTCAAGATACATTTGCTAGCAAAGCCGATGCTAGAATCTGACAGAGACACAACTTTTTTTGCTTTACTTTTCTTCCTTATTTTTAAATGGATATCAGAGAGACACCAGATTTTAGTAATAAAATACAGGCCTACCATCCAGAAAGCTGTCTCCAGCTCTGCTTCCTGTGTAATCTTACAGCAAGAGTGGGAAAACTTTTTGGATTGTGGCTACTAATTCTCAGAAAAATCTGTTGGGGTCCATACACAAGAGAGAAGCAAAACAAAAACAAAAACCACCCTCACTGACGTGGTCCCTGACTGAGGAAAAGGAAGACACCACATTCTCCTCCCACACCAGAGCCTAAGGAGGACCGTGTACTCCAGCCCTGCAGTGGGGCAGCAGGGGCACTGGAGTGTCAGCACGGGTTCTCCCCATGCTGCAGGGGATGCCCTGAGCCTCCAGGGCCGGATCCAGGTAAGCCAGGGGTCCCATCCAGCCCCCCTCTCCCCACAGGCTTACGGTTCCCCACCCCTGCCCTACAGGGAAGAAAGATGGCTCTGTGAATAAAGGCCCTGGAGTGGGATTTAGAAAAACTGAGGGTTCTTTCCCTAGCTCTGTCATAAATGACCTTGGGAAAATCAATTAATTTCTTTCTGCCTGAGCTCCTCACCTGTATAATGGTGATATTAACTATACTTCTTTATCCCACAAGCATGTTGAGAATAAATTCATCCATATTAGTGAACAGCTATATTATTGTGGTGATAAGCACCATAGGAAAGCCTAGAAATAAATATTCATATACACAATCAGTGTAGGGGCAAGCTGAGACCATACAGCAAGCAAAATATCTACATTTGAGTATTGCACTTGGCCCTGAACCACTGGGCTGGGTTGGGCAGTTGCAGAAACTCAGATCTTCCAGTTTGCTCCCTGCTAATTTTCTCCCTCTGTTGGGAGCTGCCACTGTTGCACACTCCTACAGAACTATTTACCCAACCGCATGCAAGGCCTGAAAAATACTGCTGGTCAGAAAACAAACTACTACAAACCATGCACCCTTGTACACTCTGTGTGTGTTACCTGCTTGAAATGCAAATGCCTTACCATCAGCTCTATAAATCCGGATTACATTTACACATTCAGGTGGTCCTTTCTAGCAAAGCAATTCAATTGACAAACATGCTAGGTCATCCTATAGCTCTCATAGTAAACAATTTTGTAAAATATAATGTTGGAAGTTTACTTTTTCTATTCAGATTGACTTGTCTTACATTAAAAAGTGTACATCTTGTATAAGAGAGAGGGACTTGTCAAAAACAAAACAAAATCTCCAAATATTATGAGACTTCCAGGCAGGAAAGGAAAACCAAAACATGTATGAAAGAACATTATCTGCATAAGGAAGATTATTTGTCAGGGATGAATGATCTGCTTCTTGCCAAACCATTAGAATGCATCATGAGCTTTTAATATTTATAATCTCATTTGCAAGCTAGCTCCATATTTGACATGAGTAATAAAAAGGTCCACTACAAAGACACTTTTTAGCTAATGCTCTTCCAAGTAAAATGCTAACTAAAGGCTGCCCTTGTTCTGAGTACTTCTGCTGCTGAATCTCTTTGGTCTGCCTCTCCCTGTCACTTTGCTCTGGTTGCTCTTCAGAGTTGTTTTCTGTCTCCATAGCTCTTGCAGGCAGGGAGAGGAAGAGATCCTCTCATGCATCTTGTTCTTCTGTAATTTTTCAGTGTCTGTTGATAGAATATGGTTCTGAATTCATTATTTACTTGATTTCAGCATTGCTTTCCCTTTGGAAAATCCAATCCTGATTTAATGGCTAATTGCACTGTGGTACAATAGTCTTTAAAAAAAAACCCTAAACTATTTTAATTATGAAAGAGCACAACAGAGTTGAAATGCTGAGTCACATGCTGTGAAACCATACACTTGGGAGTCACAAAGGACTCCCTGTGAAGTTACTGCTGATCACTGCTGTGGGTCAATCAAAGAAGAGACTGAACCCAAAGAATTCCTCTCAGGTTTTACACAGAGCTCAGTATAATTCTAGAAACCTCTATTTCAGGGATCCCCAATCTGTGGAGTGCACCCTTCTAGGAATGGCCAGGGATGCAGCGGAGCCATCCAGCACCATTTGGCCCTCCGGTTCCTGCTCTTGGCCATAGGACCCTGGCTCCCACTCTTGGGCACTGGTCCCAGCCCAGGGAATGCAGACACATTCCCTTAGTGGTAAATAGAGTTGCCAGGTGTCCGGTTTTGAACCAGACAGTCCAGTATTTGAGTTTTCTGTTTGGGAAATAAATTGAGAAAATATAAATGTCCGGTATTTTCTAAATAAGATGTAATGTAATTGTGATGTAATGTCAAGTGTGTCCAGTATTTTTGTTGAAACCATCTGGCAACCCTAGAAAGAGGGAGCAAAAGAGGTAAAGTTTGGACACTGCCACTCTATTCTCAAGAGTAAGCATTTGCAGGATTGGACACATACTTATGTACTTAGCAAGACTCGCGACCATGATTTATGAAGTTGCCACAACTAGGGACACAACAGGAGGATTTTTTAAATACAGTAAAAATCTGATTAGCCAAATTTCAATTACTGGAAACAGCTAGTTAACTGAAACAGGGGCCAGTGTGCTACAGTTTATTAACTACACTGAAAATTGCCTCAATTTAGATAATCTATTCATTTGTCTTCCCGGGCACTCACATAAACGATATTATGCTGTAATGGAATCTCAGATTCTCCAAGTTCTTTCATTTGCTCCTTTATTTCAAGAGGATAACTTCCCACTCCAATATTCTGCACAAATCTTGTATTTTGATTGTTCTCACATAGTCAAGCTACATTGTTAATTAAAGGCTTTCAGGTTTATCCAGGGTACAGCTCAGAGAATTTTGCTTTCATAAGGAAAAACATTTTGATTTCAGACAAACTATGCAGAAACCCATACGCACTCTATTTCAAAACAATCTTTCAAATAACATGTTGGCCTTTTGTAGCTAAAATACAATTTTGAATTGCTCACTCAGTTTTGTGAGAGAAAGAAGAAATTAAACCAATTTTGTCACTGAAAGAGTTATATATAGACTGTAATCAGCAATTCAGCAGATGACACTAAACTGGGGAAAAGGTAGATACACTTTAGGGTAGGAAGAGAGTTCAGAGTGACCTACATAAATTGGAGGATTGAGCCAAAAGAAATCTGATGAGGTTCAACAAGAATAAGTGCAGAGTCCTGCATTTAGGGCGGATGGGTCCCATGATCTACTACAAGCAGGGGACCGCCTGGCTAAGTGGCAGCTCTGCAGAAAAGGAAGTGGGGATTATAGTCTATGAGAAGCTGGATATGAGTCAACAATGTGCCCTTGTTGCCAATAAGTATAATAATATATTGGGCTGCATTAGTAAGAGCATTGCCAGCAGAGAGAGCAGGGGTGGGCCAGATCTGGCCCACCAAACAGGGTGATATGGCCTACAGAGGCCCTGCCGCTTCCCCGCTCCCTGGCCAATTAAGGCCTGAGGGGCAGGGGTAAGCACATGAAGTTTCCTCCACCCTGCCCCCACCCTTCAAGGAGAATGCAGTGCTTAGAAGTGCCATGCGCTCCTGGCAGGGCAAGAGGAGCTTTGCGTTCTCCCCCACCCCCAAGCCTTGATTGGCCTGGGGGGCAGAAGAGAGAAGACGTGAAGTCTCCTCCCACCCCTAGGGCCATGGGTGCCTAGAGGAACCTCTGGGAGGGAGCAAACGCATTCTGCCACACCCAGACCTATCATGGTCTGTGGGTGGGGAAGCAGGGAAATATCCTGGCCCTGCCCCTTCCACCTGAGGCCCCACCCTTATAGTGAAGCCCGGGGTAACTTCAAAAATTTCTGAAGTGGCCCCCAGCAAAAAATTATTGCCCACCGCTGAGATAGCGGGCAGTGATTATTACCCTCTATTTGGCACTGCTGAGGCCACATCTGGAGTACTGCATCCAGTTTTGCCCCTACCTCACTGCAGAAAGTATGTGGACAAATTGGAGAGTCCTGTGGACAGTAATGAAATTGAGTAGGGGACTAGTGCTAACGATTTATGAGGAGAGGCTGAGGGGACTGGGCTTATTGAGTCTTCAGAAGAGAAGAATGAGGGGGTTAGATAGCAGCCTTCAACTATCTGAAAAGGTGTTCCTAAGAGGATGGATCCAAGCTGTTCTCAGTGGTGACAGATGACAGAGACACCTCAAGTTGCAATGAGAGAGATCTAGTTTGGCCACCATGAAAAATTATTTCACTAGGAAGGAGGTAAAGCACTGGAATGGATTGCTTAGGGAGTGGTGAAATCTTCATCCTTAGAAAATTTTAAGGGAAAGCCCTGGCTGGGATGATTTAGTTGAAGCTGGTCCTGCTTTGCGCAAGGGATGATCTCCTGAGGTCTTTTCCAACCCCAATCTTCTGATTCAATTATTGTTGTTTGACTTACCCAGTTTTGGTAAGGGAAAGCTAATATTAAAGTACTTCTCATAAAATTCCAGTAGTTTCACTGCCGCTTCTAAGGCATAATGTGCTTGATTCCATTTGTCAGGTGATGCGTAGATGGATACCTGTGAAAATTAATTACAGCAGTGATTCCCAAAGTTCTTCATATTTGGATCAATTCCTTTCCTGACATCTCAATCACATACTTTCTCTGCAGCAACCTCAGCACTTGGTACTATGCAAAATTTTTATTATAAATGTTAGTAGGCAGAAAAACTGGAAATTAACTTGCTTTAATGCAATAAGTATAACTGTTTGGTTACATCAACTGATTTGTACCTGTGTTGTTTATTTCCCCTTCCTGGGTATATGACTTCACATTTTCAGTCTCTCTCCTCATTGCCTGTAAACCTCACTGCTCTAATAAATAATGTCAAGCCCTAAGGTAACCTAAATTATTGGCCATGCTGAAACCTGAACTCACCTTGATTCCTGATGATGTTGTAGTCTGCACAGACTTAAAATCACAAACTATGTAGGCTACAAGGTAAGTGCTCATTTTAACAGTGACTTCAAAATGATCTTCCAACAGACCTCCTTTGAGTTCAATTGTTTTAATCTGCAATAGGGAAAAAAGCAATGTTCTTTTATTAAAAATTCCCACAAACCGATAAATTGATACCATGAGTTAACTAAATAATGGATGGCAAGCCAAAATCAACCCAGAATTCAAAAAAGTTACATCAGGAAAAATTATTCATTATTCACATGCTGGGAGCATACACAATGTTCTAGACCCTGCACAAGGAAACACAATGGTAAAATCCCTGTGCCACAGAGCTTAAAGTTGTGGGCCCCAATGCTATAGCAGGATGGTCTTTCCTCTTTAAGGGTAGTGGTGGCCAAGAGCCAGTCTACTGTTCCTTTTTAAAAGCATGATTGTAGGCACAGTTCCTGAGTGATCTGGGGAATTTTAGTCCTGCAAGGTCATGTGACAGTCAGGAGCGCTACTGCAGTACATAAGGAAAATGTATGGCTTAGCTTAAAAGGCTGAAAGACCTGCAAGAAGGGGGAGCCCATTGCAGGAAAGCCTCAGGAGGAAAGCACTGTAAGAGACTGTGAAGCCCAAGAGGGAAGCCTATAAGGAGGGTGGACTGTGAAAATGGTGATAAAGGGCTGGAAGGAACTAGTGACTCTGGGGTAGGGGGATGAAAAATGTAAAGCTAAGCTGTTGTTTTAGATTAAGAAACCAGATCCCCCCAAAAGGTGAGTTGATTAGAAGGCTTCAGTTGTGGACATCTGATTGACTAAGGAAGAAGGTAAACTAAGCAGTGGATAAACCCAATGTCAAACTGGGTACACTGCTGCTGCACTTACGTAAGTGCTTAGATTTATACATATGAATAGTCCCTTTGATTTCAACGGAATTATGAAAATATATGTAGTTGAATATATTCATAAGGCTTTGCAGCACCATGTTGTATTTGGTCTATACTCTATTCTGTTTTATACAGGGTTAGTCTAAAATTTTCTTTCAACATTTTTTTTTCCTATGAAAAATTGAATTTTTGACTAAAGTATTTTCATGGAAAGGGTCTGCTTTCCTCAAAAAAGTTTTGATATTTCTTATCAGAAAACTGAAAACCTGAAAACTAACAACATTTCAGTTGATAAATTTCTAGGGTGTTTTTTTTTTGGATGAACATGTGATATTTTCTCTTGAAAATGCCACCTAACCATTGTTTTCATTTTTACCCACATTTTCAGCACGAAAAAATAAAAACATTTCCTGACCAGTACTTTAGTCAGTTAAAAATAAGAATTAGAAACTGAATATTCAGAGCTGTTATGTGATTGTATCACCAATCTTTTAACAGAATCTTACCTTTGGCATGTTGGACAATGCAATATGTTTTTTCTCTCTCCTTATTGTGATGGCAAATTTGGCTTTGAAAGATGGTTCATCAAAACATGGAAAAGCCATTCGTGCTGAGGTAGGCTCAAAATCTGTAGTGGCTATTATCCTGTGAGACATAATGCAGAAAAAAATATTTCCAAGTTTACATGAAATCAAGAGCGGCGAGGAGTCCTCTGGCACCTTATAGACTAACTGAAGTGTAGGAGCATAAGCTTTTGTGGGCAAAGACCCACTTTGTCAGATGCATGCCATCTGACGAAGTGGGTCTTTGCCCACGAAAGATTATGCTCCTACACTTCAGTTAGTCTATAAGGTGCCACAGGACTCCTCACCGCTTTTGCAGATTCAAACTAACACGGCTACCCCTCTGATACATGAAATCAAGAGAGAGACTAATTTTGGATCATAGCCTGCAATGGGTTTAGCCCTTGATCTAGCAAGTTTATAAGAATAAAGTTTCTAAACAGTACTGTTATGCTTTTTATTGGTTAAAATATGGCTCAAATACCAGTAAAATAATAGATTTTCTTGAATGTTTTGGGATCTCTGTCCACTTTGCTTCAGTATGAGCAGGGTAAGATTAATTCTTCAGGGAGTCCGGGGTTTTAGATTTTGTAGGGCCTCTAGGCTCCAAGGTGGAGCCAAAAATGAGATTTTCAGAATGAGGGAGATGCCTCCAGGTTAGGGTAGAAGGTTATGATGTGAGAGAGGGTGAGGACTCCAGCTTGGGGTATGGTGTGGGTTCTAGGCCAGGGCCCCCCAGTGATCCCTAAAATTGCATGCTTAGAGGATGGGGTGCCTCTTCTGCTGCAAAATAAGTGATGACCTAGGACAGGAGTTTTCAAACTTTGGGTCATGGCTTGTAAGGATAAGCCACTAGTTTGCCATTAGACACTTTGTTTACCTGAGCATTCGCAGGCAAGGTTGCATGCAGCTCCCAGTGGCTGCGGTACACCATTCCCGACCAATGGGTGCTGTGGGAAGTGGTGTAAGCTGGGCTACTGCTTCCCACAATTCCCACTAGCTAGGAACAGTGTGCCACGGCCACTGGGAGCTGTGAGTGGCCATGCCTGCAGATGCTCAGGTAAACAAAGCGTCTCGCAGCCAGCTAGCAGCTTACCCTTACAGCCGCAACCCAACGTTTAAAAACCCTTGGCCTAGGATTTTGAATAAAAAAACCTATACTTAGTAATACAAAACTTTGCTGCTATCATTTTTATCTGTTGCACCCCCAATGAATTGTTGCTCAGGGAGAGCTTTCCCCACCACTCACAGATAGCCACCTATTATTCCCCAGTGTATAATTCTTTGAGGCATCACATACCAGCTGCCATTCTTCCTCTGACTCAGGAGAACAGAGCCAGACTCACAGCAATAGCACTTGTAATTGGGCCATAAGGATTACTGCTGAGCCGAGCAACGCACACCATGCCCCAAGCCCAACTGAAGAGGAAACCCCTTATTACTGCTTTTTGTTCAAGGAGACCCCCCGACTGATTTTACACTGGTGGACCATCACTGACTTCAATGCAATTACTTCAGACCTATGTCTGCAGTGTGGCCCTCCCACTGAGCCACTTGCTTCTTAATTAGCATTTTCATTAAAAGTTTCATACACAGAAAGCTCAGGCTAATTGCTTTGCTTTCATACAAGTCACATCACAGGAAGACATCCAATTAACATTAAATAGTGAGAGAAGACAAAAGGTATTTATGCCTTGAGATCAGGGCATAAATACCTGTAAAACTTTATACAGTTTAGTTGTAGCTGTGTCAGCCCCAAGATACTAGAGACCTGAAGAAGAGCAGTGTGGCTTGAAAGTGTCTACCCCTCTCACCAGTAGAAGATGGTCCAATGAAAGATATTACCTTTCCCACCTTGTATCTCTAGAAAACTTCACACAGATTCCTTACCTTGTTTCCCCATCACGAGTTTTGTAAGTACTTTTGTAAAATCCATCAAAACCATCTGCCAGTTGTGCATGAAACTCTATGACAATCAGGTATCGCTGACCAGCTGTTAACACTTCAGGAGCCTGCAGGGCAATTTGCTCATGTGCAGGATGCTCTAAAACTTGAAGCTGTTTTCCTGGTTTCCTGGACTCCAAACCATCTTTGGGCAGAAGAACTGCACTGGTGATTTCAAGGCTTTTGCTGTGCAAGATGATAAAGCTAGTGTCCTTTCTCACAAGGATCTCTATCCTCTCCAGTCCAGTAAAATGTAGAGAAGAAAGATTAGGGTGGACACAGAGATCATATTGGATTGGGATTACCATATCAGGAAGCCTCAGCTTGTTCCAAGGAAATGGCTTGCTATTAGTAGAGAAATTCACATTGGCTTTACCTATCTGATGTTTAAATGAATAAATTCCCAGAGAATAAATGTGTAATAGCTGCAGCACTACTACCAATGAACATATTCTACAGAGACTAGTCATTGCAAAGATTATCCTCTTAGAACAAAAGAAAAAACTGTAGCTTCTTCTGGCTAAAACTTCCAGATCCTGAAAGTATTGTTTGCTTGGAATGCATCATGTACTGGCAGTAATGTAGTTTCCCAATGAATTCTCACCTAAAGAAAAATAAAACAGATATCTTAACTAAGAAAAGTCAGCCTTACTTGTTAAATCTTTAGCAGTAATAATCAAGCTTTCTGCACAAAACACACAGACAAGGATGGCTCAGGTTACATGTATTTAAATGGTTAAAATGACAACAGGTACTTAAAATGTGTGGGTATATCTACACTGAAATAAAAGACCCACAGCTGATCTGTGTCTGCTGACTTAGGCTCAAGGGGCTTGCCTGTAGGCCTATTAAATTGTGGTGTAGACGTTTGAGCTTAGGTTGGAGCATAGAGCTTGGCTTCAGCCCAAACCTGAAAGTCTACACTGTAACCGTATAACCCCACAGCCCAAACCCTACCAACCCAAGCCAGCTGACCCAGACCAGCCACAGCTACAACAGGGTCTTTCATCACACTGTCGATGTACCTGAAATGCCTCAGACAATTGTTTGAAAATACAATAAAGCCCCATTTCATCCAGGGACTATTTATGTGGTTGAAGTTAGATACTTGCTCAAGTTACCTTGCTGAATTGAAACCTAAATCAATATATCAAAATAAAAATACTATGTGGTTAATGTTTATATAAAAAATGATGTAGCAAGAAAAAAAACAATTCCCCATTTTGCCAACCTGCCTTTGATACTTGCTTTATTGTCAGCTTTCCTAAAAATCTACAGCTCACAGCAGGTCCTGAAGGTCAGCATATGAGGCAGAAAATTTTTGCATTTGTCTGGTATTATATTTGCAGGGGCCAAGAACTCGCACATCTATTTCCTCTTAAGAGACAGGGTTTGTGGAATAAGGTACTAACAGAAGCAAATCGTTTCTCACAGCAGGTCTTTATTTAGTGGTGTAATTTTAGCAGCTGCATACCAGACTGCTTGTACGGCCTACAACTGCTAAAATTGTCATTGGTGCCTGTCTATGAAACTGTTACTCTTCTTACCAAATTGCTCCCTTGTCCCCTTTATCAAAGTTAAGCTACAGGGAACTGATTGGAGGGCCCCTTCATAAAAGTTTAGAAAGTTACAAAAGAGAATTCTAGAGCTCTGTAAATAATAAACTTCCTAAAATAAGACTGTAATAAAAACGGAACACACATTTTTAAAATATGATTTGTTTATATTATCTTAAATTAAAAAAAACAGGCCAAAATAAATATTAAATCACTGAAAAATAGAATATTTCTGTGTGGTGCATACACCACATTGTTTAAAAGATGGCTGACGACTGTAATGAAAATAATTAAGAGCAGAAAAGTTATTACAGGTAGTTTCTACTAACAGCTTCTTCTTCAAGCACAGAATGAATCCTCTTTCCCACGCACAGCCCTTCCTCACCCCCCCGCCCCCAGCTCTCTTACATGATCCTTTTGGAATGTTTCTGTCTGATCACGGTACCTTTCCTGCAAAAACAGCTTTAGTTTTTTTTTAAAAGAAGCAAATGCACAGAAACGTCTGTATACCACTGTCTCCCATTTCCCTCTGCAGGCTTGAATTGTGCTGTCTTTATTTTCACTTTTGTTTTCATTCGGAGTCAGTCACCAGTAGGTTTCAAGATTATGTTCACCAAATACAGCTCATACTGATCATTTATCACAATTAACCCAGCCCAAGTATAATTTTTTCAGGCCCTGTACAAACTTGTAACATGGGCCCCCTCCACACTCACATATCATGATCCCTCATCCCTTACATACAATCTTATCAGCCATGGAAGAGGTTTTACTCTGAAATTACTGAAAAATACCCTTTTTCTATTTTTGTTTAACATAACATCCAGCCTGAGAGTCCTGCAAGTTTGATGACTATTTTGTAACTTTGAGTGTTGATTTCTTGATTTTTTTATTCTAATGAACCATATTTTCTAATTAGGCTAATTAAATTTGAAGAATTATTTTTCTGGCCTTTTTCATTGCAAAATCATGAATTAGCTCCCCAAAGTCAATATCTCTTAAGTTCACAATCACTAGACAAGGTAGCTTGATGGCTTCACTGTTCTTGCCCCATTGTAGAATGCCTACAGGTTTTGATGAATACTAGCTTGCTGAAATTTCTTTTAGCTTCTGCCACAGTCACTGGCAGTGTGCAAAAAGTACAGGCTATGCAAACTTTACTGGAAATGAATTGCAGTTGTTTTTTGTAAATATCATTTAATAAGTGGGAGTATACTTCATATTCTTTGAAGTACACGAAGATTTTTTTTCTCAAGTGCAACATTTCACAAGGAAATATCTCAGAAAGATACGCAGGATACTTATGAAGTTAACATTTAGAAGCTTCTTCCAGTTCCCCAGGTTCTAACATCACATATTTTAGGACTGAACAGAATGTAAAACAAATATTACTGGTTGTGTTGAATCTGTGCTGTAATTAGCAGATGATGTTATCCATGGGCAGTAGGTGAAGATAGGACTGGAAGCTCCCAGCCCCACCTCCAGCTGAGCTCCCTCTCCCCTCCCACAGGAGCCAAGCCATCTCTCTGCCACCCCAACCATGGAGAGAGGAGAGGCCCTGGAGCACTGGGGAGGTGGGGCAGCGTGTGGCTCCAGCCTACTTGGCCCTGAAGCTTGGGGGCAGAAACACTCCCTCCCCAGTATACCTATAGTAGGTGTTCTTGAGGTAGAGTGTGGGCAGGACCAGGCTGGCGGTTTGGAAAGACTGTTCCTTCCCCGCCTAGGATGCCAACCACCCATGACATTGTCCAGAGTTGCATCAAAAACATTCCTTCAGAATAAAGAGTCTGGTTCATTTTCAGATATGGTAGAACACGATTCCTCAGGCTCAGATGTCTTATGAAATCTTTTCCATTTCATTCCTCATTTCTTGGGCAATAGTGTCGAAATTCCAATATAAAATCCACCGAGTAGAAAAGATAGGAAGTATGGCAAGAGACCACCTTTGCTTAACCAGATCTTAAATGATCTAAAAATAAAAAAGAAGTCATATAAAAAGTGGAAAATAGGTCTAATTACAAAGGATGAATATAAGCAAATAACACAACCTAGATAGAGCTACTATACGGTAGGTGCATAACTGGCTGGATAACCATTCTCAGAGAGTAGTTGTGAATGGTTCACTGTTGTGCTGGAAGGGCGTAATTACTGTGGTTCTGCAGGGATCAGCTTTGGGACCCATTCTGTTCAATTTCTTCATCAACGATTTAGATATTGACATAAAGAGTATGCTTATTAAGTTTGCAAATGATATAAAGCTGGGAGGGGTTGCCAGTGTTTTGGAGGATAGGGTCAAAATTCAAAATGATCTGGACAAACTGGAGAAATGGTCTGAGGTAAATAGGATGAAGTTTGATAAGGACAAATGCAAAGTACTCCACCTAGGAAGAACAATCAGTTTTACATATGCAGAATGGGAAGTGACTGTCTAGGAAGAGTACTGCAGAAAGGTATCTAGGGGTCATAGTGCACCACAAGCTAAATATGAGTCAATAGGGTGACACTGTTGCAGAAAAAACAAACATGATTCTGGGATACATTAACAGGTGTGTTGTGAGCAAGACACAAGAAGTCATTCTTCTGCTCTACTCTGCGCTGAGTAGGCCTCAGCTGGAGTACTGTGTCCAGTTCTGGGCACCACATTTCAAGAAAGATGTGGAGAGAGCAATGAAGAGCAACAAAAGAGATTAAAGGTCTAGGACAGTGTTTCTCAACCTTTTTATATATAAAGTACCCCTTTTTTAAGAAAAAAAATAAGTACCTCTGGTACCTGCAGTTTTCAGACACAAATTTTTTTTCTACCATTGCAAGACATTTGTTTAAGCAACTTAATCGTAGCTGGGCGGGCGAAGAAATTTTTGGGTGTAAAAAGTACAAAAATAATAAAACGCTGTAAAACTTAAAACAAAAATTCAGTTTTCCCCAAATTTCAGTTGTGTTGATGTACCCCTCCCCCACAACTTCTCTCAAGTACCCCTAAGCGTACTCGTACTAGTGGTTGAGAAACACTTGTCTAGAAAACATGAGCTATGAGGAAAGGCTGAAAGAACTGGGATTGCTTAGTTTGCAAAAGAGAAGACTGAGGGGGGACATGGTAACAGTTTTCAAGTACCTAAAAAGGTGTTGCAAGGAGGAGGGAGAAAAATTATTCTCCTTGACCTCTGATTAGACAAGAAGCAATGGGCTTAAATTGCAGCAAGGGAGGTTTAGGTTGGCCATTAGGATTGCCTAGGGAGGTTGTGGAATCTCCATCACTGGAGATATTTAAGAGATTAGATAGACATCTATCAGAAGTGATCTAGATGGTGCTTGATCCTGCCATGAGGGCAGGGGATTGGACTTGATGACCTCTTGAGATCTCTTCCAGTTCTAGTGTTCTATAGTCTTCCGCTATAAAACATGCTTCCTGTAGAATTTTGGACTGCTGATTTCTAAGTTGTTTTATTTCTTCAGTAGTATCAGCAATGGGAGCTACCTCGAATACAAGAGAGATTCCTTTGGCTTGTAATGTCTTGTTTCTCTCCTCAATATTTTACCTATAGTAAAGCATTTGATGTGGTAGCATCATCTTAAAAAAGATACTTTGTCATTTCCTGAACTTTTTCCAATGCCAACAAAAATGATTAGGGGTTTACAACAGCTGCCATATGAAGAGATTAATATAATTGGAACTTTTCATCTTAGAAAAGAGGAGATGGGGAAGGTATGATAGAGGTCTATAAAATTATGACTAGTGTTGAAAAAGCAAAATAAGAAAAAGTTATTTACTTATTCCCATATCCCAAGAACTAGAAGACCATCAAATGAAATTAATAGGTAGCAGGTTTAAAACAAACATAAGGAAGTATTTCTTCACACAGTGCACAGTCAACCTGTGGAATTCCTTGCCGGAGGAGGTTGTGGAGACCAGGACTTTAACAAGGTTCAAGAAAGAACAAGATAAATTCATGGAGGATAGGTCAATTAATGGCTATTAGCTAGCATGGGTAGGAATGCTGTCTTTAGCCTCTGTTTATCAGAAGCTGGGAATGGGCAACAGGAAATGGATCATTTGCTGATTCCCTCTTCTGTTCAATCCCTCTGGGGTACCTGGCATTGCCCCTGTTGGAAGACAGCATAGTGGGCTAGATGGACCTTTGGTCTGAGCATAGCGGGGTATTCTTGTAATAGCAGCCTCAGATCAGAAACGTACAATAGAAAAAAATCAAAACCAGCCTTCAGTAATAACTGATTTCACTACTGTTGCCATACATCTCTAAGGAATTTCTAGGCTCTGAGGAAAACTAATCCAGACAATATGAACCATTTCATATTGAAATATGGTTTTCATATATCACATACAAGTATATTTTTGTCTATTAAGAAGTATTAAGTGCAAGAACTTTTCTTTCAAGAAATCAGTAGCCCATAATGATTGTCTTGAAAATAAAACAACTAATCTGCAACCCAAACTAGCCAGTATTTCTAAGTTCAGCATCTACAAAGCAAATTAAATACATCACACTGGAATTATTTATTTATTTGTTTATTTTTAATTATGAACAATGTGTTTGACTTTGTACAAAAAGAAAGATGCCAACCTTCCCTCAGGGAAACCCAGTAAAACAGATCTGAGAAGAGGACTCATTCAGACAATGCTTCTCTATTAGAGTCACAGGAGTCACCAGCTCATGGCAGTTCCGCAGCTCAGTCAGGGCAAGTTTGAAAGTTGTACTGCTATAGCGCTGTTTACTGCTCATAGTCCAGTGCCACACTGGAAGTAGGAACTATAAGATGTGCGGACACAGTGTTCGGGAGTGATGATTCTCCGTATGTTTTAAGTTAAGACATGGTCCCCTGTATCATAGACAATTGCAGATTCCCCATCCTCACAACCTACAACTTCTCCTAATTTCCCCCATGAATGCACATGACAGTTCAGGACATAAGCCCAGAACCCCAGAAGTATTTAGGCACCTAACTATGGATTTCAACGATAGATAGGCATCCAAATAACTTTGAAGATCTGGGTGACAATCTCTGTTATCCAGTGGGCCTGGCACAGCAGTATGGTTTGGAGTCACTCATTAAATCTTGGGCCTTGAAAGAGAGAATGCCAACTAAAAGCCTTTAAAAAGGATCCTAAATTTGCTTCCCAAAGGATGTCATTCTTAAGGTTTGATTTTTAATAAAGCAATTTGTTCCATAGCACAGTCTCCAATATTATTTAAACACACAACAGTATTTTGTTTGTTTCATAGCTGAACGTTTCTCCCATACCTGTGAAATATTTTGGTCTCCTAAAAAAGTCTTTGATTTGTGATTTACTTAAGAGACAGGCAATTTCTATGTTAGAGGAGTCTAAAAAGAGTAGAAATATGCTTATTGTAAGGATTTAAAAAAACTAAGTTGTTCTCATCCATCATGAACCTTACACAGCATTTTCTCGTATACATTTCTTTTATTGCCAAGAAAGCTTTTTTAGAGAACAGAAAAAAATCTAACTCACAATAAGTTATGCACACAGTGGCAGGGCTAGGTTCTTTACAGCTGTTACGAAAAGTAACAGAAGGCATAAATTACGTGTGTGATAGAACCTGGGATGTCAAAAGTTAATTTTACACGCTTGTAAAATTAAAAATGCACATACTTGTGCATGCACACACATGCTCTTCCAAGTCTATAGCAATTCCTTCAATTGGCATAAACACCTAAATATCCAAACAGAATCACATATGAAGACAAACACAAAACCAATGTAAACATAGCAACCCACATTTCATAAAAATAAATGATCAGATGTCAGGAACATTTTCATTAAATGAACTGCATAATTCAATAAGACTGATGTTCAGTAAAGTTCTACAGCAATTATGCTCATGTTTTGAGGGAAAAAATCTAGTTTGAGTATAAATGTGTTATTTTAAAGCATGGAGTAGCACACTCTTTCATCTGATCTCAAGCAGCTTTACTTAAGATTCTCTAATATCCATTTCCTTAATGTAACTAAATTTCTCTCCAGCCATTTAATATTCTTCTCAATATTCTCCACTGCAGTATGGGGTGCTCTGAGCTGTGACACTTCCTCCTTCACAGATTCAAAAAACAACTTGACCTATAAAAATATCAATTAAAAAGATTATGGTCACATCTGAGAAGAAAATAATGATATTAGTTTCTATTTTCGAATATGGTTACTACAGCTATTGTGACACCTGTAAGTGTGACATCCCCCAACCATCTTGGCCAACAAATCAGAGACTGAACTGGTGACCTCCACGGCTACAAGCCTGAGCTTGCAATGCCTTGGACTAAAGAATCAAGGCTCACCAGGCAGAACCATAGCAAATACATATCTTCTGGGAATTTGGCACACTGGAGGGCCCATAACTAGACTGTGGGTTACAAAGGCATGCTACTTAAAGAAAACCAAGTGATAAATCCCTGTCCCAAGAGTTTATAACCTAAAAAAAGCTCTAGCGTGATGCAGTAGATGGTCTTATTATCCTAGACTATAACCTCAATTGAAATTGTGTTTGCTCTCACACATGCTGAACTTATTAAGGAAGAACAGGGCCCCCCCTTTGTGCCAGGCACTGCACAGAGTGGCAGACAGTCCCTGTCCCCAAAAGCTTAAAATCGATATAGACAAGTACAGGGCAGAGAAAGGGTTAGAACACCCAAGCACAGCAAACAATGAGATAAGAATGTGATACTAGGTCAAACCAAAGGTCTGTCTAGCCCAGTATCCTGTCCTCTGACAGTGGCCAATGCCAGGTACCCCAAAGGGAATGAACTGAACAGGTAATCATCAAGTGTTCCACCACCTGTCACTCATTCCCAGCTTCCAAAAAATAGAGGGTAGGGACGTCATTCCTGCCCATCCTGGCTAATAACCTTTGATGGATCTAGCTTCTGTGAATTTAGCTAGCTCTTTTTTGAACCTTATTATAGTCTTTGCCTTTACAACATCCATCAAATGGCAGGCATTCCATAGCCCTAATAATTTTTATTGTCATTTTCTTACCTTTCCAATTCCAAAATATCTTTTTTTGAGATGAGGCAACCACATCTGCATGCAGTATTCAAGATGTGGGTGTACCATGGATTTATATATAGGCAATTACAGGTAGTCCCCGGGTTACGTACAAGATAGGGACTGTAGGTTTGTTCTTAAGTTGAATTTGTATGTAAGTCGGAACTGGTACATATTTTGGGGGGAGGGGACGGGGAGCTGGAGTTAGGTGGAAAAGATCCTGATTCTCATACAACTTCCTTATTCTAAGAAAAACACATACTGTTTTGATATGAAGGTTTTTTTGGTTGATATTTTAATTAAAAATTGATCATAAGTTTCAGTGTTTCATGCTATATCCAAATCTTCCTTTTGGGGTACCTGAAAGATCCCAGTTATTCATTTAATAGTCAGAATCTTTGTTTTTTATGACTAAAAAAAGTTTATTCAATGCATATTACTGTTCCAAATAGAATTTGCTACAGATGGTTCAGTGAAATGGGTATTAAGTGTAATCAATAGTCATTGGAGAGCACAGTGAAATATTGATACAATCAAAGCTGTTGTATTCTGCTGAGCAGAAAATGGAAATCCCTTCCTGTGAAGTGTGTGTATGAATTTATCCACAGGATTAATTTTAAAGAAAAATTCTGTGTTGGGAACAAGAGTTTAGCCACAGGTGGGTCCTCATTGTCCACTCACCCACTTTGCAACCAGACCCATCCCCTCGGGGCTTACCCTGCTCCGCTCCAGCCAGGGTGTGGGGCTGGGGCTTATCCCCTCTTCCCTTCTGCCCTGCTCCTCCCCATTCTTGCCCACCCACACCACTGGGCAATTTTTCAGCTTCACCTCTGCCAGGCTGGAAGGGACTTGTTAATTTCACATGACACTAGCAAGATACTTGTAGCTCTAGTGCTGAAGAGGGAAAGAGCTGTTGCTCCCAAGGTGGGGACTGTAATACAATGGGTCTCACTGCCTGCTGCTCCTGCTGTTCCCTAGGAAATTAATTTTTCCGCTCTGGGGTGCCCCCTTTTGGCTGGTGTCTTGTTCCCCCCAGCAGACCCGCGTCCTCCGCGGTGAGAAAAGCCGCTCCACATCTCCCTGGTCTGCTGGGGGAGGGGGGCACTAGCTCCGCGTCTCCCTGGTCTACTGGGGGGAAGCGCCCCCCGCGCCGCCAGAAGTGGCGACAGTGGGGGAGGCACCCCGCACTAGCTGCCCCCCTCCCCCGTTTGTAACTAGGGATCCGACGTAAGTTGGATTGATGTAATCTGGGGACTGCATGTATAATCTACTTTGGACTTAACTATCTACTTTGGACTTAACTATCTTAAGAAGTTCTGTATCATTGCAAATTTTGTCGTTTCACTGTGTACCCCCTTTCTCCAGATCATTTATGAATATGTTCAAAAGGACTGTTCCCACTACAGATCCCTGTGGGACACCACTAATTACATCTCTCTGTTGTGAAAACTGATCATGTATTTCTACCCAGTGTTTTCTATCTTTCAACCAGCTATCAATCCATGAGAGAACCTTCCCTCTTATCCTATTAGAGAAGCCGATTTAAAGGATAGGTTACAAACTACAGTTAGTAGTTCTGCAATTTCACAGAACTCTTGGATGAATATATCTGGTCCCGGTGACTTTCTGTTCAGTTTATCAATTTCTTCCAAAGTCCCCTCTAATGACACTTGAATCTGGGACAGTTTCTCATATTTGTCACCTAAAAAGAGAGTGGCTCAGGTTTGGAAATCTCCCTCACATCCTTAGCTGTGAAGACTGATGCAAAAAATTCACTTTGTCTCTTGACAATTATCTTATCGTTCTTGAATGCTCCTTTAGCATCTCTATCACCCAATGTCCCCACTGGTTGTTTAGCAGGCTTCCTGCTTCAGATGTACATAAAAAATTGCTATTACTTATTGAATATTTGACTAGCTGTTTTTTCAAATTCTTTTTTACCTTCCTAATTATATTTTGAAGGCAGAAAATTAACTGTTTTGTGCAATCAATATTTTGGAGGGGAGGGAGGAGAGAGTGCTGGAGATCATGCCAAAAGCAAAGCCTCAGTATAGATTTAAAAAGAACCACGTTACATTTCTGAAACACTGATGGAAATCCACATTCAGGACTCAATACTCTATTGATTTCAAAGGTGCATGATCAGGCTAAATTGACGTGTAAAGGACCACACAGCCCGAAAGTGTCGTTTGCGACCACCACCCAATTTATTATAACATGCATGGGGGTGATAACCCCGACACGGTCTTGCGTCTAGGAACGAAAACCCCAGCCTCCCGGTACTTTCCAAAGAGGCACAGTTTGCAAGTCACACGTGCCCAGCTGCGGGGCTTGTTTCGCTCTGGAGGATGGAGTAGGGGGGTTCGGGCCCTCCCTCTCTCCGAATCCCGGCCCAGGGCCCTAAGGCAGGGATCACCTATCCCTGCTCAGCGGTTGGGGTATTGCCCCTAAACCCACACGCTCACGGGCTCCACAACCCTGCCCTGGGCCACCTCCTAATCCGTCTCCCTAGGGGCAGGTCCACTCTGGCCCCCCCTGCTCACTGTTTGCCCACCCCAGCGTCTCTCCGTCTCTCCACCCCTTTCCTGGCTGGCAAAACGCCCTTTTCAGTCTCCCTCCATCGGGGCTCTCGGCATCATTGCCTCTGCGACTCGGAGTCGCTCCCTGGTGGCGTCGTCGGCTCGTGCTCCTGAGCCGTTGGGGACATCATCTGCCCGCAACTCCCGGGTGCCCTCTGCCGCCGCTTTATGCTCCCCGCGGCTCCCGGGTCCAGTCTGGGGGGCGTTGCCTGGCCCTGTGCCCCCCTGACGGACCTGCGCTCCCCCCTGGATCCCGCATGCCCCTCACCCCGAGCGCGGGGCGGGAGCGCCCCGTCACATGACATATTTAAAGTTTTCTCATCCTGGGGTTCACTCAATACTTGGGCATGCAATCCTCTTATAGTTCCTCCCACAGCATCTACCGGGGAGTGGAGATAGCTCTTTATTGTACTTGGGACCGAAAGTACCCTGCCTCTTTCACAAATACAGTCTTTATACTTTGTAACACAAATATAATACAAATATAGGCTTTACACTAAGCATAGCATGCTGATGTAGTAAAAATCCAAAAACTCAAAATGCAGTAAGTACAACAATGATTTAAGTAGTAACGAGAATGCAAATGACACCTGTTTATTTTGGCTTAGACTCACCTCTTCCAGCTCTTGCTTTGAAGAAAACTGTGCTGTTGCTCCAACTATAATTGATCTCATTGAGAAGGACCCCAGAGGAAATCTGAAGAAAAGAGAAGAAAATTACAGCCCTTTTAAATGTATCTTCATGTAAAATGTTAATAGCAATAAACACAATCTATTGCAATATATGTTGATATCAGTTCAGGCTTGTGGTAGATTGTAAATATTATGCTGCACTGCCACAAAAGAGAGGGGTTCAATTTCTCCTCTTGGTCTCTTGTGAGCTGAGCTATCAAGGGCTCTAAGGGTGTAGCCCTAGTGAACGATGTGCCTAGTATTTCCTCTCTTTCCTGTAAAATCCCATTACGCATTCCTGTGCGTCTACTGTTGGGAACTTCCCACAGTTTTTTCTCCAAGCTTTTGATGGTAGCAGTACTGATCTACAGCTGTTCCCTTATTAGCAGAGTTGTCAAAAGGCTGCTTCAGCCCTATCTTCCACTGATCCAAAGAGAGGGATGGCAAGTGGATTCCCATAGTCACACAATCTAGAGCCCCCTACCTATTCTCAACCTAAACCCAACCCCACATGTAGTGGAATGTAGGAACCACTACACAGCTAGGCATGGAGTGTCTGGACTAGAGAGGTTTGAATAAATCAGATTTTGGATTGCTGACAACGGATAGATTTTTAAAGTTGTTTTAAATGAAAACATCTGAATATTTTGTGTCACAAATGTGAAAAACAAAGAGCTTTGTTTTTTCCTAAATTTTTGTTGGGTTGGGATTTTTCGTTGTCAAAACAATTCACACAAATTTGTCAAACCTGCATTTTTCACCAAATTAAGTTTTGGCCAAAAAGTTTCTCCAGCACAAGACTGGACCCAGTGTACTAACTTGCACATTTTCACTACACCTCTTTTGAAAAGGTTTTTTATTCATGGTTCTCCAGCTAGTGGAAACCTGTTCCTAAATACCTGCTCTGCAGCTGGCAATATGCAACTGCCTCTGTAACCTTTTTATTGTTTCCTTATTTCACTGGGATAGTCTCTACAATGCATGATTTGAGCACAACTTTTCATCCTATAGTTCTCTAGTTTAGTTTAATCTCAGTACCAACAATGCTGAGATAGATAACTTGTTAAGAAGAATTACAGATGCTTGCTCATCTTTTTTACATTTTTCAAAAAAATCCTCAAAAGTTATAATTCAGTATAACAGAAACTCAACACTTATATAGCATTTTCCATTCATAGATCTCAGTAGGAGATCTAAGCTGGTTAAGAATTATTCTCCTTTTTCAAATGAGAAACTAAATCATGAAACAGTGAAGTTCCTTGCCCAATGTAACACACTGTATCTGCAGCAGAGCTGAGACTACAATCTACCACTCTTGACTTTCAGGCCTATGATCTAAACTTGCTGTTTCCAATAAAAACAAACCAGTTTTTGGCAGTTACAAATACTAACTTTTCTAGCATTTTGCTCCAATTTTTCTTTACAAATCTCCATGCAAGTTGTTGTCCAGCTGGATTTGTGCTGACACTATAAATAACTGATGGCAGGTCTTGAGTCTTGATTGTATGTCCCTCCATTGCAAGCTCCAGCAACCTAAAGCATCAAAAAATATCCCCAGGAAACCAAAAAAGATTAAATTAGATATCTTTATATGCCTACATGATACCAAGTTTTGAAAGATCAAGCCTCTAATGTGAGTTTACCCAGGATAAAAATTATTTCTTGTTTAACTTGCACTTACAGAAAATTGATTTGTGCAACTTCAACAAGTAGTCCTGTGGTACATTAGGGACTAACAAATATACATGGTGACACTTAAGCTCATCTCATTTGAAGATACTACATATATCTGTTAGTCTCTAAGGGTACGTCTATACAGCAGAGCTAAAGTCGAATTAAGCTACGCAACTTCAGCTACGTCAATTGTGTAGCTTAAGTCGAAAAAGATTAATTTGGCTTTTGGCGCTGTCTAAACAGCAGGAAGTTGAAGGAAGAACACTTTTCTTTCAACTTCCTTTACTCCTCATGAAATGTGAGTTACCATGAGTTGGATTGAGAAGTTCTCCAACTCGACATTATTTCAAAATAAAGGCTTGTACAGTAGGCACGCACTATGTTATTTCAGAATAATGTCAGTTATTCCAAAATAACGCTGCTGTGTAAACATACCCTGAGGTGCCACTGGACTACTCATTGTTTTTAAATAAAGACTAACATGGCTACCCCTCTGAGATGTCTCTTTTTCAGTTTTATCTCTAGCATTATGAAACGCTTCAAGGGCTCATAGCTACTGGCTATCTACAACCCGACACCAGGTTGGAACGCTTATTCCCTTGGACCAGTGGCTCAGAATAAGAGGATAGATGAAGACTGATTCCTCCTGTTCATTCTCTTAACTATCATAATGGAGATCAAATATAATAGGTAAAAAAAGATGTATCCAGTCTGTGACTTTTCATAAGGGATTTGTTTAGGGACAAATGACTGTGTATCACTTAGAATATCATTATTCCTCTGTTGTTTGTAGTGTTGCTGTATCCAGACATTAGAGAGACTAGGGGGGGTGAAGTAATAGCTTTACAGGATCAACTTCCATGGTGGGAGGACGGGGTGAGAAAAGCCTGTTTCTTTCACTGAGAGAAGTTGATTCAATAAAAAAATATTATCACGCCCACCTTGCCTCTTATTCCTCATGGTTATGCTCAGAAATCAAGCTATATACATACAAAACAAGTAAAATGTATCAAGCATCTACAGCTTTCATATGAGTAGGCTTTAGTTAGTTCATTCTGAGATTCATGATCACCAATTTAACTATGCATTGAAGAAGAGTATGAGAATAAACTGTCATCCACATATAACAGATCCTACCTTGTTAGTTTTGCATCATCTTTGCAGCTTGCCAAAGCTGAACAGATCTTACTCTGTTCAGCACCTGACATGGACACTTTATACCTCTCCAAAAGGAAATTCCAGCCATCAGCTGTTTTAGATCCAACAGAATATACAGTCTCCATGACATCAGAAGGAACATTACTGAATAAAGAATATGAGAAATAAAGTTATTCAGATTTGTGATGTAGAGTTTTTAATTATTGAATTAACATCAATTAAATGGCTGAAAAAGCAGGCCCTGATCTTACAATGGAACAGACCGACATACACCCCCCCCCCTCCTGTGGAGTCCACTTGACATCAATGGAATTTTGGAGGGGTCTGCACTTGGGGATTCCATTGAAAGATCAGGGCCAGTATGGGTCTTTTTTTTTTTTTTCAAATGAAGGACTATACCTTCCTCTACGTTTATATAATAATTTTCACACTTCAAGTGGTACCAGAAACCACTAACAACAATGGAGTGGGAGGAAAACGGTCTCCTAGATCTGTGTCTGGTCCAGTCAGTAAACAGGATAGCCAGCCAGAATGAGCAAGTATGGGTCACCTGACAATACAATGTATATAACACTTTCATTCTAGAACACAAGATTTTCTGTTACTGTTTCATTTCAGGAAACTGTTTCCTATTTAGAATAGTAATAGAAATGTAGCCGTGTTAGTCTGGTGTAACTGAAGCAAAATGCAGGACTATGTAGCACTTTAGAGACTAACAAGATGGTTTATTAGATGATGAGCTTTCGTGGGCCAGACCCACTTCCTCAGATCAAATAGTGGAAGAAAATAGTCACAACCATATATACCAAAGGATACAATTAAAAAAATGAACACATATGAAAAGGACAAATCACATTTCAGAACAGAAGGGAGATGCGGGGGGGAAGGAAAGTAAGTATCTGTGAGTTAATGATATTAGAGGGGGGGAAAGTTAGATGTTTGTGAGCTAATGGTATTAGAGGTGATAATTGGGGAAGCTAACTTGGTAATGGGTAAGGTAGTTGGGGTCTTTGTTCAATCCCCCCGGAGAGTGTCGAATTTTAACATGAATGACAGTTTCCTATTTAGTTTACAATAAATTATTTTTTCTCTAAATCTTATATTGGAGAAGAACCAAAAAATACAGTAAAAGAAGCCTAAGCAAAAAGGAATATTAGGAAGAACAGAAATTACTTACGTTAAATTTCCTCCAGATATCATCCACTTTCTGAAAATCTCATTTGCCTTTTGAACACAGGGAAGATACTCCAGGTCACATGCAAGCTCAAGGAGATGAGAACGAAGCATTCTATCAGAAACAGAGCCCTCATCACTCCAAGTCTGACTGTCAATCACCAGCTTAAAATGCTGCAGGATGTAATGCTGCAGAGAGAACATGGCACAGTTCATTTACAGAAGGGAAATCTGCAATCTTTAGCATACTCCAAACTTCTGATAAAAGCAATAAACTGCATTTAGAGCAGTGTTTCCATAAATGTATCAAAATATATATAGTTATATTAACAGGTAACCACTGTTCTAGTTACAAAGAAAGTGGCATCCATCTTGCATCTCTTCAGTTTCATCAAGAACTATCATCAAACCAAATACGAGTTAAAGTTAATGAATAAATGCATGCATAAAACTACATGATTACAATCTTAATAGTGAACCTTGAGGTTTTCTGTGACATCAGAAATATTTCTTCTCTCCATCATGTGATAGATCACTTGTAGGTAACCCACGCCTTGCAGAAGTACTATGTTACTGGACTCATGTTGAAGATACCGTGTCAGATCAAGAGCTCTATCCAGAGACAGCCTTCCTGCACTGATAAAGAGGTTGTTTGAAATAATTAATGTCTTTCTAATGCTATACTAAGAAGAATAAAGGGGTGGCATTGTTATTAGTGATATTTGTTACCTAAAGAGCAACACAGATGTACACAGAGTGCAAAGTACGCGCAGGTGGATTCCTGCCACAAGAACCTAGCCTGTGCTCAACACAACTATGTGTAGTGGATCCTTCTCTAGGGGCTAGTTACCTAGATGAAGCCCGGCATTCAGGGAGAAAGAGAAAGTAGTGTTGGGACCCAGAAGAATAGGTGACTGCCCTTCCAGAGGACTGGAAGAGTGGAGGAGTATCTATATCTTTGCAACAGCTGGAGTCCTCTTTCACATAGGCTGGGCTAGCACCCTCCCACCCAAGGGTTCTGAAAAGGACAAGAGTTCCTCATGACCCACTGTGGGCATTATGCTAGTTGTCCTATTTCCTTGGGAGCTGGGAAGAAATGTTTCCCTCACTACCAGAACGGCCAAGGTGAGTAGAGGGTGGCCATGGTTTGCTTTCCCCACAGTGGATCTGAGACTGGTAGGGTTGGGTAGAGTTAGGTTCTAATGTTGCAACCTACTATGTAAAACTTGTGGCAGACATCCAGTGCGGGCACTCACTATGGAAGGATAATGTCACTGGATAAAGTTGATTGGATTTTTTTTTAAAAGAAGCAAGGGAAACATTTTTTTAAGGCAGTCAAGGAAGGGGAACATACAGCTCCTATATCTGGCAAAGTGAGGAGCCAACTATCCTCCCTCTGTATCCCTCCCTTTAATCCTCTTATGAGTAGAACATGAAAGAGTCCCCACAGCAGGACAGCTGGGAGCCAGTTGGGAACTATAGGTGATTAAAGAAAGGATGAGCTGCACTGTACAATGTATTGCCAGGTACTCCTGGATATTTTAAGTGAACAAAGCTGTGGCCTTGTTTAACTACATGCATTGCCTCCCTTGCCTTTCTTCCAGTGGTATGGTGTGCTTAGTGCTCATGCCAGGGTATGAAGGACCAGCGTGCCAGATGTCTCTCTGCACATATCCTGCACAGGACCTATTCTCTGCAATAATCCCTGCATGCAGAGGACTGTGTGACTACTCCTTCAAGGCACCTACGGGGGTTGAAAATCGCTTCAATCCAAGCAGTGGAGACAGAACCTCCTTATAAATCTTAACAAAATCCCAATTTTCAATGTTCTTTTGAGGCCTCCTTTCCCTTTTTTATATCATTTAAAATAATGTCACCATGTGTGATTAGGCTTAGACATTACGGGTGGGGGAGCAGGCAGGAGAGAAAAATGATTTACACAGATCTCACTTGAAGACAACTACAGTGCTGCTCTGCATGGAGACATCACCAGCCTGTAGATGTGTGCCTTATTATAATTAACTGTTTTGTACAATCAAAGGCAAGGGTTCAGCTACACTAATAATAATAATAATCAGAGGGTGGGTGATAAAGAAATTTAGCTCAGAGAAGACAAATTTATCCTAGAGCAATTCAACATTCAAGGAGGGAGAGTCTTAAAATATTCAGCCCTTGAGGTCACAGGCTAAGTCCTGATAACTGCAAATTATGCCATAAGATTTTTTTTAAAAGGAACAATTATTACCTGACTAGCTGAAATGCATTGTGGATCAAATTGGCTCTGTCCTTGTAGCTGAAGAGGGTGTAGTTCTCATTCAAGAGTTTAATGATGGTGTCCCATCCATTTCCCTCATAATGCACTATATAATAGCCATTCATGTCCACATTGAATTTTATCCAACTGATATCTTCCTCCAGTTCTACAGTATCTGAAAGCAGAAAAAGTTTCTGAAACAGTTACACATTGTTAGTGATATTTTCTAACATGAGCAAAAATACTTTTAGGATATGTAAGCTTCAGAAAGGTTATTTGAAATCTATGGAAAGATTGTATGTCATTAAACCTCAAGCTCTTTTTACTAGTAGTAATTAATTAGTAACTTTCCAGAACATAAACCTAGTTGACACAATTAAATCTTAAAGCCAGACATTTATAGTATATGGTCATAGGCAATGGTTCTCATTTCATAAATGTTTTCTATAATTTTAACAACACATTTTAGCCAATTAAGTCTCTGTTCTTGGACACAGAGGTAGATCTAGGGATGTAAGCAACTAGTTGAATATCTGCTAAACATTATTTGTGGTGGTAATTTTGTATCCTGGGCCATTTTTGAAGTTTTAAAGTAACTCTAAGCATATCAGTTTTGAATTCCATTGGTCAGACCAGAGAGTTTGGAAATTTTAAGATCTTCTTTATTGTCATAAAAAAAATCTAACATTATGCGTAGTCTAAAATGGTGTCATGAAGGAACCCTGCAGCATTCCCAACTAATGCAGCCACAATTTTCAATTAACAAAAGTATAGGCAACCATGACAGTGCTCTCCAGATCCCTATGGGGTTTGTGTGTTCTGTGCCCCATCGCCTTCAGTGGAAATTCTGCTCAATTGAAGAACACAGAATTTGGCCCTTTCATGTATACATAGTAAATAAAACAATAATTATGATGAAACCTTTTCCAAAGGGAAAATAAGTTTTTACATTTCTGACACACTACTCTGGGTATATAGAAAAGCAGACAGGGTCACCTTAATCTTCATATTAAATATTTTATAGCAATATGACAACAAAAGGAACTGCTATTAACAGGGTTCTACTCTCCTAGAAGGTCCTGTATTTGTAACTACACTGGGATCAGGAATTTTTAAAAAATTATTATTAAGTGACTACAGCGTAAGCAGGAGCTGTAATAAAAAGGCATGACTACAGAACAAAAACAGGACATTGGCAAGTCAATCTATACCTGAGTGGTTCTTCAATAAATGCTTTCCAATACTTTTGGAGTGGCTTGTGATGTAGGTCAAGGGAACATGCCAGAGGAAGCTAAAAAGAAGAGAACAGTAAAATGAGACCAAAAACGTCAAAAAGCATTCAAATCAAATTCTACAAACATCATTAGCATGTATCTGCACTTACCCAATCTGCATTGAAGACCACTGAGGCTCATGTGGGAAAATGCCTTTCAAGAAACGTTCTTGTCTTATTTTGATTCTTTTTTTATTTTGTTCAACAATAATCAATGGAATTCCTTTCTGGAGTGTCCAGGTGTTCATTATCTCCGCGATATCAAAGTGTTCATCAACATAATATCTAAACTGAAAAGAGTGCAAAATAGAAAATTATTTACAGCAAGTACACTACCTTTCAGCTTTCGGATGATATTATCAATTGTTACTCTGAAGTCAAAAAGATCATAGTCCTTTGTTTTAAAATTACAGGCACATCCATGAAGTGTCTTAAGGAAAAAAATACAACTATTTTAGCAGTCTTTAGGCAAATGTGTATTTAATTTCAAGATAACTATAGTGAGACCAATTCTCCTCTGTTACACAAGTGTACATCAGGATTGCCTCCATTAATCTAAAACCATTGTAAGCAAAGGGTGAAACAGATTCACTCATTGCATCCTTATCACAAGATGCTCTAATGGCCCATTTAGAAGGCTGAACAAATTTCTCTACATAAGAAGCACTTGAACTGGAGATCATCCTAATACACTGGGCCTCCAGTGCTTCCAAGATGACAGCTAGTTCTGTAGGCACCACCGATCTGTGCTAGATCAGGTAGAACTCTCTGTCCTTCTAATTATATGTAACTTTTAGGCCTAATAGTGGAACAGCTGTTGGATCAGGTTCATCAGTATGTTTCAGTTGCATTGTACCTCAAAAATAATTAAAATAGCTGAAAACTTGGATTAACTGGCCATAGTAACAGAGTGGTCACAACATATCAGTGAATCTTGCCAAATATATATATTAAAAAATGGGAGCCACACAGTCCACTTTTCAAGGCTGGTGGGCCAGACCCCGCTGCAGGTGCATTAAGTTTCACATGAATCTTAAAAGAGGGACACCCCTAATTCCATTCCAGATGTACACCACGTATGTGGTTGCCCAATGGCATCTCCTGCTCAAAAGGCAGATTTATTACATCAGTGTTGATGTAGAGGACACACTGAGAATGCAAAGTCTACTCTTGATTTGGACAAAGATGATTCACCCACTCCCAAGAAAAACTGGAGTGAAGGGTACAAACAGCAACTCCCTGCTACTTATACCCAAAGGTAACTAACTCAGTCATGCTGAAACTTTAAAAAAAATAAACAGTGAAAAGTATATTGGATTTTTTTTGCATTGCTGCCAGTAAAACAGGTGCCCTTTCTTGTGTTTGTGTGCAGACACATACAGAAGCACACTCTAATCCTGTGGTGGGCAATAACCGGCTTAGGGGCTGGATGCAGTTCACCAAGGTTAGCCTCCTGCATGCCACCGGCACGGTATTTACCTGCACATCCACAGATATAGCTGCTTGAAGCTCACATTCCCTGCGGATCGCTGTTCCTAGCCAACAGGAACTGCAGGAAGCAGTGCAAACTCAGATGCCACTTCCTATAGCTCCCTTTGGCCAGAAATGGAGATCCCTGCAGAAAAATGGGTAAACAAAGTGCTGGTGACCTGCCAAGGGCTAATCTTGGTGAGCTGTATCTGCCTTATTGACCACTCCTGCTCTAATCTGATCATTTCACCATTAAAATACCGATATTTTCTAGCCTGGTTTCACAAGTGATAATATCCATGTCAGGCTGTATAATGATGTTCTATTACACGCACATTCCAAAGCCCTGGCTCAAGTCATTTGCTGTGATGATATCTGACAGTGGAACTCAGTGGGCCCTTTTAAATGGATTAGAAATCCTTGTTGACCTTTTATTGTCTCTTCCTTGTCTTTATTTCCTTATCCTTGCTGTTTTCCTCCCCCCAAGACCGGGGTTAGTATCTGCAGTTATTTAATTAATATTTTTATCACAGAGATAGCCTCATGATATCATATTTTAACACATATTTTATAAGAGATACAGATGAAGTGTAGATATACAATCTTATTCCATCCTACTTCAGCATAACCATGATACCTGTTAAACAGATACTGAAGCATCTGCTCAATAGAGAGCTACATTAAATTCCAAGGATTCAACTAATTATTTTTTTCTGAACTAGTCTAAAAAAGAGAAAGCAGATAGCAATATATACTCACTGCATTCTTAGCCACCTGACCTTTGCTGTAACAAAATTTACCAGATGTAAAGTCCTCTTCTGAACATGTCTGTAAAATACATATTTTAATAGAGGATTAGCAAATAATACTGAAAATACTAGTTACTATAGTTCTGATTTCTTAATTTTCATGTTAGCAGTTGTGTTATCCAGCAAGAGAAACATTCAGCCAGTTACAACACTTTAAAATGAGTTATTCCTACAAAAACACACTAACACTCTGAATCAAATCATCAAAACCTTCTGGTGAAATTTCACCCGGAAAAACATGAAATATGTCTCCCAAGTAATTTCTACTTCAAGTCACTCACATCCGGAATTTTGCATTTTATACCATGCCGTTAAGATCAGTAACTCACCTTTTAAGCTTGGTTCCACTCAGCTATTCACCCCAGCCACCAACAATAGTCCCACCTGTGCCTGTGAATTTTGATCTGCCTGGAACTTCAGACACTATAACTCAGTGATGGAACTGCCCTTTTCTGGTTGCCTAATCCTCATCTTCAGTTGCAGACTGACTCCAATAGAAATTTATGACTAAAGCTTCTTGATGTGAATAAACTTGACAATGCTCATAATCATGTCATTTTCAGAAACAGACAGAAGATACTGATTTGGTTGTTGGACATAATCTTTATAGATTTCACCGATTTTGTAGCAGACCAAAGCCAGTTTGCTTCCTCTCTCTCTCTCTCTCTCTTTTTGGTAATATGGTCTGGGTGTGTTGTACAGTCCCTCGTGGTTCTCCCATTTGTACTGAACATGTTCTCATTGTTTTTCTACTTGCCATTAAGTGATTTACTGCTTGGCTAATAATACTCAACTCTTTGCTGACTTGCCCTGGTTTGTATGAATACCCTTAGGTTGTAGAATTGAATATTGGGTAATTTTCCCCCCTTGAACTTGGCATATCCAACATGTGATGCTTCATTGTGTAATCTTGTCTATGAGTCTGGCCCCAGCCAAATACTTTGTTTAATGCATCTTCTGTTATAGTCACATGTAACAATGCAGACAGAAGTATTAGGAATAAAAAACCTTCATCAAATCAGTGGAATTATTCCAGGGATTGATCTGACCAGTGCACTAGATCCTGATCTAGTGAAAACGATCATAGTCTCATTGGCTTTGATGAAACTATGTTCATTTACAGCCACTGAGGAATAGGCCCATTGTCTTTTTGTCATCTAAGAAAGTTTACAAGATATGACCTTTCTTTTATTAAAAGATTTATTATGCGAAGGTTGTTATTCTCGCCTTTGAGACCTAAAGACTGGACTAATACAATGCTTTGTCTTCTGATCATTTCAACAAAGTCACACCAAACTAAGCTGATGAATAACCTTGAAGTAATGGTTTGTACGTATTGCTAATTCCTCCAAATTTGAAATTACTTCTTATACAATAGTAGTTCTTCTTGATTCAAAGGATGTACTGAGTTTATTATTGCTATACTAGTCTTCAGGGCATCACCTCAAAGTTGATTAATCTATTTATTGAATTTTTTTGCTCCTAATGTTACCTAATGTTATACAGTGAAATGAGGCTATTTTTTCTCACAACTCCACATCTTCTGTTATAGTCACATCATTGTACATGTAACAATGCAGACAGAAGCATTAGGAAAAAACAACCTTCATCAAGTCAGTGGAATTGTACCAGGGATTGATCCTAACTCCCCAAGGCAATGACTTTGATAGGAATTAGTCACAATCAATATACTCTTCCCTCGTGCAGCTCTCTGCTCTCTGGTGTTTCAGCCAATGTGCCTCTTAAATTTTAAATCTATTTGTATTTTGAAAACTATTTGCATTTTGAAAACATTTTCCCTAAGTCTCTAAGAGTTAAAAAGACTATTTATAAAGACTGACTTTCTAAACAGCTTTCCATTGACACAGATTACAAGAAAGACACTGGGTATAAAATGCACTCCGATACACAAAGACAACGTAAGAACTATGCATCATTGTGTCCTCAAAACAAGGCTTAAATGGGATTTAAATTGCATAGGCATTGTGCTTTCCATCTGCGTGGTGTAAAATGTCACCCCAGATGTATAGGAGTGCACTATATGTTAGCTAAAATAAAAGAAGGGAACTTACATTAGCTAAACTGTTCCACAGATCGTTATTCTTTGCATTCCTATAGCTGTGTTTCTTTAAGTAATGAATTATTCCATTCTGGAACACCTCTTCAGTCAGAAAGTTCCGCAGCATGTGCAAAATGCAAGCCCCCTGCAGATGATTTGACACAGTTAAATCAGCACATAAATTCCATCTGCCTTAACATAGTTATAGCTATTTCATGCAACAACGCAAAATCGTTAACACATGGAGAATTCTGAAAACACAAAAGGTGAAAAGTCAATAAATGACCACCAAGATGAAAGACCCCAAATTATTTCAAGATAATAGCTGCACACTAACTAAAGCACAGAGCCTGCACTGAGAATAGAAGGCGCAAAAGGCCCCAAACACCACAGAAGCACTGTGGTTTTGATGGCTGGACAGCTAAAGAGAGGGTATGAAAGGGGGATGCTGCATCACCTACGTATGGAAGAAATGGACTCAGCACTAGACCTTCCTAACCCAGTGTTTAGGGGAGGCTTTGCAGGCGGGTGAGGGAAGAGGTGTGATCCTGACCAGTGGATCTGTACTTAGGTGGAACTAGTGAACACAAACCCACATGCAGCAGGTGCACAGGGGATTATGAGCCTTATTCTAACCCAAATACTCAAGTAAGTCGTTGCAGATCTGCCCTTGTCCCACCAATAGGTTTCAGGTTGGATTCAGCTCCCACATCTCTCTCTATAGAAAATACTTTCCCCTTAGGGTTTAATTTATTGCTGATTTATGTCCCACTCTATTCCACGGACTTCACTGGGGGTATGTCTACACTACCCCGCTGTTCGAACTAGCGGGGTAATGTAGGCATACCGCACTTGCAAATGAAGCCCGGGATTTGAATTTCCCGGGCTTCATTTGCATAAGCGGGGAGCCGCCATTTTTAAAACCCCGCTGGTTCGAACCCCGTGCAGCGCGGCTACACGGGGCTCGAACTAGGTAGTTCGGACTAGGGTGCCTATTCCGAACTACCGGTACACCTCATTTCACGAGGAGTAACGGTAGTTCGGAATAGGAACCTAGTCCGAACTACCTAGTTCGAGCCCCGTGTAGCCGCGCTGCACGGGGTTCGAACCAGCGGGGATTTAAAAATGGCGGCTCCCCGCTTATGCAAATGAAGCCCGGGAAATTCAAATCCCGGGCTTCATTTGCAAGTGCGGTATGCCTACATTACCCTCCTAGTTCGAACTAGGAGGGTAGTGTAGACATACCCTGGGATTGTATGGAGTGTAAATCAACACAGAATGTGACTTCCAAAGTAATTGATGGGCCTAATATGACTGGACTTAATCTCCCTGGCCCATAAAGCAGTGACATGAGTTGTGACCTCAGATGAAATTACACACCCTGCTTGACATGAAACTCTTTCGGTCATCAGGCAAAAGGAGTTTAACTAGAAAGGGGGGAAAGAAGAAAGACAAACCTGATCAAAGGCTGAGCAACAATCTAAGCAGATATGTTCATCAGCATAAAAATAAATTCCCTTGACAATTCAAAATTACAGTGAACACATTTCTGAAAAATCCTAATGCTGGGACACCAGCAAGTCAGAGCCATAGGCCAATTCACTTGTGTGTAAATATTTAAAGAGAAATGCTAAGTGCAGCAAATTCACTTGACTGTTAATTTGTTTCAAAGGAAATATGAATGATATTATCTTCACTTTTCTGTAGCCTGTTGAATACTGTCGCAATACATTCTGTACATACCTGTACTTAATTAACGCTAGATCAAAATGTGTGCTAGTATTATGAGATTTTACTTGATGAAAACTAATGAAGGATTGTATTTACATTGTTTATCCATCACACCAAACTGGAGCTTTGTGAATGTAAAGATTGTTAACTTCAAAGCATGCCCACTTGTACTTGATAATAAAAATTATTAGATTCTGTTTGCATTTAATCAACAAAGGAATAAACCATGGTGTAAAAGAACATGCCCACGAGACTTCCTTCCATGGAAAGGGCACTAATAGGATGACTTCAGGGATTGATTCTGTATCTTTGAACTGTTCCAAATTCTAACAGGGGACTATACTGAGTAGGTGGACAGAGCGCTCCAGAATTACTTTGGGTAACTCTAAGGAACCGATTACTACAACTCTATTATCATTTTGAATTTGCAAATTTTGAGTCACCTGTTAATATATCTTACCTGCATTTACCTCTCAATAAATCTAATTTATTTTTCTTAGCTAATAAACCTTTAGTTAGGTGCTCACGTTGTTTTTGGTGTAAGATCGAGAGTATCAATTGACCTGGGAGAGATGACTGATCCTATTGAGATTAAGCATAACCTAACATGAGGTGATTTTTTGTTTTAATAACCTTTCTTCACAAAGTCTAGTTAGTCTGGGTGATAAGATACACTAGAGAGCCTAAGGGGACTGTTTGTGAGTCCATGGAGAGACTAATATAGTAATCCAGAAGTGCAAATTTGTTACTGGCTTGGTGAAATCTAATGACAGACTAGGCTACCAGTTTGGGAAATATGCCTCGTTTTCTGACCTAAACCTCACACACAGTGTGAACTATTTCAGACAGTGTTGTGGAGAGATTTTTTCTTTAACATAAAGGAAATCTAACAATGTAACAGAACATTATAGAACTCAAGTTGAAATTTGATCTCCCAACTTCTTCCTATTTTGCCTTCACTTTACACAAACATATGTTGTGGTGATTTTTTAGATAGTCAATAGGAAATGCCCTTTATCAAGATGCAGTGGGGAAGTTATAACAGGGTGTGCCAATTCAGGAGCTCTGTCACTCAAGTCTTCATCAGCATAGGTTACTTGGGACCTAACCTCAAGATCAATTAACTGAGTAGAGCTACAAGGCTAATTTGAGAGGGAAGCAACTCCACTTGTGGAGAACATACAATTGAGAGGGAGGAAGCACTGGAGGGAGATCTGAGAGCCAAGGTGCATAAGTCACCCATGGTAGCACACAGACAGTGCACCATCCTCTATGCTCCAACCAAAATTTTAACTGCTAAATGGAGTGTCCCTTCAGGTCGTCTCCCTGTCCTTCGGAGTGATCCCCCACATGCACCAGTTACTTATGCCTAGATGAACAGGACTGGGGCTAGCTCTGTTCCCTTCCCCAGAAGCAAGCAAGGGAGCTGGCTGCAGGAGTGTAAATACATAAAAACAAAACAGCAGGTGGTGGCCTGCTATGGTGTGCTAAAGGCCCTGACAGGACTCATAAGGAGACTACTGCTTGAGAGGAAGACATTAACTATATATATTGCAAATTGTTCAGACAGCCATCCCAAATAGATTACTATTTGATTAGCTTCTTAATTATTTTGGCTTCTTTCACAGTAGACAGATGATAAATTATAATCATTTGGCCAAGCATACAATTGTATTGTGACAACTAAATGCAGATCAACTATAACACTTCAGTGTGAGTAAAATGATAGATGTTAGGGCGTGTGGAAATAAAATATGACAATTCATATTTTCTCCTAGTATCAGCACCTTTTCTCACCAAGCTATAACTTACACAGAGACCACGAGATTAAATAAAAGAAACACTTATTTATTTTATCTATTACTAGGGGTCTAAGCCCCCTACTTGCTATGCTCGCCAACTCCCTGTCCCTGGGGGTAGGCAATCCCTAGTCTCCCCATCCCTCCTCACCCCTGGCTGCCAGGGAGGGGAGGGTCATCAATGTGGGGACAGAAGGAGCAGTACACGTGTTTCCCAGCAAGCTGATCTGGTGCAGAGACTCAGGCTACGTCTATACTGCAGGCTTTTAGCGCAAGAATGGCCGTTCTTGTGCAAAAACTTGTGGAGTGTCTACATTGCACGTGTGTTCTTGCTCAAGTAAATTTGCAGTAAAGCATCAGAAAAGAGGGCTTCTTGCGCAAGAGTTATTCCTCTCCCCACAAGGAATAAGCCCTCTTGCACAAGAGCTCTTGCGCAAGAAGGCAATGTGGACGGGCAACAAGGGTTTCTTGTGCAAGAAACCCCTATGGCTAAAATGGCCATCAGAGATTTCTTGTGCAAGAGAGCGTCCACACTGCCATGGATGCTCTTGCGCAAAAGCACATCTCTTGCACATAGCACATCTCTTGAACAACAGTACATTGCAGTGTTGACGTGCTTTTGCACAAGACGTTTTGCACAAGAAGCCTGCAGTGTAGACATAGCCTCAGGGTTTCCTCTTCTCCCCTATCTCCCACAGGAAGCTGGTGCTGGTGCACTAATCATGGGGGTGGGCACAAGGCTGGAGTGCCAGGCAGACAGCAGCCCGAGCATCTGGCCTGAGGCAGCCGGAGGCAGTGGCAGTTCCTCAGTGGGTCCCGCAACATCAGGGCCTAAGCGCAGTGAGGAGCCACTGCCGCCACCCCCAGCCCTCCTGCAGGGGAGCCGAGCGCCAGCAGGAAGCTCAGGGTGCCCTCCGAGGATGGCCGGGGGGAGACCTGGAGCCATAGCCACCTCTTCCTCCTCTGGGGACTCTGCCAAGGCTAGGGGGTGGGGTGACGCAGAGTGAGGTGATGATGACACTCTGCCACCTTGCAAGAATTTTTTTTTTAAATATATAGAGAGATGAGATTATTAAATGAAGAACTTTTAGAACAGATGAGAAACAACAGATGAAAATTTCATAGTCACTAAGAAAAATGGAGAGACATGCTGAATTCTCTCTCTATATAAACTTCGGGGCACAATCCTGCAATATGCAGCTCTCTGGATTACACAGTGCTGCACATTCCAACTGCAAGCAAAGTCAATGGGGAGAGAAAGATAATCAGGTTTTTTGCAAGAATTAAAGTTTAGGGCTCAATCCCATTCCCACCAAAATAAGCAGATATTTTGATATTTGTTACGATACTAGGGTATGAAAGTGCTTTTAGTCAAATTAATAAGGGATCGATCTTGCAAAGTGTTGCCATTCTTCTGGTGTCAGTGGAAGATAAAGGTACATAGCATCACTCAGTCTGAAGGGTCTTACTTGGTTTATTTTAATCCTATTCTCCCTTCCCCGATACATTTTGTTCTTTTATAAATGCAAGTTGTTAATATTATTTCAATGCCAAGTTTCCAGTCTATGCTACCCAAAACATTATAAACCAGTCATACAACTGAAAAAATTGCCATTACAATATGAATATGAAGCAGACTTACCTTGTCATATGACACAGTATCAAACATTTCCTTTATCTGTGTTGGGTTTTCTGCTTTTGAAGATATGGGGCGGGATGAGTTCATAGAGTCTCTTCCCATTGCTGCAAAGCAGGTACCTAACAAATAATCATTCTGGAAAATTAAAAATATGGTAAATACGTATTGGAAAAAGCATCTGGATTTATAAATGAAACAGGTTATAATTTACCATACATACCACCTGCAACTCAGGATATGTGGCATCAACAGATATAAATTCCATGTATCTAGCAAACCCTTCATTCAGCCAGATGTCATTCCACCATTCCATGGTAACCAGGTTACCAAACCACTAAAATGGATTAAAATAGAGTATAAGAAACAGATAAAGATAGAAAGGAATTAAGAAAAACTGTTAATCAAGAAATAAAATGTTCATGGCAGAAAAGAATAAAGAACTTGTACCCAAATGAATCAATAATATTACTTCTGACAGCAAGAATTTAAAAGATGGAAGTATGCCTGATTTCCAATTAATAGTTAAACACCTATTGTCAGTCACAAAAAGTTGATTAAATAAATTAACAATAAACCTATTGACACGTCCAAATTCTGGCAAGTGGTTTCCCATGTTCAGCATCACAACCCTAGTCTTCCCAAGACAGGATCTGGACGGAAGCCATTTTTTATTACGTAAAACAATGAGCCTACCACTCAGGAAATTGCTGTAAGCACTCAGAAAGTTATGCTATCGTTATCAGTGAAAGTCATTTTCTCATGTGTGGCAATAATGTGAATAAATACAAGACTCATTATAGTGCACTGTTCATTTATCACACCAAAGTCTTAATCCCCACTTTCTTTTTATTTAAATAAATAGTAAGGGGAATATATTGAATATGGCATACAGTTAGGAAAGCCATTACAAGAATAATACTTGAATCTATTTTTGAACATGAATACCTGTGACAAGAATCAGAGGGGTAGTCGTGTTAGTGTGAATCTGCATAAACAATTTCCACTACATGCATCTGATGAATTACTGGAATTTCCACTATATGCATCGGATGAAGTGGGTCTTTGCCCATGAAAGCTTATGCGCCAACAAATCTGTTAGTCCATAAGGTGCCATAGGACTTCTTGTTGTTTATGAATACCTGTGACATTCATTTTCTCTTTAAAATGTTTTGCTGATTTTATTTAAAAAAATGTTCTTAAGGCCAATCTTTGCTTGCCTTACTGATATGTATAGTTTGTCTAAAGTTAATGGGGCTACCTTTCGGAGTCAGGTGAGTAAGATTTGACTCAGCATTCAGAAACACAGTAAATAAGATAGTAGAGTATCTTATGAGATATATAGATATTTTCAGTATACTAGTTTAAATAATTAATTTTTGTATCTGCTACAGAAATTAACAATTGGAAATCTACACTGAACCTTAATAAATCAAACCTAGGCTAACTTATGAATTTAAGAAATCAGTTTTTAATGTGAATGCTTTATCATACTGTCACCAATTAATCTGAAGCCTCTTGACAAATGCATGCATATTAATTCCTTAAAATGCAGTTTTGCTCTGCAAAGTGACTATTCAAAAATGGAAATTTCCTACTCAATACACATGCACCTTGTGTTCAGAATCATAGTTTTCTAAATTTGCAAATATAAGGGTTTACAACTTTTGACACTTATTAATATTGCAGTGCCAATATAATCAAGAATTGGATTCTTTTCACTATGTAAATCATCATTTCAGAGAGGAAAAAGATCTGTGTGGTTATATAACAAGGTGAGTCAGCTCTAGCTTCAATTTCCACCTCTGTGACTGACTTTTTATGTTATTTTGGACAAGCAACATAAAGCACTGAGCACCCAAATTTCCGAACAACTTCAATGTCAGTGTGGGTGGTGAGTGATTCCGAAAGTCAGGCACTTAACTTCTGTTCAGCTCTGTTCCCCACTCGCTCAGAGAAAAAAAAAGTGCTAATACTTTCCCTATCTAATAAGGTTTCTGTGTGAATAGTATATTAATGATTGCAAAATGCATAAATGCTTTAGTGATGGGGGCCACTTAAGTAGACAGAATTTTTAACTGAGGCCAAACATTTACACTGGCAAAATCTTCTGAAATGAGCAGAATTTCACTGTTTCATTAAAGGCATAGTCTGCCCTTTATTAATGGTGATATTAAACAAAAAAGGAAGAAACTAGTTTAACACTCAGATGTCAGGGTGAGTTTGGAGAGCTAGGAATAAGAAAAAGATATCTTTTTCCCTTCTAAAATGAGCACTTTTAAGACTAACACATTAGAGACCACATACATGAAATCCATTATGCTGTTTAACACTGTCAATTTTTAGAGCAGAAATGCTGTTTTGATTAATATCTACAACACAGGTCCTTCGTGTCCTAATGTACATACACAATAGACTATCCAAACTAGACTACCTGATGAGCAAGTTCATGTCCTATCACCATGGTAACCCAAAGTTTGTCAGAAGCCGAAGAAGTCTCAGGATCATAAAGCAAAGATGTCTCTCTGTAGGTGGTCAGGCCCCAGTTCTCCATGGCTCCTGACTGAAAGTCAGGGACAGCAACAAGATCTGAAATATGCGTTGTAATGTAGCACATTTGAATCACTTTTCAAGTCTCACAGAGGAAATACTAAATGGAAGTGTCATTGCTATTAGTTTGATTTGGCTCCCGCTGAAATTGGTGGGAGTGCTGTATTGATTTCAATGGGATTTGATCAAGCCACACGTGAATCATGACAACCACATGCTTAAATAAAAAATGCTTTGATGGCCTATTGCCTTCAATAGCTACAGGAACTAACTTTCATATACAAAGGAAGTACTGCTTTACAGTGGTTCCTGCTGCCAAAAAAATGATCAAAAGTGAAGTATTTTCCTGGTATTGTATAAGTTCTCAAATGTCATCAAAGAATAAATGCTGCCAAGAGAAGCAAGACTTACCCAAAGATACTATTCTATAATTCTTAATCTTTCCAAGAGCACGAGAAAAGATTTGGCCACTGCAAAGTAACTACTTCTGTTTTTCATATTTTTTAAATGCATTCCATAATTTTTCTAATATCTTCATCAATAATTTGGCAAAGCAACCTCAAATATCCCCCTAAGGATCCTCATAATTGTATAGCCTTAAGAATTCCATTTCCAATTACTCCCTAAATTTATATCTCTCTGGTTCATATATAAAAATAAATATACAAAAGTTAGGGAAATTATGGAACTAATAGGATGCAGGTTATATATCACTGCTCAAACATTTTACTTCTGCTATATGCTTCTTCTTATTCTTCTGTATGTTTACTTTGCTTCCAAGCTCTTCATGCACAAATCCTACCTTCATATTTTTTAAGCAAACGCTCAAGATGTTATATGCGACATATACACTCCCGTATTCACACCCTAGACATTATTGTAAAAAGTTTTGTACATTTGCCTTATAAGGTACCTTTTGAAAACTCATAAATTGGCAGTTAGTATGGTCCTGGTAAAATATGTGTGGCAGTATTGTATGTGAAGTTATAAGATGCTCCTATATGATGTTATTAACACTTCCCAAGCCTAACAGTACTGCCCAAACACAAGTTAACAAACAGGTCTGTCCTAAGTTAAAGTATGTGTAGTCTGCTTGTTAACTGCTTAAATGCAAGTTAGAGTCATCAAATGCAAAAGACCAAGTTCAAACAGGTGAAAAAAAACACAGCAGGGAGTTTCCTTCCACGGGTACTATCTGGTTCTTAGCTGGAAAAGTTTTTCAACAGAGGAACTGAAACTATAAAAAGGAGAAACAAACACTTCAAGGCCCCTTTCTTTCCCCCTGCTTACCACATGCAGGCTACGTCTATATTGGTATCCCCTTCCGGAAAAGGGATGCTAATGAGACGAGTCGGAATTGCAAATCCGCGGGGGATTTAAATATCCCCCGCGGCATTTGCATTTACATAGCTGCCGCTTTCAAGTAGGAATAAGAAATCCTCCAGAAAAGGGCTTATTTTCCGGAGAATCGCGTCTACACTGGTGCTTTTCTCCGGCTTATCCCCAAGCCGGAAAAAAACGGCAGTCATGTAAATGCAAATGCCGCGGGGGATATTTAAATCCCCCGCGGATTCGCAATTCTGACTCGTCTCATTAGCATCCCTTTTCCAGAAAAGGATGCCAATGTAGACATAGCCCCATTGTACCTGAAGAAACAAAGCAATCAGGTATTGAATTCTGTCAGAAGGGTCCTGACTTACAGAAGTTGGTCAGCAAAGCTGATGAATGTATGTGATGAGAATATTTTCCTTTGATTACAATTTGTTAAGTTAGGCATTAGTAAAGCATTCTACTTTTATTTTTCTTGTGACCATGTCTGTCTTTTATGCCTCATTACTTCTATTCACTTAAACTCTCTCTCTCTTTGTAGCTAATACAGCCGCTCCCCAAGTTACGAACGTGGTCGTAAAGGTGGTCCCCAAGTTACAAACGCGACCCGCGCTTATGAACAGCGCGTTCACATGTAACTCAATGGGGTCCGAGTTATGAACGGATCGAGATACAGCCAAGTGTTTGGTCCGTAACTCGTTCGTAACTCGGAGAGAGGCTGTAAACTTGTTTCATCTGATCCTGTGTTCAAGTTGATGCGTTGAGTAACTCCATTTGGGGCAACAAGTTGCATTCATATTATTGCATTAAAGGAATAATGGATTCCATATTTTCACTGTCTAAGAAAGGACTAAGAAGTATGAGATACAGGTCTCTGGGTAGAAAAAAAAAATCAAGACTTCACAGGTATTGGGGGTTCACCTGTGGCAAACAAAGGCTGGTAATGTTAAGATGTAATAGACTAAGGGCATGTCTACACAGCAACATTATTTCAAAATAACTAGCATTATTTTGAAATAACTTAGTCTGCATCTACACAGCAGGCAGTTATTTCAACATCACGTCAAAATACTTCAAGCTGGAGGACTTCTTATTCTGACTTCTGTAACTCTTTTTGTACGAGAAGTAAAGGAAGTTGGAGGAAGAGTGCACTATTTCAAAATAAATGCTGTGTAGACGCTCCCAATTTTGAAATAAGGTACGCAATTAAAATAGTTCAATTTGCATAGCTTATTTCGCGTTAGGCCCTGCTGTGTAGATGCACATATAGATGTAGATCCCCATACAGACATAACTGGGAGTGACTTACATGCTAGAATCTGTATGTGAGCAGCAAGGCATTGTAAAGGGCATCCCAGTTAGAGGGCAGGAGTCACTCAGCTACTCATTAGTCTGCATTGTATCCTGCTATGTCATATTACAGTATATAAATAAGAAACAATAAATATAATGGGCTCAAGTTTACTATCCATTTACAGCCTCCTATTTTATTGGACATTAGGCATAGTTTTTATCTAATTACCTTGTTTAGGAAGAGGGTAATAGATATCAAAATATTGCTCATAGAATTCCAATATCTTTATGGCAGCTTCCAGTGCATAGTGAGCTTGATTCAATTTCTCTGGAGTAGCATATACTGATACCTGTTGAATAAATACAAGTACATGGCTTAAAGTACAATGGAGCAGTTGTTTGGCTGCTTTTCATTTCCTTTGAATTTTAAGAATGCAAAATGCAGAGTAAGAACTGGGCTGGATAAGCAAAAGGACTAGGGCCGTACGGCAGTCAATGTTTCAATGTATAACTTTTAGCTGCCTAAAAAAAAAAAATCACTAAAACAATGATGCAATGCACAAAGACTGAATCAGGTGCTTAGGTTCTCTGTACAATGGGGACAAATAGGTGTCAAGGAATACTAGTCACAAAACCCAGTATACTAGACAGGGAGCCACTGAAAATAGCCAATGGGAGATGCTGAGGAAAGGGATGTATTCTAAACCCCACCCCTCACAGAGCTAGGCAGCAGGGAAGTAATTAACTATGCTGGTAATCCTCAGCCAGAAGTCTCTCCAGGCATCAGGTGCTTAGCCACTTAAGTCACTCTTATGAGAATGAGTTAGTTACATTCCTTACTTCACAAAAAAAGGAGTCACACAAGGAGATGGTGGTGCTTTCCCATATAACTTTTAGTGCCCAGGTTAGAGCACTCACCTGGGATGTGGGAAGGGCTCTCCCTGCCGTACCCCACTTCACCCTTTCCCCCAGACCTTGTTCCTGCTCTGCCCCATTTTGCATCTTCCCACCCATACTCCACCCTTTCCAATGCCCACTGCACCCTTTCTCCAAAGGCCCCTTCCCTGAATGATGCAACCTAGATGATTACTGGTGGGCCTTGCGGAGGGTGGCAGCAGGGGTCAGGCCACGGCACTCACTATGGCAGCCAGAGGCATGGGAAGTGAAACAACCCAGCAGCCTGCTCTGTTCCACTGCCCATCTCCCAGACAGGTTGCTCCGCTTCACCGCAACAATGGAAAGTGAAATGAACCAGACCCAGCCTGCTGTGCTGTTTTCTCAAGGCCACATCACTCAGGACAGTGGATTGGGCTGGGGCCAGGATGCTCTTCTTCCCACCACTGCAGTGAAGCAGAGCAACCCAGCTGGGAGATGGCAGCAGAATGGAGCAGGCTTTTGCATCTCTTTGCTTGCCATGGTGAGTCCAAGGTAGCCTGACCCCTACTGCCAGCCTCCGGCTCCCCAGGTAATTGCGCAGGCTGCCCAATATCCTGTGGGTTACCCTCCATATGGGGACCATCCTGTCTATAGGATGACTGGGGCAACCATCGCTTCTCCCGCCGTTCCCCCCCCCCCCCCCCCAAAAAAGCATAGTGCCCGGGGTGATTGGTCTTAACAGTCCTATGGACAGGACGGCTGTGGATGTGGGAAACGCAGATTAACTCCCCCAGTCTGCCTGATGACTTGAACAGGGGCCCTCACCCCAGTCAGGTGAGTGCCCAAATCACCTATGGGATATTTGGAGATAGAACTGCCTGAATCTCCCCTTCTGAAGCTTATTCACTTTGGACAGATTTTTAAAAGTCTTTGAGAGAGAGAGAGAGAGAGAGAGAGAGAGAGGAGAGAGAGAATGATTCTGTAGCACGATGGCTAGGGCATCCACCTGTCAGGTGAGAGACCTAAGGTCCAATCCCCCTGCTTCAACTAAGTATATATCCAAAGTAGAACCACTTCAAAAGGAGATACTGACATCTGAATAGTCTGTAGCACAGTGGGTAGAGCACTCTATTGAGAGATGTGGAAGACCCTTGTTCAACTCATCTCTCTCATTGTGCATAGAAGGCAGGCCAGGGAAGAGAACTGAACCCAGGTCTTCCACATGCCAGGAGAGTGCGCTAATCACTGGACTAACAACTATAATGCAGGTGATGATGGCAACAGCATCTCTTCCTCCTGCCAGATTCTGAATGGGACCTACTTGATTGGGTACCACAGCTGAGATGGTTCCTGCCTCACACTGAGGCTTAGGTGGAAGACACACATCCAGATTTTCAGAACAAGACAGCAGAGCACATGCCAAGAGGCAGAAACTTGGGCAACTTTGAGAGAGAACATAGGTAATTTTTACAGAAAAAAATATAGGCGCTGAGTAAGTTTAGGCACCTACAGGATGAGCAGGCAGTGAGCACTGTTTATGTGGATTGCAGTTATGCCTAAAACTGGGACTTAGATGCCTACCACCTTTGTGTATCTGCACCTCTGCCATCTTGCTAGGGCAAGAGGAAAGTTTGTACTTGTCCAGATCCCATGGGTAAAATATGTTGTACTGAGAACACACCAATAAAAACCAACACTCCATACCTTCTTATAAACTTTCTGGATTTTCAGTAGAGGTGCTTGATGAGGTCTATTGGTTATATTGTGGATTTTAGTTGGGAGAAACCCTAGATTTGATTCCTAAAAGTTCATCAAAGGCCACAGTATTATGTAGGCAGCATGCCCAAACTACTGGAAGGAAAAAGTTCCAGAGAGGTAGCTATGTTAGGGTATGTCTACACTACCCCGCTAGTTCGAACTAGCAGGGTAATGTATGCATACCGAACTTGCTAATGAAGCCCGGGATTTGAATTTCCCGGGCTTCATTAGCATAAAGCCGGCGCCGCCATTTTTAAAAGCCGGCTAGTGCGAACCCCGTGCCGCGCGGCTACACGCGGCACGGGGTTCGCACTAGCCGGCTTTTAAAAATGGCGGCGCCGGCTTTATGCTAATGAAGCCCGGGAAATTCAAATCCCGGGCTTCATTAGCAAGTTCGGTATGCATACATTACCCCGCTAGTTCGAACTAGCAGGGTAGTGTAGACATACCCTTAGTCTGTAAATGAAAAAATTTAAAAAGCAATGCATAGTCCTGCAGCACCATAGAGACTAACAAAAAAATGTAGATGGTAAAGTTAGTTGGTTTCCACTGTACATTGTTGGCCCTTTCAACAAAGTAAAGACCATGGTTAACAAGTTCTGAAAGTAAATCCAGTTGTTTAGTGAGTGATCTATGCTGGCCTTGGAGGAAAGGGAAAGGATGGTTTCTCAATTAAATATATATTCACCTTTAAAACCTACCTTAATTCCAGATGAAGTTGTACCACTGACTGACTGGAAATCACTAACTATAAATGCAACCAAGTACGTGCTCATTTTTACACTTTCTGCAAAGTGATCTTCAAACAGATTTGTGTCTAAATGTAGAGTTTTTACCTGGAAAACATGAATTGGGACAGGCTTTAGTATATACAGGCAGTCCCCGGGTTACATGGATCCGACTTACATCGGATCCCTACTTACAAACGCGGTGAGGCAACCCCACACTAGCTGCTTCCCCCCAGCAGACCAGGGAGACGTGAAGCTAGCGTCCCCCCCAGCAGACCAGGGAGACGCGGAACGGCTTTTCTCAGTAGACACCTCAGCTTGAGAATAAAGGACTGAGGGAAGTGAGGTTTGGGAGAATAAAACTGAGCTCTGGAGAAATGTTTGGCTAGAGTTTTCCCTACAATATGTACCAGTTCCGACTTACATACAAATTCAACTTAAGAACAAACCTACAGTCCCTATCTTGTACGAAACCCAGGGACTGCCTGTAGATGCATTTAAATTTTCAATAAAACTGCCAGTGGTTCTTTGTAAATCTGTTTAACATACATTAGTCAAGTTAAGGGGGAGAGAGTAGATTCCCTAGCCACCCTGTAGCTGAAGAATAGAATAAACAGACCAATCGTTAGCTTAGAGATTTTTTTAAGTTTAACATATAACAGAAGAATGTAGGATTTGCTATTCTAAATAATCAAACTATTAGTTCATCAAATCAAAGTATCCTGACTGTGACCTGATATTTAGAGGAAGGCACATAAATGTTTTTGAAATGTTCCTTCCTTCTTTGCTAAATTCCTTCCTGTCCCCCATTATTAATTAATGAGTTTATGCCCTACCGCACATTCAGATTTTAAGGCCATATAGTCTTTACTTCTTGTATAACACAGTCCATGAGATCTGATTACTGTCATTTTGGCATGTGTAATTACAGATGCTGCTAAAGAGATCACAAGATTATGCCTCTAAAGTATCTGCCTCTGACATTCTACAGCAGTGAATTCCTCAGGCTGATGCTGAATGAAGAATTATTTGCTTGAATTAGTTCTATATACTCCCTTATTCTTATATTATGGACACAGCAACTTTTTGCATGATACAATGAAACCACAGGCCCATTTTATATGGTCTCTTATCAACACATGGAGAGCAACCACCAAATAAAGAAAGGAAGAAAACATGTTTATGGATGCAAAGCACTTGAAAAAAATCACCTTTGGCATATTAGATAGTGCAATATGTTGCCCATCCCTCCGAATCTTTATTGTATAATTTGCCTTAAAGGATGGCTCATCAAAACATGGAAATGCCATGCGGGCTGAAGTAGGTTCAAAATGAGTAGAAGCTAACAATCTGAAAGGAAAAGCAAATAGCAGAATTTGATAAAGAAAAATACTTTCCTTGCAAGGTAAATTAATAAACCAAAATTCATTCAACAATGACTTGATAATCTATAAAGAAAATTGCTTGAAGAAAGGAAATCTAAACAGTAAGGTAGCCACAGGGATTTTTCTAAGCACTTAGCTGATTCTATACTTGAAGCACCATGGCGCAAATGCTCAGTGATATTTAGGGACCTAACTACCATTGATTCAAGTATTTTCCTGTCGATTTCAATTAGAGTTAGGCACCTATATATCTTTGAGAATCCTGTCATTTGTTGTAACTGAATCAGAGGAAAAAACTGTATTGTAACCAAGTTCTCTGACCCTGAAAAAAATTCAGGTTCTAGGTTACAATACAGAAACAGAGTGTAACTATGTATCTATGCTGCCTCTGAAGATATTTTTGATTCTTCAGAATATCATGTAATTGGATTACAGAGACTTGGTGGGTGAGGTAATATTTTTATCTCACCAAAAGAAGATGATCTGATAAGACAAGATTTCAAGCTTGTCTCTAACAAAAACTGATCCAATATAAGATATTACCTCATCCACCTAGTTTTCTAATATCCTGGGAGCAAAATGCAACAAACCACAGAATAACACATGAATCTGATTGACAGGGAAGTATTAAAGGAGCGAAGATTCTCTTACTCCTCACCCTTGGAACAATTAGTTAGGAATTATTTATAAACTCAGACAGACATTGCTAACTCTAAGATTCTTACACAATCACATACTGTAGTAGAAAGTGATCCCTCTTATGAAAAGTTTATGAAGATCTTTGCATCCTTATCTGCAAGGACTAAAATTTTCATAAGCATCTAAGTGATTTAAAAGTGTAAGCCCCACTGAGTTTCAATGACTGCTGATTGATATTTCCACTGCTTGAAGTCCACGTCTCCCTAGAATCAAGATTAGAATGTGGAATTGACATCTACACTCCAGATAACATATTCACTGCACAGAACGTAGTATTTTATCCTAAAAGTATATTAACTGAAATTGATATCATAATTAGTTCTTATGGTATCTATTTAAATATAGCTTTAGAATAACTTGTGGTTTGTGTTGTTGCTGTATTTTTTTAACTTTTGCATAAAAATCACCATTAACAAATAATTAATAAATTAATATTAAAGAGTATATTGTTTCTGTTATGAAAATTAGACTTTAAAAAATGCTTTGGAAAAAATCTGTTCCTGTATTGTAATAGAAGACCATTGCTTTAATAGAGAATGGGAGTCATTATATGAAGAGTTTAGTACAGGTAGTCCCCGAGTTACGCGGATCTAACTTACGTCGGATCCGCAGTTACGAACGGGGATTTTCTCGCCCCAGAGGACTCGAGCGGGCCGCCCGCCTCCTCCGGGGCGAGAAAAGCTGCTCCCCGTCTCCCTGGTCTGCTGCGGGAGCCAGCAGACCACGGAGACGCTGAGCAAAGTGGCGCAGGACCCGGGGCCGGACCCGCGGCCGCTTCAGCTGGAAACACCGCGGGTCGGGCCGGGTCCTGCGCGGTGAGGGGGAAATCTCGCTCCCCTGGGGTACAGAGCCCCCAGAAGGGTCCGAGGCCGGAGGTCAAATCAGTGAGGCAGGAGAGAAACCTAGAAGAGAAAACTTTATGATGCATGCATGCAGGCTGTCACTTCCAAGAGTGAAAGCAGCAGCAATGAGAGACAGATTCAGGTATCCTATATACAGAATGCTTAGACAGTTCAGTTGTTGATTGTTCTTCTTTAACATATCAAAGTCTCAGCAGAAGTACTCTGAGACTTCTGTTCACCACAGGAGTGCTAGAAGTAAGTTTTTACAGTACACAAAGCCACATGAGAACTTGAGTGGAGGAGTCTACAAGGCAAACTGTGACAAAGATAACGGTTTACATGACAAATTGTGACAGACCAGGAGTATCCATGAACTTGAGATAGGAGGCATTGTAAGGGTCTTGATTAGAGTTAATTTGATTTCTCTCTGTTACAGGGAGAGAGGTCTGGAAAACTTTTAACCCTTACAGCAGTTTTCTTTTAGAGAGTTTTGATTTCCTGCACAGTCCCCCCTTTAGACACAATTGGAGTTATTTGATTTTTCTCCCACAGCGGCTTTGCTCAGCGTCTCCCTGGTCTGCAGACCAGGGAGACGCTGAGCAAAGCGGCGCAGGACCCGGGCCGGACCCGCGGCGCTGATCTGGAAGCGCCACGGTCCAGCCCGGGTCCTCCGCCGCTTTGCTCCGCGTCTCCCTGGTCTGCTGGGGCGGGACGCAGCTAGTGCCCCCCCCAGCAGACCAGGGAGATGTGGAGCAAAGCCCGGGGCCTGTGGTAGAGCAGGTGGGGCGCTGCCAGTTGGTCCCGCAGCACCGCTCCTTGGCGCTACTGAACCAACCCGGCAGCACCCCAGCTGCTCAGCCCCAGGAGTCCTGATTCAGCCGCTGCTGGTCAGTTTCAGCAGTGGCTGAATCAGGACGCCTGGGGCAGAGCAGCTGGGGTGGTCCAGTTGCGCCGAGGAGCGGCCACGCTACTGGACCAACCCAGCAGCACCCGAGCTGCTCTACCCCAGGCGTCCCCATGTTAGCCGCTGCTGAAACTGACCAGCGGCTGACTACAGGAAGCCCGAGGCAGAGTTGCTCTGCCCCAGGCTTCCTGGAATCAGCTGCTGATCAGTTTCAGCAGCAGCTGACTTGGGGACGCCTGGGGTTCTTAAGTTGAATCTGTATGTAAGTCAGAACTGGTGTCCAGATTCAGTGGCTGAATCTGGATGCCAGTTCCGACTTACATACAGATTCAACTTAAGAACAAACCTACAGTCCCTATCTTGTACGTAACCCGGGGACTGCCTGTATACAACAACAGAAGTACTAATGTATAGCAAACAAAATAAAAGCCTTAGTGAAAAAAGTCAGTATATTATTAAATGATTATAGTATTCCCGCAGTTTACAGTACAAGAGCTTTAAACTCAGACCAATGTAACAATAGGGTACGGAGTCTTTTATATACTTCTCTTACCTTGTTTGACCATCCTTAGTTTTGTAAGTACTTTTATAAAAGCCATAGAAACCATCTGAAAGATTGGCAATATAGTTTATAGAAAGGAAATACTTCTTGTCCACAGTCAGTGGTTCAGTAGATAAAAAGGCAATTTGCTCATGGAATGGGTATTCCAAAACTTGTAACTGTTTTAAATCTGCTTGGGTTTTTCCAGTTTCCTCCTCAATAGCTGCACTGGTGATTTCCATATGTTTGCTATGTAAGACTATGGCACTAGTTTCATGTACCACAGTGACTTCAATCTTCACAGATCCCATGAATGTTAATGAAGTCAGATTTGGGTGAATTAGAAGGTCATAATGGACTGGAAGAATCCAACTAGGGAGCCTTAAATTATTCCATGGAAATAACTGTCCATTTGTTGCTATAGAGAAAGATGTGTTTTCATTGCTTCTTTCTCCACTGAGAGCATAATTAATTCCAACAAAGTTCAAAGTATATAATAACAATAGCATTGTCACTGAAATGTTGCAATTGTTTATAGAATTTGGTATTTTAGCTACTTCAACATTTTATTCTAGCAATCAAAAAAGAAAAAAAAACCCAAAAAAAAAAAAAAAAACCCCACGCGTCTTCTCTTTAGTGGAGAATTTCTTGATTGCTTTACCCTGAAAGGAAGAAAAGGACCAATATGAGCACTCTATATATGTACAACTAAGTTATTTGAGGAAGAACCTGACATTTTAGAAATATGTTAACAATGTTTTACCAATTAGTAGGGACCCAATCGTGCAATCCAGACCCAATCGTACAATCCAGTCATGCTAATGTAAGGGTATGCCTGCATGTGTCTGATTGCAGGATCCAGACTTACGTTTTTAAATATTGTGTTCATGTTTGGATGAAGGCATCATTAAGAGCTGATGGTCAACAACTGAAATACTCAGAAGTGCGTGCAACTACATGTATAGTTATCACAGCTGTGTGAGATGGCCAGGTATTTGGGCTGATTGTGGATTGAAATGAATAGCAGGCCATTTTGTAAGTTTAAAAATCTGATTGCAATCACAGTAGTGTATACATTCAAGTTTAAAAAAAAACAGCTTTTATTATGAATGAATGTTTTGTTCACCAGATAGTGGAAAAACCCAATAATTCTTTAAAAGTCCGTTGAGTCTTCCCTGCTTTGTTTTTGCTTCTGTATTTAGCACTGCCTTATCTGCATTTAAACAGTGCAAGATTAAAATAAGAAATGTTAGATTCCTCCAGTTGTGAACTTGCATGCAGAAAAAATTTAGCGCCCCCTTATCAGCCATGAAAATGAAGTGGTAGTAAGCAGCTTTGAAAAACAAAGTAGCACCCTTCAAAGGAACCCAAATTCAGCATAAGAGGAGAGGACAGAGCCACAGAAACTGTGTATTTCAGCAGTACCAGAGAGCCAAATGTCAGAGATTAGGAACCCTGCAAATGATGCTGTGATGTCCTAGCTTGAGTGCAGACTTGGTTTTTTTTTTTTTTTTTTTTTTGGTGGGGGGGGAACGGGGAGAAGAGGGCCTGAATGAATATCAGTCACCTTCAAAAGAAATTTTAAGAGCTCTGCAACATGCCTCCAACTAACAGCTCTGATATTTATATAATTAAAAATACCAGATACATAGATTAGATAAACCCAAAGGCTCAAAATTGCAAAATTACTCTTAGAAGCACAAATTGTACTTAAAATGTCAAGAGGACAAAATGCCAACCTCTTGCAGATATTTAATGAGAGTCAGTGGCGCACAAATTCAGTTAAATGCTGTTTTACAAATCATCAGGGCCCAATTTTTAAACCTAAGTATCTGGCTGCTTTATTTCCCAAAATGATAAAACTCTTGGAATTACAGTCTGTACTTTTGCTTGCAACAATTTTGATGTGAAGCTGAGGGAATAAATATCTCTCCGTTTTGCATGTTTTTCACAGCTCCAACTCACATTTTAAATTAATTCATTTAAGATATAGTTACAAGTTAGCATCAGGAACAAACAAAACTACAGTAATTCTCTAGATTTAATGGTGATGGAAAATCTCAACTTGTCTATATCAGGGAATAAAGAACTGTATGCACCCCAAACACTGTTAGATGGCTCTAAGGTCTTTGTCTTGAATTCCTCCCCCACACTGACCCCAGTTCAGAGGTCCAAGGCTCTGCATTCTCTAGATGCTCATGTTTAAAGTTATCCTTAATCTGTTGTGCCTTGCTGAACCAAGGCCTAGTCTTTTTAAGCATTGAACAGGCCTTCTGCCAGTCCTCTGCACAGGGTGAATTTCACCCTCAATATTTAATGTTTTAACCTTTCTTAACCCAGTAACACAGGCTTAGGATATCATAAAATGCAGTGGTTGGCTTTTTTGAAAAAACAGAAGAGATAAAATACAGAAAATAAATAAAAACAAGCAAACACGTGCTACAGTACGTTACCGTCTTGTCTCTTTCTTTAATTGTACAGAAAGCAGAACTCTTTTATTTTCAGTTTCTTTTCAGTTAGTTTGTCACCACCTACTCGTTAAGCCAAAAGAAGTAGGAAAACAGCCACCTCTTGTGGCTGCTAGTTGAAAGATTTTTAGTTTCAGAAACAACTTTGTATTTTGTTTCCGCATTTGTCTGAAGAAGTGGGTTGTACCCATGAAAGTGCATGATATCATCTACATGTTTTTGTTAGTCTTTAATGCACTGCTAGACCATTCATCGTTTTTTAAGTTTTTCCAGTTACAGACTAACTCAGCTATCCCTCTGAAGCTTTTGTATTTTGATATACTGCAAGCTGTTGTCCTATGTGTAATGTTATTTGTGAAACTGAATTTGCATGCCTGTGCTTTTTCTTCTGTAGCTATCCCTTAAGAAATTGAAATTGTAGTAAACTGCTTGTAGGGCATTACAAGTAAAGATGTGTAATGAGGGCTGACATTTGAAGAAGCTTTAAAAATATAAAAGAAATAGGATTTAGACCAGGCCTCGGCAAAATACGGGCCCGTCAGCCAGATTCAGCCCGCCAGGATCTAGCCTGAGGAGGCAATGGGGAGCCCCAGACAGGCTCCCCTGCTTCCCCACAGCCCCGCACACAGCTCAGAAACACAACTGCGGGGCACTTTCTCTTTATGATTCCAGGAGAGGGGGGAAGATTCAGACACTGCTCCCGCCCCCAGCACAATCCTATTGGCCGATTTCTGGACTGACACTGGGCCAATGGGAACTGCCTGTTTGAACAACAGGCAGCCACAAAGCACAACCTTCCTGCGCACTCACTCAAGTACATGGCTGAGCAAGCAGAAACATTTTAAACTCTGCAAGTAGGTTGGTAAGTTTCCAGGTGAGACCTGCCTCTGGCACCTCAGCCCCTCCATTCCCCAACCCTCAGCCCCTCCAGTCCCTCACTCCTGCCCTGCTATTCCACATGCACCTATACCCCCTCACATATCTGGCACCCCAATCTCCTGTCCGAGATCATAATCCCCTCTTACCTTAGGTCACATCCCAAAATCCTGCACCCCAGTTCCCTGCCCTAGGTCACACTACATCCTTCACCCAAACTCTCTCCCAGACTCCATTTTCCCTCCTGCATCCCAATCTTTTACTCCCTTCTGCACCCAACCTCCATCCCAGACCCTGAATCTCCTCCATTAACAGCATGGAAGAGTGCAGCCTTCGACCACTTTCCAAAATCTTGGGAGTAGCCCCCCATCAAAAATTATTGCCCAACCATGACTTAGACATTTACCACAAACCCATCTCAAGGTCTTTTAGTCTTGGATTTTTAACATAAAAATCAACAGAACATATTTTAAACTGGTGTGAACTGTCAAAAATCCACCTAGGTCAAAGTTCTGAGGATCTGTTCCACTGGATTTTCTCCAAAAAGACAAGACACTGTCTTAATCATGAGCTGTTTTCCCTATTTCCGCATTGTCAAATAAACAGTTCTTTGAGATCATAACATGTTCATTAATTGTGCAGATGAGAAATACTGATATTTAGTTCAGTGTTTTTCATAAACAGTACACACTTGTTAGAAAAATAAAACCACTATGGGATGAAAAACACTTCTCCATTATTGACAAAACACCAAAAACACAAAAAACAAAAAAACCCACACAACCTAAACTGAATGCTATCCTCCACCCTATCTTTCCAAACTTTTCTACTCCTCCTGTGTGTGCTATTCACACAGTAATTAGCAACACTCAGTAGGGCAATTCTACACAGGATCACAGAACTATATTTATCTCTTTTGTTAACACTGGGAAATGATTCCTAATGAGTGTTTATCAGCAGCTGATATTGACAGGAAAAGGTCCCAAGCCCAGGATTGTGATACTACTCATACTGTGTAGGTATCACTGGAACTATATAAATGCTATTATCCCCAATAATCACAGCAAAAACTAGACTTGGCCATCAAATTTCAGTAATGAGGTCAAACCTTTCATAATTATATATTGCAGGTATTTCCACTTGATACTATGGCCCATGTAACTGCCTCTTGGAGAGAAGCAGACATTTTAATACAAAATTCAATAACCCAAACTATTTCAAATCCTTCTGCCTACCATCAGTATTTCAGGGTTAACAAAGAAATGAGACAGCAATGAAATGACAGCATAACTTATTGCCATTTTAAGAGTTTAGTATCCACATAAAGGAATGCTTGGCCCATACCAGACAAAAAATTAAAAATTGGCAACATGGCTATTGGCTTACCTACTTTTTAGCCACTACTTGCAACTTTCATAAGGCAATCTAAATTTGGAGTAATCAAGCACACTAGAGAATTACTGACCATCACTATATATTTCGAGTAGTTACAACATTAGCCATAAGAGATTAAGGTTTTGCAGTTTTTGAACTGATACCTACTTATCTTCCAAATGGTGAGTGACACTCAAGGAGACCTACAGAGTCAGAGTTTCAGGGGACCATTCGTTTTATGACTCCCAGTTATCAGAGGCATAGCGAGAGTGTTATGCGCCTCGGGACAAAAGCAAAATTTGCACCCCCACCCAACTGCCGCCACCACATGGTGGGGCTCCGAACTGGGCGCATGGCTGAGCCAGACCCTGAGAGGAGGGATAGAGCTTGTACCGTGTCTTTCCCTGCCCCATCCAGTTTGGGGCCAGGCCCCCGCATGCACTAACCAGCCAGCAGAGATGGAGGAGGATGGGGCTGGGGCAGAGAGGAGGTTCGAGCCAGCGGCCGTGGGTGGAGAAGAAGCAGGCGAGCCGAGGGATGACAGGGGGAATGGAGGGAGACTAAATTGGTGCCCACCTAGCATGACTCCCGGGAGCAACTGCCCCTCCACCCCCCTCCTTGGTACACTCTTGCCAATTATGCAAATGACTATTTAAATCTTTTTTTTTTCTCCAACAGGTGAAAAAACAAAAGTTACAGAAGAATTAAATTGATGAAGAACAAGTCAATATCCATTCACTGGCTGGATACTCTTGTGCAATGGTTTGCAAGACGAGAAAGCAGTGCTGTGCACCATACTGCCATCCATGCACTGATCTACTGTAATTTGAAGATGTTTCACTTCATGAACTCCAACTTCCCAGCTAGTTCATAAATACTACTGTATTCAGATTCTGGCATTTGTCTAGAAAAGTTCAATCAGTGTTCTCTGAAGAAGTGGCTTGTGCCCATAAAAGCTCATACTATCTACATTTTTATTATTCTCTAAGGTGCTGCAGGACCATTTCTTTTAAGGTTGCCTCAGTATAGTACTACATAGAAGCACAGTTATCCAGAGAAGTCAATTCATACAATTCCCTCTCAGCCTGGTCATAGAATACTTTTGTAACAGGGCCAGCTACTACCCTCATGAAACTCTCTTGTGCCATTCTCCTTCTCCACCCCCAGCTCCTTCAACAAATAGACTTCCCAGTCTTTCAGCTACAGCCCTTCTGAGGAACATCTGCATTTTTATTAAATTAACAATGATCTCAAACAGAAAAACAATAAATCACCCAAGCTTAAGCAAGCTAGACATAGCCCTGTCCTCCTGAGAAACCATCCCTTCCTTAGAAATGCTGTGAAAGACTCTTTCCCTTCAGTTCTCTCACTTTAAGAAACCTACTACTATGGGCAGGTTAATGCCTGCCCACCTCCCAGACCCCAATAGGAGCACTCTTTTGCAATCCTCTGCCTGACCCTGTTACACAGTGTTTACTCTGCTCCCCCTGCACCTGTCTCTTCTCCAGGAGGGGTGTACGTAGGTGGAGCTGCTGTGGCAGGCAGGTTGGTGGTCTTGACTGCCTCCATTCTGGGCCAGGCCTTCTCTTTCCTGCTGTTTGCAGACAGATTCCTCCCCCTCACCTCAGCTAGCTATTGTGGCTGCTGGATCTGAGGGCGAGTGGGGGCTTCTGTAGCCCTGCCCCTGGGCGGGATGGGGGAGGAGAACCCCCTTTTCCATCTTCTTGGGGGGGTCTATCTAGCCCCTTCCTTCATTGCTGCAGGGCCAGACCTTTACCTCTACTGCTTGCTGCTGCTCCCTCTGGGACAGAGGAGGTAAGGGGGCTGCTTTAGAGATGCTCCTGGGTTTTTTCCCCCCTTCTTCTCCACAGTTTGTTGTGTGTGTGTGTACGGGGAGTTTGCAAGGGACCCTCCTTTCATCTGGGTTCCAAGGTGGTGGCTGGTGCAGCTCTTGTGGGGTGCTCGGGGATAGGAGGTGATTCACCTCCTCCTGGTTCCCCCACCTCTGCATTTCTGCTGCTGTACCAACACTGCTGCTCCCTCCCCAGCCTCAGTTGCTGCAGGGGCCTTTTCCTATTCTTGTCCCTACTGCTTGCCTCCCCTGTCCCGCCCTCCTTTTACTCTGATGGGTCTTGCAGCAGGTGCTATCGGTCTGCCACTTAGGTGCCTGTGGGCACACTGGTTCCTCCCCCCCCCCCCAAGCAGGGTCTAGTTATCCCTGCCCTACGTTTCTTGAACTCACTACCTGCTCTTCCTCACTACCTGCCTTCCCTCTTCACTGCTTCCCCAACCTCTTATGCTCATATGCCCCTTTTCTTTGCTTGGTGCCTGCGTCTCCCCTTTTTTTCTTAGTTACCCCCCCTACACACACACACACACTGTTTCACTTTCCCCATGTTCTTTAAATAATTTACCCCCTCATCTTCCAGTGGAGGGAGTCTTACCATCTTGTGCTGGGAGCTGTACCCCTTCCTCCTATCTGTAGTGTCACTCTCCCACCCCTCTTTCCAGCCTAGTTGAGGGGGAGGGGTGAACTTCTTCTTCCCCTATCTTTGCTCCCTCTTTTGGCACTATTGTCCTCTCCAATTTATTGTTCCTGTCCTTCCCTATCCACCCATGAGAATAATAATAATAAAAAGAAACCCACTAGTGGCTGCAACTTCCTGATGAATATTACTCAGGAGCACCTGAATCAATCCAGATGTGGCTCATCCTGTCACCAGGTCTGGTTTAGCCCAAGACTCTCCAATCACAGACAAGCCATCTTGTTACAATTCTGAACACTCCAAAGGAATGAATGATTGTTTGAGTTACTGCTGTCATCAACAAAATTAAGTTCATAACACTACCACTAAGTGGGGTTTACTTACCACTTATTCCTGCTAAGATTAGGCTTCCCAGTTGTAGTTTTAATACACAATATACCAGGCCTGCACAACTCGGAAAGCAGCGAGGGCCATATTACTCCAAAGAAAACAGCTGTGGGCTGCAAGTAGGGTTGCCAGATGCTCTCCCAAAAAATACCGAACACGCAGACTAAACATTTTTGTTGAGCAAAATAAAAAAAAAGCGTGTCAAGATTTTGTTGAATAAATTCACACACAAGGGAAAGACTCACAGTCACACACAAAGAGAAGAAATAACTCTGATACAAGTTATAATATCGACGGGGCGTAGATTTTACCAGCTGGCGAACTGTGACAGGGCGGGGCCACCCCACAGCAGCAAGGACAACCCGCCCCACACTCCAACAGCGCTGACCCCTGTGCTGCCTGGAGAGCACGGCATTCTGACAAGCAGCCGCCCAGCCGAGCGGCGTGCAAGGGGGCCGAGTCCTGGGACAGAAACCGGAAATGGGGTTGGGGCTGCACGCAGGCATAGGGCGGGGCCAGAGTGTGCATGCGTCCCTGATGTCAGGGGGAGAGGCGCCGGCACAAGGGAGCGCTGCATTCAAAAGGGGAGTAGAGGAGAGCAGAAGAGAGAAGCGAGGCAGAGGAGAGCAAAAGTTATTTCCGAAAGTCATCGCGGGCCGCACAGTGTGCCCCTTTGGGCCACATGCGGCCCTTGGGCAGTATGTTGTGCAGGCCTGTGATATACTACCACAGCCAATAGATGTTTGACCAATTTACCACAAAAGCTTTAATCATAAATAATAAGGCCACTCTCCTAATCTACTTTCCCACCCCTTTAAGAAAAATTTAATGTTTTTCTTAAAGCATCTAATAAGTGGTAATTAAGTCAGCATAATACAAAAAGTTTGCTGTTTGACTCCATCAAAAGAGAAAAGGGAAAATTAAGGTTGTCTACCTAAGGAAGTTTTCCTGATTTAACTAATTTGATTTAGAAGTAGATTTAACTAAATCAGTGCAACTCTCTGCTGTGGATACTTACTTGAGTTTTGGAATGCCTTAGAATTAGTTCCTTGCTTTTTATGCTAATTTGATAATACATTTTAAAGTTAACCCTAAAAACTTAAAAGTGTCCACTCACATGGGTTGCATCTACTTAAATAAACCTGTCCCAAAGTAAACTTCCTCATACAGAGTAGAGTGCAGAGGCTCCCCAAGCTGTAAAGAAATAACAGACTTTCATGTTGGGCATTGTTAGAATCATTATCCTTGATCTGTCAGAAGCAGAGTGCTAGATTAGGCCATCAGAGCCGTGTCAGAGACAGTAAATACTTACAGTGTCCCAAGAGGTACACAGGAAGAAATTTTGAAATGGGGTTGTGGTGGAAGTAAGTGAGTGCATCCCTGGTGTGTAGCTGTGGCAAGAATTGACTGAGCTGCAGCAAAAGCCACCAGGGAGCTATTTAAAAAGCTGGCAGGGACCCGGGTTGCAACATGACAATACCTGTAAGAAATCTGAATTCCTTTCACCCCTGATCAGGGGACTTATTTAGATTACAATTGTTTATCAAGTTTTAACATGCATTAACTAACAGGACTATAAACTATAGTAAAAACACAAGTGTTTTGTTCCTAGTCATATTTCAGTTACAATCCCTCACTTGTTACAACTTGCTGTGCAGTTAATGAAAGGAAGTTACTTCGTCCCCTAATGCTTAGCCAGCTCTGCGCTGATGCTGGCCATTTGCTCATGAAAGAAAGGAGAATTAGGTCCCTACTGTGATCTTGCCACTGCTCCCAGAGATGCACTAGGATCAGGGCGGGGATGTGAGGGCACCCGGAACAGAACCTGGGGGCGGGAAAGGCCCAAAGCTCCCAGAGATGGAATCTAGGCAGCTGGGGGTAAGGATATGGGGCAATGTATCCCACAATGAACAAAATGGATGCAGAAAATCATATACTATCTCAGCTCTCTAGGGGTTACACTTTTGAAACCCTTAAGCAGCTGAACTAATGGTGGAACCAAATGATAAATGCTGCATGTTATTATAACTATTACCGCTTCCTAATAGTTTCTTAGTTTTACAAAACCAAAATTATTTCTTAGTGTTACAGAACAGTGATCCTTACCCCTCCCCCCAGGAACTGAGGTGCCCTTTCTACTCTAGGACGGTAGGTCATTCATTTAAATGTATTAGCGACCAGTTTTTAAAATAACGTTGCAACTAGCCACGACAGGGCCAGTCGATTCAGGGTGTGGTTAACTGTAGGCTCCTATCCAAGGGTTCGGGTAACCCTGATCCTAGTGCAAACAATCCCCTGGCCAGGGCCTGCTATAGATGCCGGTCAGCTTTCGACTCTCACGCGTTCAAAGCCGCGGGTGCCCAACAGCGGACTCCTGCTTTCGCTTGGGGGAGGCTTCTGCGGTGCCCTGGGCATCCCCGACCCGCCCGGGCTGCTGCACGCACCGGCCTCTCCGTGCGGCTGTCTCTCCGTGCCACAGGACAAATGCTGCGACAGGGCGCCCAGGCCTCCACGCTGGGGCCACTCACGGAGGGCGGGGACGGGAGGGCGCCCGGAACAGACCCTGGGGGCGGGAAAGGCCCGAGGCCGCTTTCGCTTTCAGTCTCTAAGGCGCGGAAGCAGCAGGCGGCGGCTCCTGCATCCATCCAGCCGGGCCGGGCCCGCAGCAGGTACCGGTGCCGCTCAGGCAACCTCGGCCTTCGCGGAGCGGGCGGCTCAGGGCCGGGCTCCCGGGGCGGGGAGACACGAGGCCCGGCCCCCTGGCGGCAGCGGGACGGGGGCTGAGCCATAGTTCAGCCCAAACTTAGGGGCAGCCGGGCAGCGTTGCGTAGCGGGGGTCGCGCGGCCCCGCCCGCACCAGGGAGCGCCCCTCGCCCGCGACCCGCCCAGTGCTGCCCCCGCTCCCAGGCGCCGCGCCGCGTCCCCCGGCCTCCCACCGCCGCCTGAGCGCCCCAATGGCTCCCCCAGGCCGCGCCGCGCCCCAGCGCGCTCACCTGAGCGCCGCCAGCAGCACCTGCTTCCCAGCACGGCACCCACTGCGGATTTTACAGCCCATATCCCACACAACATTGGTTTGGCACCGTGCCCTGAACATAAGCGGTGTGGATTGCAGACTCGTGTCATGAATGGACTTTTCACAAGTAGATGGTAGCAGGAGCTTTCGTGGGTACAATCTGCAAGCTCATGATGCCGTCTACATGTTAGTTTTTTAGGTGCTGCTAGACCATTCACTGTTTTTTAAGTTTTTCCAGTTACAGACTAACTCTGCTACCACTCTGAAGCATCTCACAAGTATTCCTGCAGGAGATTAATATTTTTCATACACAGTTTAAGGGTCCAGAAGGAATTGCTTGGTAGGAGTCTGCAAAATTATCCCGTCACTGATCCCTTTTTCTATCCAGGGCCTGACAATATCTTCATCCCCTTCTTTTGCCCCTTTCAGAGGCCAGGTGCCAGGGATAAGAATTGTATTTTCTGTTGTTGCTTTTGGTTCATGTATAATGTTTTGTAGTTTTATGTATTCTCTCCCAGTAAATACCATTGCAATTAAAACTTGTTCCTATTTATTTATAAACAAAGACATGAGTGGTTTTAAAGATCTTCAAGGTCAGTGACAGCCTGAAAGATTTGCCTCCAAAGACATTTTAATTTAAGAGGAATTGAAGAATTGTGACACCAGGCAAAGGAAATAGACACATATGGTTACAGAAGGTGAAGATAAATTAGCCCTGATCGTACTGTTGGACCCAGGTCAGAAATCATTCGGGCTCCACACAGGTCAAGGGTCTGCCCATGTAGATTTAAGCATGAGGGTTTTCTAGATATTAGGCAGCAGTCATTGATGGTGTCCATAACGTTTACCACAATTAACAATTTTCAATACTAACTGTGTTTTACAAATATTTCTTTTAGATTATCGTATGTGGAAATCAACATAAGTCAAGAATGCCAGCCTCATTCTTTACTCTGCCAGTTGCAGATAAATCCTCTTTCATGATGATAATGATGATGATAGGTGTTTTAAATGTTGCAGTTTCTGTGAATAATAACCAAAATAGCGAAAATAGGGCGACAGTTGATGTAGTGTCTGGAAGTGGAAGCAAACAGTTTCCTTGGGATAAAATAAGGCTTCCATCACATGTCATCCCAGTGCATTACGATCTTCTCCTCCATCCAAATCTTACCACTTTGACATTTACTGGATTTACCAGAATAGAGATTACAGTATACCAACAAACTAGTTCAGTAATTTTGCACAGCAAGAATTTGCAAATTATCAGGGCTACCATTCAAAAGAGAGTGGGAAATAGTCACACTGAAAAAGAAGTGAGAGTTTTGGAATACCCACCATTTGAGCAGATTGCCCTCCTGACAGCTGAACCACTGCATGTTGGACAAAACTACACTGTTAGCATTGAATATGCTGCAAATCTGTCAGAGAGTTTCCATGGTTTTTATAAAAGCACCTATAGAACCCAGGAAGGAGAAGTGAGGTAAACCTCTTTTCAGTTAACTTTAGTTACTGAAGTATGGACTATACTTGACTGTTTAGAATGATGTTATAGTGCTAAATTGCTGCTTTTAGATTTTATTCAGATTTTCTATTTTTTCCTTTAGAGACTCTGCTTTCTTCACTGAAACTCATGTTTTATAATAGAGAACTGAGTTTGCACCAAATCATATTTATATTCAAATATTTAATTTGTCGGGACTTGCAGTTTTTTCAGAAGGGAATCAGATTTTGTCATTATGGATCAAATTCTGTGATCTTTAATGCATCAAAACTCCCACTGATGCCACTGTAAATTTTGATGCAAAGGTGATTGGCTGGATAGAGTGCTATTTTGTGATTCAGGAAAACAGATTCAATTCTTAGCTGTGCCACAGACTGCACAAGTGAACTTGGACTAGTCACTTAGTCTTCTGCCTCAGTTTCCCATCTTTAAAAAGGAGGGTAATACTGGTATTAATTACTTTCTGGCTTGATAAATGTATATTGTTAATTGTTCAGATACTACCAAAATTGGGGCCACATAAGTATCTAGTTAAAAAATGATCATCAAGTTATTTTTATCTTGCAAAAGAAAGGTGGGTGTTCTGAATTGATACTGCAATGTTTGGGTCATATTTAGGATGTAAGATTTTTTTTTAAAAAATTTCCCTTCGCTTAATTACAGGGTACTTGCATCAACACAGTTTGAGCCAACAGCTGCTCGAATGGCTTTTCCATGTTTTGATGAACCATCCTTTAAAGCCAGATTTTCGATTAAGATTAAGAGAGATCCGAAGCATCTTGCACTATCTAATATGCCAATAGTATGTGAATATTTTTATGTTACATTTTAGGGTTATTTAGTTTTTAAAAAGTAACTGAGTTTTACCTTGATACTCGTGTATGGTTATTCCTAGTAGTTCTGACACTGAATTAAAAAGAAAAAAATGCATTATCTCCTCATTTTTGGATATTTAGGCATCCAGTTCTGTGACAGGTTGAGCATGAAAGTTGAGGACATGGGAGGCAATGGAAGTTGACCCTTTAGGATCTAGTCCTTAATTTCAAATTTTGTACATAAAACTTGTACCATCTAGACTTTTCACAATTAACATTCAAGGGAGTTTGAAGGAAGGGATAAATAGCATGATGCAGTGTGACATTTATTAACTGTCCAGGGAGATATGCAACTACATCATAGAACAGTAGAACTGGAAGGGACCTCGAGAGATCATCAAATCCAATCCCCTGCCCTCACAGCAGGACCAAACACCCTCTGGATCACCTCTGATTGATGTTTATCTAACCTGCTCTTAAATATCTCCAATGACGGAGATTCTACAATCTCCCTATGCAATTTATTCCAGTTCTTAACCCTGACACTTAGGAAGTTTTTCCTAATGTCCAACCTGAACATTCCTTGCAGCAATTTAAGGCCATTGCTTCTTATCCTATCATTTTTGTACTGAAATGTAACCCTGAGCATCTGCTAAAGGTTGCTTTTACTTCCACATTTTTTAAAGGAACAGACTCTACTGGAAAAATCACATTTGTTTACAAATGTTATGTTTATTATAGTTACAAGTAGCATCTAATATTACTAAAAGTGAAAGTTGTTAGTAAGAACAAATTATCTCTTTGTGCATTGGGATAACACTTTTGTGTCTACACATTGGACCTCCCTGGTCCAGCATGGTTGGGACCTAACCAATCCTGAACAACAGAATTTGCTGGATCATTGGAAGTGTCCCCTGCCATGGGCCTGAGTCAGCCGGATCCCTGCCTCTGGCCCCTTCTACTCTCTCTGCTGCCACCTGCCCTGGCCCCAACCCTGGGCTGCCTTTGGCGGCTGAGTTCTCCGCCCCTGGCCCATGCTGCCTCATGCAGCCAGATTTCTCCAGACCTGCACTGCCAAGGCAGCCAGGCTTCCTCTGCCGCCAACCCCACACTGCTGCTGGCTGTTGGGGTTCTCCAGCTGCGCATCACTGTGGGCTTCTCCAGCACTGGACCCTGCGCTTCCATGGGCAAACGGATTTCTACGGCTGCTGGTCCTGTGCTGCCACAGGCACCTGGGGTTCCCTAGCCCCCGGCTCCGCGCTGCCATGGGCTGCTGGGGTTCTTCTCTGCTGTGGGGCTCTTCTGGCCCCACTGTCCCTGGCCCCGGCGGGGCTGCTGGCCATCTTGCCATTCAGCTCTGGGCTCTCTGGTCCAGGAACATCCATGGTCTGATGTTGCTGGAACAGAGTACCAGTTTTCAGTAAGGATGTTAAATTTAGATTAATCGACTAGTCGATGTAATTTGTATCAACTATTCAATTAGTCAATAAGGGTGCCTCCACCTTTGAAATGTATCAAGAGCCATGCTGGCTCTTGGTACATTTCAAAGGCGGAAGCGCCGCGGGGAGCACAGTCCCCCGCTGGACCCGTGCTCCCCGCTCTGGCGCTTCCACCTTTGAAATGTAGTAAGACCATACACTTATCGGATAGTTGCTTACATCCCTCGTTTTCAAAGGTGTCACCTGTAGTAGGTTTCACTGCTTCTTCTGTATTATCAATTTCATACTTGCTGCGGATAGATACCCTTATAAACACAAATAGGGGAACAGTAAAAAAACACATTTAAAAAGATTTTGAAAAACCATGTATGGAGGGTTCTCTTTCAGAAATTAGAAATTTTGAATGTCATCTTGAAAAGATTTTGTGTTCACTGTCTCTTTAAACTGTTTTCCTCTTCCCTGTTTGGACCTTTTACATAGTCATGGGTCAAACCAACTGACTATATAAGCAGACAGCCAGAGGCTATCAAATGTATAAGGCAAACCGAAAAAAAAAGAGAAATAATTATTTCTCTGTCATTCAGTTTTAGTTATAATAGGAATGGGTTCATACAAAAGAATGGGTTTTCTTGTTTTGTTCAGTAACTCTTTAAATATTATTGATAAGATTAAAAGGCCTCCACAAACTTTGTTTTGAATGTTGCTCCAGTTCATAGAATTATTGTGTGACACAAGTGCTGTAATTTTAGGTGAAATCTGTCAGTGTTGCTGATTGGCTTGTTGAAGACCATTTTGATGTTAGTGTAAAGATGAGCACTTATCTAGTGGCCTTTATTGTTTCGGATTTTAAATCAGTCAGCAAGATGACCACCAGTGGAATTAAGGTAAATCTGTCTCAAATTCTCTAGTCTTGCTTTGTGACAGGAACACTAAAAATTGCAAATGATTCAATTCTAACGGTCTCAGTTAATTAGTTAATTTGATTTACATGTCTGTACTAGCTGCTATAGCAGGAGTGGGTAAATACCACCCTGCGGGCCAGATCCAGTTCTTCAGGGTTAGCCCCTAGCAGGCTGCCACCATTATAGTTACCTGCATGTCCGCAGTTTACCTGCAATTGCATCTCTCGTTGGCTGCAGATCACCATTCCCAGCCAATGGGAGCTGTGGGAAGTAGTGTACTGATTCATGCCACTTCCCGCACCTCCCATCTGCTGGGAATGGTGATCTGCAGCTAATGGGAGCTGCAGTTGCCCATAGCTGCAGAGGTTCAGGTAAATATAGCAGTGGTGGCCTGCCAGGGGCTAAACCTGGTGCATCACCACAGTTTTATTGCCCACCCCTTTGCTGAAGGATTGAAAGTGAAGAAAGGACTGGGTTTGTAATTATATGGACTATTATGATTTTTAATAGTACTATCAAAATGTTAAGTATGCTTTTAGGAAATGTTTGCTCAATCAGCTAATTCTCTCAGGTTTTTTGGTGATAATCAAAATAAACAAGGTAGAGAATAAATTAGTTTCTATTCTGTAAACTTATATTCGTATTCAGAAATCTTTCATGCTCGTGTATTTTAGATATCGGTATATACTGTCCCAGACAAGATCAACCAAGCTGATTATGCCTTGGATGCAGCAGTGAAACTTTTAGAATTCTATGAGAATTACTTCAGCATTCCATATCCCTTACCCAAACAAGGCAAGTGTTTTATCATTCATTCTATTTAAGTACCATACTAAATTGTTTAATATAACACAAATCATGTAATACAGTTTGTAAGACAGGGTCAAGTTTGCAGCAAATGAAGACGATGTTATTGTCTCCTGACTTTTCCATAATTTTCAGGGAGTAGCCGAGTTAGTCTGTACAGGATAAACTTAAAAACAACAAATAGTCTGGTAGCACTTGAAAGACTAACAAAACATGTAGATGGTATCATGAGCTTTTGTGGGCACAGCCCACTTCTTCAGATGACCACAAAAGCTCATGATACCATCTACATGTTTTGTTGGTCTTTAAAGTGCTACCAGACTATTTGTTGTTTTTTAAGTTTTTCCATAATTGTCTTTCATGGACTTGGTCATTTTGGTTGGGGGAGGGAACATTTGATCCTTTGTGTTTCCATTATATAACAGAGCCTGTGAAAATATTTATAATGTAACATACTGTAAGGTGCCTCATTATTAGCACTGTTGGTTGATATTTCAAGTACAGAAATTAATAAAAAATACTACTTGAAAACATGTCTGCCATTTAGGTTTTTTTTAGTAATCTCTGGCATTTTGAGGTTTAAACCAACCTCTAATCTGGGCCACCATGTAGGGTCACAATGTAGTTCCCATCCCTGCAAGCATTACTCTAGCCAATGAGATGCCGCTACCTTGTCTGTGTGCACTTGGTCAAGGACTAGAGCAACAGAATCCATGTGACCTTAGCTCATATGGCCCTCTTTTGTATTGTCCCTGCTATCACTCTCTAAGGTTATGTCTAGACTACATCCCTCTTTCGAAAGAGGGATGTAAATTAGACAGATGGATATTGCAAATGAAGCCAGGATTTGAATTTCCTGCACTTCATTTGCATAATGGCAGCCACACGTTCATTCGAAAATGGGTATTTCAAAAGTGAAACTGCTGTCAAAAAATGAGGTTTACAGGATCTTAGAAAAAGGTTTTTTTTTTCAAAAGAATCGCGTCTAGACGGCAGTTTCACTTTCGAAATACTCATTTTCGAAAGAACGTGTGACCGCCATTATGCAAATGAAGCATGGGAAAGTCAAATCCCAGCTTCATTTGTAATTTCGATTTGTCTAATTTACATCCCTCTTTCGAAAGAGGGATGTAGTCTAGACATGCCCTAAGATAGCAGCCACATCTATATAGGCTGAGATTCCCACTTGTGACCAGTAGTGACGTCAGAACCCTTTTCCTACTTTGTCGCGGCTCTACTTAAGACACCTCTACACACCTTACAGTGGAGCTCATATTATATGGGTGACCTGGAAAAGTCTCTCCACACTTGGTTGAATTTCTACTAAACATGAGTCATTTCAGTTTCATCATTAGATGTGAAATCCAAGATCAGGCACGCCAGCCACTTTAAAAATAGTTTCATGTCCACACAATACACACATCCTGGAGTACCTTGCTTTGTTGAAAAAGCAATTTCTTATGTTTTATACATAAATTAAAACTGCAGAAAAGAGGATGAAATATTTATTCTTTAAAATGTAAGCAGTAATAATTCCATATACTGATTAAGATTTCTTTTCTTTTTTTAAATTGATTGAAAGTTTTTCAAGTCCAATATCAGGCAAAAGAAACTACAGTATTAACAAAATTTGTTTATATTATGTTTATTACATTATATAATGTTATAAAACCTGTTGAAATATACTTTCCTACTTAGGCTAGCTCCTTCTCTGTCTTGCACAATAGAAGGTTTGCAATCAAATTAGCCAATTTCTACTTTGTACTTCATCACTTGTCATGGATTTTGTGACATTCATCTTGTGTTTTGCTAGCCAGAATTGGGCTCATCATCTTTCAAGTTAATTGTTTGACTTTTGTCTGATACTTCATATAACTTCAAAATAAATAAAGTCTGAACTTGAATTACGGAAACTAATGAAAACTAATTCTCTTTATTTTAATTAAAAAGTGTTTGATGCTGTATTGCATGTATGAGGGAGAGTGAAGGTAAATGAAATTGTATTTATTTTTAGATCTAGCTGCTATTCCTGATTTTCAGTCTGGAGCAATGGAAAACTGGGGACTGACTACATACAGGGAATCTGCTTTGCTATATGACCCTGAAAAATCCTCAGCATCAAATAAACTTTGGATTACTATGATCATAGCCCATGAGTTGGCTCACCAGGTAATGGCTAGGGGAAGACCATGGGATGTGAATGTTAGTTGTTTTGGTTTTATTGGCAATGTGGCATGATACCAAGTCATCCTAGAGAGTTGTTAAAAATGTATGCACTGAAAACAAGTTGTTAAACTCATTAGAAATGTTGAGACTTAAAAAGTTCTGAGTCACCTGTAATTTGATTTTATATTATTTATTGAGCTAACATGACTTCATCTTTTTATTTTCTCCAGCATGTTTTAACTGCATGATCATAATGAAATTCGTGGACATATGAGTGTTATTTCTTGGATATATTTTAACATTGTTTTAAACTAGAGCCGTGTTTGATAAAGGAGCCTTAAATAAAATTAAAGTCCATTTATTGTAGACCATTAAATTATGTTTAACACATCTTTGTTCTCTGTTAGATAATGACAAAATGAAAAAAGAGTAAGAAAACTATTAAAATACCCATTTACACAGCAATAAGAGGAGTTTAAGCAAAATGCCTCTTGGGCAATTGATTTCAATGCTTTTTGAAGCCTATAGGTAGGAATGAGGACCTACAACATAGAAACAAATTAAGAGTTGATGGGTGGATTGGTTGGTAAACTTATATTAGGGCTTTCACACTGCCTCTGTCCTCAGCCTGTATGAATTACTAAGTAAATTAATTAGTAAACTTAAGACATGGCTGATAGCACCTTTTATTCTGAGCAATATTTTTTCTTTCAGTGGTTTGGAAATCTAGTTACCATGGAATGGTGGAATGATCTTTGGCTAAATGAAGGATTTGCAAAGTTTATGGAGTATGTGTCCGTCAGTATAACTCATCCAGAGCTGAAAGTTGTAAGTATGAATTAACTTTGCCCTGATTTATTTTAAACCATATTTTGAAATGGCTGGGGATAACTTATTGATGTTGTTTCTTAAATGGATGTAGAGTAATTAGATGTGCAATCAACTTTGAAGGATTGCAAAGAAATTATGACTTTGTCTAAATACCAATGATCAAATCTGAGTACATATGATACTGTTTGCAACAAAGATGGGTTTGTATGCACATACAACACTGCACTAGCACAGCTGCACCACTGTATGCTTGAAGAAGTCATTACCTATGCCTTCAGGAGAGCTTCTCCTGTTAGTGTTGTTAATCTACCTCCACAAGAGGCAGTAGCTATGTCAATGGGAGAAGTATTCTTGTCAAGATAACACTGTCTATCATAGGTATAAGATCAGTATTAAGGATATAAAACCACATTTAATTGGTTAATCAGTTAAAAGTGAAGTTTAACCAGTTAACCAATTAAAGGAAGGAGGGCAATCCAGCTCAAAGTGGCCCCCAGCTGCAAGCAGGGACTGCGTCGGCCCAGCTAGGACAGCCCCTGCCTGCGCTTCCCACCCCCTGGCCTGCTGCATACAGAGGAACCTCAAGGCAAGGTAGGGAGTGCAGGACTCAGGGAAGGGGGCTTGCAGGTGAGTTGAGGGAGAGATCTTACTGGAGCTGCCTTTAGTGGTGAGAGTAGTGCTGCTTCGGCAGAGGCTCCTCCCAAGGGGCCAGGGCTGGGCCTCCAGCTCTCTCTTTCTCTCCCCACCCACCCCAGCCTCCAGCCTGTGCGGGTGGGTGGGGCTCCAGGGGCCAGCTCTGGCCTCCAGCGGCCCTCCCACCCATGGTCTGCAGCCTGTTCAGGTTGGGGCCAGGCTCTGGGGGCTACCCCTGGCCTCCAGCACCCTTCCCCCCATCCCCTGCAGGTGTCTAGGGCTGTCCATGATTCCTGGCCCCAGCCTCTGTTGCAGGGGATGACCCAGGGTGAGGAATCTTATGTGGGGAAGAAGGAGGTCAGCTTACCTTGTCTGGTGGTAGGCAAGATAGTGAGCTCCCGCCCTGCTGGTGACACTTTTGGTGGTGTGACTGCCCTCTATGGTCTTTGCAGTATAGCTCTCTCAGTGGGCTCACTGCTCACTGTCAGTATCAGTCCCTCCTTTCTGTGCCTTTCCCTTTCCATACTATGGAAAATAGTTCCACTCCCAGAACTTCCGGTATTGCTGGCACAACCAAACTCTGACTTTGCTTTAAGTTAGGGTAAGAGGAAGCTGCATTCCAAATTTGGTGGTCGTAGCTCCTACCACTAAGGAAGAGTTGTTGAACAAGTGGACTCACAGAGAGACACAAACAGATGCACAAATTGCTAAAATACATAGATTTATGTTGATTCTTCAGTTACTGTAAGTTCTGAAATAAAAAGAATATGGTTTTTTTGTACCGTCTGAAAGTCACATGGAAGAAAATTAAAATATTTCAAATGCAAATATTTTCATCTTCGGTCAGATTTGCTATTACATCTGTATTCCATTAGCCTTCAGTAAAAAGCCACATTTTTTCCTCTTATTAGGAAGATTATTTTTTAGGCAAGTGTTTTAATGCCATGGAGGTGGATGCATTAAATTCCTCACATCCTGTTTCAACTCCTGTGGAAGATCCAGCTCAGATTCAAGAAATGTTTGATGATGTTTCATATGAAAAGGTAAATTATGTAACTATTTTTCCTTATTTTTTTGTTTCAGTGAATTTAATTTTAAGCAAGTTTCATAGACAAGCATGGGGTGACACTGGATTTCACTCTAAATGAAGATAGATATTATCTGTGTTATTACCGTAAACATACCTCATTTGTGACTTGCATTATTCCTGCTGTTTCACTCATAAAACTCTTAGGCAGACACTACAGTAAAACTCCGATGGTCCGTCATCTGATGGTCCGGTACTCCTGATGGTCCGGCACCATCAGGAACCCGGAAGTGCTCCGGGCAGTCGGACCATTGGAGCTGCTCTGCCCCCAGCTTCCCCGATTCAGCTGCTGCTAAAACTGACCAGCAGCTGAATCGGGGAAGCCGGGGGCAGAACAGCTGGAGTGCTGCCGGGTAGGTCCCGTAGCGCTGCCCCTTGGGGCTGCGGGACCCAACCCAGCAGCCCCTCAGCTGTCCCCAATTCAGCTGTTGCTGAAACTGACCAGCGGTTGACTCCAGGAAGCCCAAGGCAGAGCAGCTCTGCCCCCGCTTCCTGGAATCAGCCCCTGATCAGTTTCAGCAGCAGCTGACTTGGGGACGCCTGGGGCAGAGCAGCTGGAGTGCAGCCGGGTTGGTCCAGTAGCGCTGCTCCTCTGCGCTGTGGGACTAACCCGGCAGCCCCCCAGCTGCTCTGCCCCAGGCATCCTGATTCAGCTGCTGCTGAAACTGACTAGCGGCTGACTCCAGGAAGCCCGGGGCAGAGCAGCTCTGCCTCGGGCTTCCTGGAGTCAGCCGCTGATCAGTATCAGCAGCGGCTGACTTGGGGACACCTGGGGCAGAGAAGCTGGGGTGCTGTCACGTTGGTCCAGTGGCACCGAGGAGCGGCACTGCGGGACCAACCCAGCAGCACCCCAGATACTCTGCCCCAGGCGTCCCCAAGAACAGCTGGGATGCTGCCGGGTTGGTCTCGCCACGCCAAGGGTTGGTGCTACCGGACCAACCAGGCAGCACTCCAGCTGCTCTGCTGCAGGCATCCCCGATTCAGCCACTGCTGAAACTGACCAGCAGCGGCTGTATCAGGGACGCCTGGGGCAGAGCCGGACTATCGGAAGGGGGGGGCTATGAGGGGTCTGGGGTGGCATCCCCCACCCCACCCCAAACCCCTCATAGCCCCCCCTTCCGATAGTCCAGCATATCTGATAATCCGGCACCCCCTGGGTCCTAAAGGTGCCGGATTATCAGAAGTTTACTGTATATTGTGAGCTAAGTTCCCCCTCTATAAAATGAGCATAATATTGTCTTAGGGTTTTTAGATTTTAAGCTCTTCAGGAGAGGTATTGTGTTTTGCTGTGTAATTGCACAATGTGTAGCACAATGGGTCCTGAATCTCTAGGCATTGTCATAATTCTAATAATAGATTTAACTGTCTTAGCCAGAGCTACCTCTGAAAGCAGTGGTAATGAAAGACAAAGTACCATGTTACCATATAAGATTATGCCAGATGATACTTTTCATTGGAGAGCACCATGAATTTAGAAATAACTGCTAATGTTAATAATAATATTATTTTTAAAATATGTATTACTTTATATTTTATGATCTAAAGATTAGTTTTGCAATTCTTTGTCACTTCCTTTGCAGGGAGCTTGTATTTTAAACATGTTAAGGGATTACTTGAATGCAGATGTGTTTAAAGCTGGTCTTGTACAATATCTGCGGAAGTACAGCTATCAGAATACAAAAAATGAAGATCTATGGAATAGTCTGGCACATGCAAGTATTTCTTGGGATTTTTTTTTTGGATCCAGGTATCTCCTTGTGAAAAAACACCATCTGACCTAATATATTACTGAACAGATAATCACTGTAAGGTATATTTAACTGTTCATAAATGTGAAATTAAAGGGAAATAAAATTTAATTTTTCCAGACTTGTCCTATGGGTGACACTGATGAAAGCCAACTACAAGGTGATAGCTTTTGTGCCAGAAACCAACAAACATCCTCAAGTGCAGTAAGTTTCTTTTTTCCTACTTGTTACTATTTATATGTCTGCTGTGTTACTGTACACTAACATTTAATTCCTCAGTTTTCATCACATTTTAGTAGTTTTTCTTCTGAGAGTGTGAGCCAATTGTGTTTCGGAACTGTACTTGGTAGAATATGGGTTCGTCTACACATCTGGGGCACCTAGTGCTGGCCACTGTCGGTAGACAGGCTACTGGGCTGTCCCAGTACGGTCGTTCTTATGTTCTGGGCCATCCCAGTACGGCTGTCCCTTTGGTCTGACCCAGTACGGTCGTTCTTATGTTCTCATGTACACAGCATTCAAAACTCGAAATAAGATATGCAATTTGCGCTATTTCAAGCCACCCTGTACTCCTCATACAATGATGTTTTACAGGGATGGCGAAATAGCGCATCCACTATATTTTAAAATAGCGGACGTGTTCAAAAGACGTGCAGTAGCTATTTCGGAATACCTCTGGTATCCCGAAATAACTTTGCTGTGTAGACATACCTTATGGCTGTGTCTATACTGGGCCACTTATTCCGGAAAAGCAGCCGCTTTTCCGGAATAACTTGCCAGCTGTCTACACTGGCCACTTGCTTTTCCGGAAAAGCAATGATGATCTACTGTAAAATTGTCAAGTGTTTTTCCGGAAAAACTATGCTGCTCCCGTTTGGGCAAAAGTCCTTTTCCGGAAAAACTATTCCGGAAAAGGGCCAGTGTAGACAGCACAGTAGTCTTTTCCGCAAAAAAGCCCCAATCGCGAAAATGATGATCGGGGCATTTTTCCGGAAAAGCGCGTCTACATTGGCCACGGACACTTTTCCGGAAAAAGCACTTTTTCCGGAAAAGCATCCTGCCAATGTAGATGCGCTTTTTCCAGAAATACTTATAACGGAAAACTGTTCTGTTTTAAGCATTTCCGGAAAAGGGTGCCAGTGTGTAGACAGCCTATAAGTTTATTTGTTACTGCTGACAGCCTGGACTTTATATTACTATTGAAAAATTTCCTTGGATTTCATCTGTTGAGTACATGCTTACTTGAACAAAAGCCAGGAGATGGCACAAAAATCTCTCCCCTAAAGAACAGAATGCCAATTGGTGCCAATGCCAATACAAAGTGGCTGTTACTAGTATTAATCAAACGCATCAAAAGGTTATTCTGTCCACCATAGGATGAAGGAGTTGTAATGATATTCCAGGCCTTAATCAAAACTTCATTATGTAGATCCTGTAAATTTGGTTTTTTCTATTGTCAACTGTTGGTAGCTCTTGTGAAGTTTCCACTCGCTCATCTCTGCTTCCTTGCTAGAATATTTCATCATAGCTCTGTTCTTATGTATTTTGTTTTTGCCTCATAAATCAGCATTGGACCAGGAGAGAGATTCTTGATGTGAAGACAATGATGAACACTTGGACTTTACAAAAGGGTTTCCCACTAGTAACTGTCACGGTAAAAGGGAAGAACGTCCATCTGCAGCAAGAGCACTATATGAAGGGATCAGATTCTTCTTCATCAACAGGGTAATAGAAAATGAGCAAGTGATGCTCTTCATCAAAGTCTGTGCAAACTGGACTATTATTAGTGACAGTCTATTCTGAATGTAGTAACTGTAACTGCTGTTCTTAAAAGGAACAAAATGTAATTTTTGTCATTGCTTATTAGAAAATTCATGCAGTATGAAGTAGGGATGTTAGCTAACAGGTAATAGAATAGTCAACTTATCGCATGAATTCCCAGGGCTGTGGCTGACAGTCTGGCCACCTGGCACCCCACACTGGTGCCTCAATATCAGAGGCAGCAGCACAGGGTGCTAGGTGGGACCCAGTTTGAAAACCAGTTCCCCACACAGACTGGCTACCTGTCGCCCTGTGCTGCTGCCTCTGATACAGAGGCAGCAGTGCGGGTGGCAGCAGCCCCTGTGTGTGGGGGTCCGAGCTCCCCATGGACAAAAGCTACTGTGAGAGAAGGAGCAGGGAAGGTTTTTGCAAAGCAACTTCTGTGCATAGTGGCCTCGCAGCAGCCTTCCCTAACCCTCCACTGCACTGCTGCCTCTATCAGCAGGGGAGGGAGGCGGCAGACGGCACCACAGAGATGGTGCTGGGGGGAACCGTCTGTTAAGCCAGCTCCCCCAGCACCAGATCCTGCTTCCCCACCCTTGCTGCCTGTGATACAGAGGGAGCGGGGGTGGGGGGAAAGAGTAGTCGATTAGGTTAACCAATAAGTCTAGGTTTGTCATCTACTCACTTACAACCCTAGTGTGAAGAAGCTGTTACAGGCAGTCCCCGGGTTACGCGGATCTGACTTATGTGTTGGATCCGCCCAGACATGCTGCAGTCCCACCACCCGGGTCCTCCGCGGCTTTGCTCCTCATCTCCCTGGTCTGCTGGGGGGGGGGGGCGCAGATAGTGCGCCCCCCCCCTCCCCCGCAGACCAGGCTTTTTTCGTGGACGCTTGGGGCAGAGCAGCTGGGGCGCTGCCAGTTGGTCCTGCAGCGCCGCTCCTCGGCACTACTGGACCAACCCGGCAGCACCCCAGCTGCTCTGCCCCAGGCGTCCTGATTCAGCCGCTGCTGGTCAGTTTCAGCAGCGGCTGAATCAGGACGCCTGGGGCAGAGCAGCTGGGGTGCTGCTGGGTTGGTCCAGTAGCGCCGAGGAGCGGCGCTACTGGACCAACCAAGCAGCGCCCCAGCTGCTCTGCCCCAGGCATCCCCAAGTCAGCCGCTGCTGAAACTGACCAGCGGCTGACTCCAGGAAGCCCAAGGCAGAGTTGCTCTGCCCCAGGCTTCCTGGAATCAGCCGCTGATCAGTTTCAGCAGTGGCTGACTTGGGGACACCTGGGGTAGAGCAGCTGGGGTGCTGCCGGGTTGGTCCCCGCAGCGCTGACGTGCGGCGCTGCGGGGACCTACCTGGCAGCTCCCCATCTGCTCTGTCCCAGGCGTCCAGATTCAGCTGCTGTTGAAACTGATCAGCGGCTGATTCCAGGAAGCCCGGGGTAGAGAAACTCTGCCTCGGGCTTCCTGTAGTCAGCCGCTGGTCAGTTTCAGCAGCGGCTGAATCTGGACGCCAGTTCCGACTTACGTACAAATTCAACTTAAGAACTAACCTACAGTCCCTATCTTGTATGTAACCCGGGGACTGCCTGTACTGAGCTCCATAATAACTAGTTCATAGAAATAAAATTGTCTTATCTGAGCTTTCTAGAACAGTTTTATTTTAAGTTGAGATTGAGACTGTTGTGACAAGAAGATGGTCAGGTTTTGTCTCAGCCATGAAAGTGATGAAGTCTGCATATGTCTCACTTCCTCATACTCCCCGCATGTGTTCCAGAGTCAGTCATTTCTGACTCTTTTCCCCCAACATAGCAGTATAGCTCATTACTTTTAGAGAAGGTTGGCCTTCTCTAAAAGAGCTATTGTAATTAAATATTCTGTCACTAAAATAACTATTTTTGCTTGGCAATAGGTACTTGTGGCATGTTCCCTTGACATACATTACTAGTAAATCTGACACCGTGCAAAGATTTTTGCTGACAACTAAAACAGGTAACTTACTTTGAAGTGATTAGTCTATTTGAAGGACTAGCTACACTGTTTGCAAAGTTTAGCCATTGTAGTGCTACATCTGTTTTGTTGGGAGGACAATAAAACTGGCAGTACAAGAGTTCTACCTTTTATTTTTGTCATCGCAGATCTCAGTTCAGTTCACCTTTTAAAAAAGAATGGTCCAGGAGGACAAGTGAATGCCAGGTTTTAGCAGATAAGATGTAAAACAGCTGAATTATAACTCAGCTGAATTATAACTGGAAAAATTGGGTTTTGTAGTAGAAATATGGACAGACTCTTTTATAATGAGATTACTGAGCTATATCACTTAATGTATTCAAGAAACTATATCTCTTCCTTTTAAGTCACTGAAAAAAGAGACCAAGACCAGTGTTCACTATTGTATTAGCATTATTTTGGTCCAGTTTTAATGTATGAAATGGACTTTGCAATTGCTGAACTCATTATCCATTTCATTGCGGTCTTATCATTAGATAGTGCTCAAATCAATAAGAGAGGATGGAGTTACGATTTGTTTTGTTTGCAGACGTCCTCATTCTCCCAGAAGAGGTGGAATGGATAAAATTCAATGTGGGAATGAATGGTTATTACATTGTGCACTATGAAGATGATGGATGGGATGCTCTCATTAGCCTTTTAAAAGAAAACCATACAGCAATTAGCAGCAATGATAGAGCAAGTCTCATTAACAATGTATTCCAGCTTGTGAGGTAAGGCACACTGTTTGAGTCTAAAAAGGCAAATGACAGAGTTCAGGTTGTGTGTTACTAAAGAAGTAAACAGTTAGTCTTGTATAATTTGTTGTTAAGAGTGGGATAAGAGTCTGATCTTGCTTCCAGAAATGCAAATCTGGAATACTTCCATTGACTTCAGTTGAGTCCTGTAACTGAGTACATACACTGAACCGGAAAATACAACCATTATGATCAAAACACTGTCTGATCTTATGTAAGTCAATGGATTCATAGAATCATAGGACTGGAAGAGATCTCAGGAGGTCATCAAGCCCAACCTCCTGCCCAAAGCAGGACCAACCCTAACTATATCATCCCAACCAGGGCTTTGTCAAGTCCAGACTTAAAAACCTCATTACTCCTCGTTCTGCCATCTTTCACTACTGAGAACAGCCTCTTGTCATCCTCTTTGGAACCTTCCTTCACATAGTCAAATCCCCCCTCAGTCTTCTCTTTTGCAGACTAAACAAGCCCAAATCCCTTCCTTGTAGGTCATATGCTCCAGCCCCCTAATAATTTTTGTTGTCCTCCACTGGAGCCTCTCTAGTGTGTTCACCTCCTTTCTGTAATGGGGAGCCCAGAATTAGATACAGTACTTCAGATGTGGCTTCACCAGTGTGGAATAAAGGAAAATAATCACTTCCCTAGATCTGCTGGCAATGCGCCTCCTGATGCATCCCAATATGCCGTTAGCCTTCTTTTCTGCAAGGGCAATTTATATCCAACTTTTCATCCACCGTAATCCCCAGGTCTTTTTCTGCCAAACTGCTGCTTAGCCAGTCTATCCCCAGCATGTAGCAGTGCTTCGGATTCTTCCCTCCTAACTGTAGGACTCTGCATTTGTCTTTTCTGAACCTCATTAGATTTTTTTTAGCCACTCCTTCAATTTGTCTAGATCACTCTGGCCTATCCCTGTTCTCCAACATATTTACCTCTCCCCCTAGCTTAGTGTCATCTGCAAACTTGCTGAGGGTGCAATCTATCCCCTTATCCAGGTCATTAGTAAAGATGTTGAACAAAATCAGCTCTAGAACTGACCCTTGGGGCACTTCATTTAATACTGACCGCCAACCAGCCATTGAGCCATTGATCACTACCCACTGAGCCCGACAGTCTAGCCAGCTTTCTATGCACCTTACAGTCCATTTATCTAATCCATATTTCTTTAACTTGCTGTCAAGAATACTGTGGGAGACTGTATCAGAAACTTTGCTAAAGTCAAGGTGTATCATATCCACTGACTTCCCCATGTCCACAGAGCTAGTTACTTCATCATACAAGGTAACCTGGTTGGTCGGACATGACTTGCCCTTGGTGAATCCATGTTGACTATTCCTGATCACTTTCCCCTCTTCCAAGTGTGTCAAAATAGATTCCTTAAGGATCCCCTCCATGATTTTTCCAGGGACTAAGATGAGGCTGACTGGTCTGTAGTTCCCTGGATTGTCCTTCTTCCCTTTTTTTAGAGATGGGCACTGTGTTCGCCTTTTTCCAGTCATCTGGGACCTCTCCCCATCTCCATGAAGTAATTCAAAGATAATACTAATGGCTCTTCAATCACATCTGCCAACTCCCTCAGCACCCTCAGATGCATTAGATCTGGCCCCATGGATTTGTGTATGTCCCAACTTTTCTAAATAGTTCTTAACCTGTTCTTTCTCCACTGGGAGCTGTCCGCCTCCTTCCCATATTGTGTTGCCTAATGCAGTAGCCTGGGAGCTGACTTTGTCTATGAAGACAGAAGCAAAAAGAGCATCGATTACTTCAGCTTTTCCCACATCATCTGTCACTAGGTTACCTCCCTCATCTGTAGCCAGAGAGGAACCCCCCTGTAACATCCATTTTTGCTTGCTTGGAGTATACAGGGCACACAGAGCAGTAAAAGCCTTGAACAGAAGGCCCAGATATGCAGGCTGCTGTGACCCTGGATGGCTGTAAACAGAGATATGCCAGTTGCTGACCAAGAGGCTGCCAAGGAGTGCCCTTGACTGAAACCTATATTGATACGAACACACACTGTCCGCTGGGGGAGGAATCTCCCACCTAGTAAAGAATGTCCAGTACTCACAATTTAGTTATCTCTCTTGCAAGTGTAAATTAAGTTGAAACTTGCTTGTAAGAACTGGCATCACAAAGACAAACCAACACAATTTGGCATCTTAGATAAGAAAGAGGATACGGGCCCCTATGGGTATAAAGATGGGTCCAGCAGCACACATACTCTGAGTGTCAATCTACCATCTATCTGCTGGTCGGGTTAGGTGATTGACCTCCTGAGGTTCCACGGGGACGCCCACCTCGTATTCGTCTTTCATAGGAATTGAGGGACCGGCCCTGGCTTGACCTGCTTGAGTTGAGAGGCACAGAAGGGGGTAAAAATTATACCTGGATGTGTCCTTTGTCTTAAGTGTACACATAGACTTAGAGCTCTTTAAAGATTAAGCTGTCACTTGGTACCATTATTTCTATTTTCTATCTTTATTTTCTTTGTAACCATTTTTAAGATCTATATTTGCTAGCAGTTAAGAAAGAGAGCAATCGCCATTATAACCATATGATTTATAAGCCTTTTTAATAAACCTGTATCTGTTTAAGTTTTAACCTGACTCCTTTAGCTGCTGTAACAGAACCAAGCACAATTTAAAAGAACTTCAGCTGGTCAAAAGGGACAGATGTAGGAAGAGCTGGGACATTTGGATTGTGTTGCTTCCAGAGGACAGATCCATTGGGGCATCTCTCAGTCTTCCCTAGGCTGCCTGCTGCGAAGGGATCCTGTATCCTAGCAGTTAAAATCTGAGATGTAATAAGCTCTTCCTATAAACTCTGGGGCGTCTGTCATCCTGTTGGCTGCCCTCCGCGACGGGACCCTGGTCCTAACGGTAAAGACATGGATGTTAAACTTCTCGGGGTGTCCTTCAGCCTCCTAGGCTGCCCGCTGCGACGAGACCTTGCGTCTCAGCAGTTGAAGACTTGGGTGTGACACACACACACTGCCCTGACCATCAGCTGACATCATCCAGTAAGGATTCCACACCCTCCCTGGTCACACTCTTATTGCTAATATGCCTGTAGAAACTTTTCTTGTTTTCCTTAACATCCCTTGCTAGCTGCAATTCCAACTGTGCTTTGGCCTTCCTGATTACATCCCTGCATGCTCAAGCAACATATTTATACTCTTCCCTAGTCATCTGTCCAAGTTTCTATTTCTAGTAAGCTTCCTTTTTGTGTTTACACTCATCAAGGATTTCACTGCTAACCCAAGCTGGTCACTTACCACATTTGCTTTTCTGACTGAGCATCAGGATTGTTTGTTCTTGTGCCTTCAATAAGGCTTCTTTAAAATACTAGCAGCTCTCCTGGATTCATTCCCCCTTCATATTAGCATTCCGGGGGATCCTGCCCATCAGTTCCCTGAGGGAGTCAAAGTTTGCTTTTCTGAAGTCCAGGGTGTGTATTTTGCTGCTCTCCATTCTTCCATTGGTCAGGATCCTGAAATCGACCATCTCGTGATTATTGCTTCTCAGTTTTCCACCCACATGTACTTCCTCTACTAATTGCTCCATTTGTGAGCAGCAGGTCAAGCTGCACATGCCCCTGGTCAGTTCCTTCAGCACTTATACCAGGAAGTTATCCCAAACCTTCTCAAAAAATTCCTGGATTGTCTGTGTACTGCTGTATTAGTCTGTCAACAGATGTCAGGGATTTCAGCAGCCCTGATCTGCAGCCTTTTGAAAATGAGGGTTAGAAAAAGGATTTCAGTTAAACCTAAGATTTGGTGTCTTAAATCAATCCTTTATGGGCAATATTTCACAAACCTGTCACTTCAGCTCAGTTTACACTCTGGAGAGGCCTGTGTGCGACCACTTAGGTACTGAACCATTTCCTGTTGTGGGTCAGGTCTTTGGCATGGTAGTCAAGAATCTCAAGGGCATTTGTAGGCCCAGTCTTTACCCTCTTTTGCAAGCTCCAAATATTTCTGCAAAATATAACTAAGTTGTCTTGGATGACATGCTACTTTACTTTGAGTCACACCAAACAGTAACCTCAACAAACTGTAGAAAATCTGAGAACATAAGAGCTGTTCCAGGCAGCACAACAAATGGTCAGAAATTGTATCCATGCAAGGGGCTTTCTACTGGTACTAATAGTGTGTTAATGTAGTCCCGACCTTGTAGGTATCATCTAGAGTTGGAGCCTATTAAAATCTGTCCCTTAAGCTTATGACAGGGACGTTTTTACTGGGAATGTACTCCTACTGCAAAACTAAAGATTACTAGCACTTCCAGCATCACATCCTGTTTTGCAGCACAGATAAATCTCCCCTCCCCATGCTTGGATATGGGGAGGCAGAAGGTGGAAGTGATTCCTCATTGCTGTTGATGTATGAGAAGGAAAGTTGGTGGGTGGTGGAACATATCTCTCCCTTTACAATCTAGTTCATACAGTACTGTCCTCCAGGAAACTGCAATCATTCTATCATCACTGCTACAGAAAAGACAGACACTCCACCCCTGAACATCAGCCATCTCTCCAGGACTAAGACTAATTTCTTAGTCTCTTTCCTTACAACTCCTTTGTCTTATAACCCATTAATACAAGTTAACCTTCATCCTCTACCATATCAGATACCATGTCTTATGTCATTTGTCAGCCACAATTATCTTTCAGGAGTTTGTTTCTAGGCTTGTCCATTTGTGTGATGATAACCTCAGGATTCTAAAGAAATTAAGTAGAAATTAGGTAATTTAATTTTATTTATTAACTTGCTCTCTCTCTCTCTCTCTCTCTCTCTCAGTATTGGAAAACTATCAATTTCTAAAGCTCTTGATTTATCTTTGTATTTGAAACATGAATCCCAAATTATGCCTGTATTTCAAGGTATGGATGAGCTGATTCTTATGTACAAGCTCATGGAGAAAAGGGATATGGATGATATAGAAAATCAGTTAAAGGTAAGATGGAAAACCCCTAAAACTAGCTAACACTAAAATAGCAGTTATACCCTGTAAGCAAACATTTAAAAAATACAGTTACTGGTAGTGAGCCAGTAATGTGGTATAGGTTTTTAAAATAAAATAGTAAAAAACAAATGTAAATTTTATGTTTCAGACATATTTTTTCTTTACAGACCCTCGTTCTATATTCATTTCCTGGCTGAAGGCAGGGAGTAGGTGGGGAAGTTGTCATCATGGTGCTGTTTAGAGCTATGGTCTGGAAGCAGTGTGCTTCCAGAGGTTATCTTGGAAGCCCCATTAGTCCTGATTTCTCTTTCTCACTGGAGGAGAAAGGCTTATTTTTTGCATAGGCAATAAGACAAAACAGAAGGAGCAGGCACTTGACAAGATGAAATGTCAACTGCAGTAAAACCAATAAAAAGGTGGGAAAGAGAAGATGGGACTTTGACTGCCAGCTTGAGAATCTCTGGAGTACAGCTGCTGCCAGGAGTGAGCTCCTTTCCCTGGTGGCTGAATGCTTTCCCATTGTCCCAGTATCCTGGCAGTTTAGAAAAGCCTGCAGCTGCCAAGGATACAGCCACCATTCAGTCCTCCTTTCTCTGTGCATGTAGCTGAGAAGCAAATACACAATCCAAGTACAGTGGTCCTTCCAGTGACCACAAGTGGTATGCCAGTGTTGCTGCCTCTGCTGTGTATCTATGTATCTGGCTGCAGCACAGCAGTATGAGCTCTTCACAAACTGTAATGCATTAGTGTAGGAGAGAGAAGTATTATACCCATTTTACAGTTGGGGAACTGAGGCATAAGCGCAGTCCAGATTTATAGAACCTGAACCTTATCTACAAGACAGTCTTGTCACTCCTGCTACTCTTGTTCAGTATTATATTTGCTAAAGCATCACATTTAAATGAATACTTTATATTATTTAGGAAGGATGTGATTACTTCCTATTTTGCATGTTCCAGTATTGACTGCATTAACTTTACTGAACCAAATTCACCCCTCAAATAGCAGTCTGAACTGAAGTTACAGCAGGAATGGATTTGACCCACTAATTTTAAGCACCAAGTTGAATTCAGTAGGTCCTATGGAATGTAGGCCCCATCTTACAATCAAATTTACATGAGCGGATCCTTACATCCCTGGAGATCCCTGCTGGTTTTGGTCTGATTCTGTATGGAGGGCTGCCAGTCACATTTCTGCATGTGCACAGAGGACAATTGAATAGCAGCTACATGAGCACAGCAAGGGTCTCTGTAGTATCCAGGTCATAGCTGATGAAGTAGATAAACAATAAAAGCACTTGTCATCCCATTATATTTAAAACTGATGCATTAAAATGACTGATGGTTGGAGTGCACAAGAATACGATTTTCCGAGAAACAAATGAATAGATAAGATAGTTATAGCTAAATGTTGGTAAGATGTGTGTAATAGAAATATTTAAAAATTCGCAAGGGTTTGAAGATTTATTGGAGGATTTAACCAAAGGAAAGTGGTTCAGATGTTGATTTAATGCCTCTTCAAATGCATTACTACCTGTACTACTATGGTTGGCACTTGTAACTTAAGTGTGTTAAATAAAACTTTTTTATTATTTTATGGATTTAGGGATACATAGTCAATCTTTTTAAAGACCTAATTGACAAACAGACCTGGAATGATGAAGGCTCAGTGTCTGAAAGAATGCTTCGCAGTTCGCTCCTCCTGTTTGCATGTGTGCGCAAATACCAGCCATGTGTGGACAAAGCAGAAGAATATTTTTTTAAATGGAAGGACTCCAATGGAACTTTACGGTCTGTTTTCATAGTAAATTCAGTAGAGGTGAAGGATGAATTAATGTTTTCCCATTTGATTTTAGTACTGGTGAACTGATCTACTAATAAAATTTCAGCACTTTCAGGAACCCAAATATTAACCTTTTTTTAGTACTTTCTCATCTCACAGATTCAGATTCTCAATTTCATCTGGTCTTCACAGCTGTTGTGTACTCAGTTACAGTTCATAGGTCACCTTGTTCTTTGGAACTTTATTTAATAGAGGTGAAAGGGAAAATAGAAGTTAGAATTGTGCCCCTTTTGTTATGCTTTTTATAATGGAGAAAGAAGGGCTGCAGGATTTTTATTTTACACCATACTTTCAGGTTGCCTGTTACTCACTAATATTTTGGATTCAACCTGTCTTGTTTCTGTACCCTCTCATTTAACAAATCAGAGTTTACCATAAATCAAGTAAAACCAATATTTCTGGTCTCTCCAAAGTGAAAACGCCCACATGATGAAACAAGCCCAATTTTAAAAAAATATTTTGCCACACATCCTTGGGAGAGGGATACTGACAGAGATCAAAAGTAGACATGGGCCACTATGTAAGCATCTCTGAAGGATTAATTACTCTTAAACTCTTCCTTGGCAAAACAAGATATCCTCTAGAATAAGACTTGAACTCGCTTCTCCTAGATTTAAAGTAGCATGTGCCTCCTACTGAGGTGTAGCAACAATAAATCCGAGGACATTTCAGTAGATTGAAAATAAGCTCCTCCTCTAGGAACACTTAGGAATCCCTAATAGGGACAGAAGAAAAATTAAAGGCCTAATTCACCATTTGATTACACCAGAATGGTTCCTTGGTGTAAAACTGATATAGTGGAATGGTGACTCAGAATGCACATATCATCACAATGGAAATATGAAGCAGAGTTTAACCTAGTGTCCAATTCGTTGCAGGTTGCCCAGTGATGTTAAAACTGCAGTATATGCTGTTGGAGCCCAGACAGTCGAAGGTTGGGACTTCCTTTTTAGTAAATATAGGCTACCTTGGTTCAACACTGAGAGAAGTCAGATTGAAGTTGCTCTAAGTATTACCAGAAATAAGGACAAACTTCAGTGGTGAGTAATTTACTGTTTTATGAAGGAAGTATTTGTATGGGAGTGGAAAGGAAGGAATTAAACTTGGGTGAGATGTGAACTACAGCCATGAGAACTTTTGCAGCATCTTCAATGCACAGTATTATAAAATGCCTTAGAAAAGAATGGGAAGTTGCGATTTTAAACTCTACACAAGAGGCTGGTACACACACATATACATTTGCATTTTCAACTATCAGCTGGAGAAAGACAAACAAGAGTCTATTAAGTCACTTGATTGTCTTCTGTATTTAAAGTTTCTGTAAGTGCAGTATTGCTTTATATGTCTTATGCATGTAAGAAGGACTGACTCTTAAATGTTGTTTCTCAATATTTTTAGAGAGCTCCAGATAGAATCAATACATGTTGTCTCTCCTGTATTATAATCAATACATGTTTAGCATCATGGAAGGAAAGGAACATTTAGGAATTCTAAGGCCAACATTTCGGCCACTAATTTGCATTCTGAAACTGAACAAGTCATTTCTCTCTCTCCCTCTCTCCTACCAAGAGGCACTCAAAAATTATATAGATAGCACCTCAGTTTCTCTGCAAAAAGGGAGTGATATTTCTCTCTTTTTCAGGACATCAAAGATTCACATTAATGGTGAGATCCCACAATGTAAGATGTTAAAGTTAAAGACATTATCCTGATTCTAGATTTCCTGAAATAGACATACCGTATATTCCGGCGTACAAGACGACCTCTGATGTTAAAAACCATCCCCCAAAAATCGGGGGTCGTCTTGTACGCCGGGTATACATCCCAGGCGCGCCTGGGATGCCCCACCGCCGGAGCCCCTCCGCGGCTTTGAAAGCCTCGGGGGAAGCCGGCGGGGGGGCATCCCAGGCGCGCCTGGGCTGCTCCCCCGCCGGAGCCCCTCCGCGGCTTTGAAAGCCTCGGGGGAAGCCGGCGGCGGGGCATCCCAGGCGCGCATGGGCTGCCCCCCCGCCGGAGCCCCTCCGCGGCTTTGAAAGCCTCGGGGGAAGCCGGCGGGGGGGCATCCCAGGCGCGCCTGGGCTGCTCCCCCGCCGGAGCCCCTCCGCGGCTTTGAAAGCCTCGGGGGAAGCCGGTGGGGGGGCATCCCAGGCGCGCCTGGGCTGCTCCCCCGCCGGAGCCCCTCCGCGGCTTTGAAAGCCTCGGGGGAAGCCGGCGGGGGAGCAGCCCAGGCGCGCCTGGGATGCCCCCCCGCCGGCTTCCCCCGAGGCTTTCAAAGCTGCTGCGGCTTTGCTCCAGAGGCGGAGGGGCGCTGGGGTATAAGATGAAACCCTATCTTTTAATTAAAAAGATAGGGGGTCGTCTTATACGCCCAGTCGCCCTATACGCCGGAAAATACGGTAATCTTTACTTTCATGATGAACTTCATGGGACTAGGGTGCTGCATGTGGCTCAGAAGTCTTTTTTGCTCAAGCAAATTTTGTCTTAAATTTGAATTGAAAGTAAGACAGTTATAGTGATTAGCCAAGGTGATAGGCAGAGATGACAAGCAGATTAACACTTAACAGTCTAGTTATCCTTTCCATTTCCATCATTGGATTTTCTAGGATAATGGATCAAAGTTTGTTGGGTGATGTGGTAAAAACTCAGGATCTTCCACATATCATTATATATGTTGCTAAAAACCCATCTGGCTATCATCTAGCATGGACATTTTTGAAGGAAAACTGGAATAAACTTGTACAAAAGTAAGTTGCACAGATCATTTTACTCAGACCCTTATGTTGGCTATATTTAACATATGTTTATCTTAAATTAAATCATCCATTTAATTAATCTTTGGTAATTTTTTTGCTTTTTTGCCAGGTTTGATCTTGGATCACCTTCTTTAGCACACATGGTAATCGGAGTGACAAATCAATATTCTACAAAGGAACAGCTTGCAGAGGTAGCATCTTTCAGATACTGTTTTCTGACTGGGGTTTTCAGAGCTGCTTAAAAAGAGTTAGATGATTAACTCCCTTAGACTCCTTTGGAAATGCCAGACTGTTTTATATGCAGAAATGGGTTTGTGAAAATGATAGGTATAATTTGTGGGTATAATTTAAGATTAAGTATTGTGTGTATATATATTGGAAATTAGTAAACACTGAAGTAGTATCTGTAGCAACCCTTGCATGTGTTATAAGAGTTGCGGGTTTGAGAACAGTATGTACCAATTGTAAGGGAAAGGATGGCCCTGTGGTTATAACACTCGACTGGGACAAGGGTGAGAGGTGTTTTGTGTGATCTGACACTGAGTTCTTTTGTCTCCTTGAGCAAATCACTTAATGCTTCTGGGCCTCAGGTAGTATCTGAGACATAGTAATAGAATTTCCCAACCTCAAAGGCATGTTGTGAAGCTATATATATTAATTCATGTGAGGTACAGAAATATTAAGATGAGCATCATGGCAGAGTGTATAAACAAAACTGGGAAGGCTAAACTTGATAGAAGTGGTAAAAAAAAAAGCACATCGTCCTAGATAGGTGAAGAGATATGTAGTACATTAACCAATATCTATGTGCTCTGCAACCTAGTTAACAAGTACAAAGAGTTCTCCTGCACATGGAAGTACAATGCAACTGTAGTTTTATCTTCTAATTCCATAATTTTAAATTTCATCCCACTTCTCTACATGTATCAAAAGGCACAGTTTACACAGGTGCCAAACATCTGCACCCCAGCAACTTCTCTGGTGGAGCTCTGCATGTCAATACAAAATTTTTTGGCATGTGCAAAATGGGAGCACCATTATTGTATTTCATTATATTAATACTTTTAATCTTCATTAAGAGCCTCCCTTGTAATTCTAAATGGAGCTTCCCCTCTAAAGCTATGCCTAGACTGCAAGCTTCTTTTGGAAGAAGCTTTTCCAGAAGAGATCTTCTGTAAAAACTTTTTTTCAAAAAAGAGAGTCTACACAGCAAAACCACAACAAAAAAATCTATCTGCTTTTTCGAAAGATAGTGTCCACATTGATTAGACGCTATCTCGCATTTCAGTTGTGATTACTGTGGAGGGAGTGGCCACCAGGGCACCTGGGCTTTTTCCTGAAGGCCTCTTCTTTTGAAAAAACACTTTCTTCCACGTCCACACACGTTTTCCAAATAAGGCTCCTTCCTTGTTTACCGCTGTAAACAGAACGGAGGGGGTTTTCCAACTTTGTCTAAAGAACGCAATAGCAGTGTGGACATAAGTGTAGTTTTTCCAGAAAAATGGGTGTTTTTCTGGAAAAACTCTGCAGTGTGGACATACCCTACCAAGGAACTTTATGCAGAATTTGTTTGCTTGCAGCAGACATGTGGCCTTCAATATGATTTTATTATAGGACCAAGCATGGATATATTGGATATATTGGATATACACAAGCATGAATATATTCAATAAATGACAAAAATGATTTATTTTCCCACAGTCGTACTCTGTAAAGAGTGAATTCTCACATCTCCGTAATAAGGAAAGTACAGTAAATTTCCGATAATCCTGCACCTTTAGGACCCAGGGGGCGCCGGATTATCAGAAGGGGGAGCTATGAGGGGTCTGGAGTGGGGTGGGAGGGGATGCCACCCCAGACCCCTCATAGCCCCCCCTTACGATAGTCCGGCTCTGCCCCAGGAGTCCCTGATTCAGCTGCTGCTGGTCAGTTTCAGCAGCAGCTGAATCGGGGATGCCTGCAATAGAGCAGCTGGGGTGCTTCCGGGTTGGTCCCGCAGCGCCGAGGGGCGGTGCTACAAGACCAACCTGGCAGCACCCCAGCTGCTCTGCCCCAGGCGTCCGGATTCAGCCTGCTGGTGAAACTGATACTGCTGGTCAGTTTCAGCAGTGGCTGAATCCCAATGCCTGGGGCAAAGCAACTGGGGTGCTGCCGGGTTAGTCCCGCAGCCCTAAGGGGCAGCGCTACCAGACCAACCCGGCAGCACCCCAGCTGTTCTGCTCCCAGCTTCCCCGATTCAGCTGCTGGTCAGTTTCAGCAGCACCTGAATGGGGGAAGCCTGTCCAGCTGCCCCAGCACTTCCGGGTTCCTGATGGTGCTGGACCATCAGGAGTCCCGGAGCATTGGATGCCGGACTAATAGAGTTTTACTGTAGTATAGTGAGCTCTGGTAGCATTTGTCTATCATTAATACTAACTTGTACTACAGACTATATTATCTTTTCATAGTCTCCTCTGTGGTTGGGACCTTCCCGTAAAACACTAGTTGGGACATAATCATTGGCTGAGGAAGATCTGACAGTAGGGCTCCTTCATTGTGACGATGTGCGTGCTATGTGGAGAGCACAAGAGCTACCACAGGGGCTTCTTTACTGAGGCCCCTGCTCCTGTTGAACCCTTTGCAGTAGGTTGTGGTGAGGCGTCCATAAGTGCAGGTGATTCAAACAAGACACTGGATTTTCCCCATTAGGGAAACTTTCTAAAATGATCCCCTGTTGCTTATCCTGCTGAAGCTGCTCTGGAAACTGATTTAAATGAAAAGATTTTTAAAATGGCTGCCATTGTCTTGGCTGCCTTGTGAAGGCCTCAGTGTGACTGAGGCGTTAATTTTACCAATAGCCTGAAGGGTTTTTTTTAGGAAACTGCTCTCATGTAAATAGTCACAGTCTCTTAACCACTGTAAGTCACACTGGAAACCAGGAGTTTTTGCCACTTAACTTATTCATTTGTTACACTGCCTCTTAATGTAACTTATCAAGCACTTACTTCAAATTTTTATTTGATAGGTGAAGGGATTTTTCAGTTCTCTGGAAGAAAAAAGTTCACAGCTCCGCTGTATCCAACAAGCTATAGAAACCATTGAAGAAAATATACGATGGATGGACATAAATTTGGAAAAAATCAAAATATGGTTACAGAATAACCTGTGAAGAATTTACTATTGCATTTGGCTTTGAATATTGAATGTGAATTACAATACAAAGTGATAATTCCAAAGAATCCATAGCTTTTGTTGTTGTTTTGTGTGATAAAATTTACTCACAGGTGATGACATGATGAACCCCATTCTGTTCCTTTATATGAGATTAGCTATTGATTACAATAGAAGCAAGATAGAGCTGTATGTACACACCTTCAATCGACTAATAAACCCTCATCCACAATTTTAGAGCAATAAAAATTGCCCAACCTGGCCTGTGTAAACCGGGGTGGGGGGGTGGGGGGGGGAGGGCGTAAGGGGATTTGAATTCTAAAAATTTGGATTTGCAGTTCTATTTTGAGGAAAAAATGAATTGTGAAATGACAGAAAATGGGTGAACGTGCAACTGATCTATAAATAGAACTCTCCACAGATGAGATAGCACAAAAGTTTGTATCCCTTTACCAAAAATTAGGTACGACTAATAATTTCTGCTCAGGGTAGCCCAGCACTGAAATATTTATAGGCACACTCCTTTAACATGGAGATGTATTGAAATTATGAAGGGGAGAGAATTTCTTAGCACCTACTTTTTAATATGTTATCAGACCATCAAAATCATTTATATAAAACACCATGAGGAGTTTAAGTGTATCCCATACCACGGGGTACAGTATTAGTGTATATATTGCAATTTAAATTAAGATTAGTACACTGCAAAAGTAAGAGGTATGAAGAATGCAATTGAGTAACTAACTTTTCCATAGCTCCTCTTTTTATAATTATGGATATTGCTTCATGAGAGCATTTTCTTTATTGTGCTTTATTTAACTTGCTTTATATTAAATCTTATACTTAGAATTACATTAGAATAAAAGGATATGTGATTTGAATTTGACTGTTTAACTTGATCAGTGATATTTAATATTTTATATCGGCATAAGCGGTAACTTTTGTATAGGCCTGGGGGATTTTATTTGCTCTGAACTAGCTCTTTAGCGTAATGAAAGTGCATTTTAAAATAGTTAATTCTCTGAAAATAACATTTATTTTTTAAAAGTGATGACTAAATATGACTCATTTTTATAATAATAGGCCTTTTCTCCAATTACAAACCTAAGACAAAAAGGAGGGATGGTAAGGCACACAAGGACAGCAAAGTTGCGTGTTTGGCTCTTTCAGAAGGCCTACGTCTACATTGGCCCCTTCTCCGGAAGAGGCATGTTAATTTCCAACTTCAGAATAGGGAAATCTGCGGGGGATTTAAATATCCCCCACGGGATTTAAATAAACATGGCCGCCGCTTTTTTTCCGTCTTGGGGAAAAGCCGGAAAAAAGCATCTAGACTGGCGCGATCCTCCGGAATAAAGCCCTTTTCCGGAGGATCTCTTATTCCTACTTCCTGGGATGAGGCATACCTGGGTGGTCGACAAATGCCTTTGATGTCGACACCCGCGCGTCCAGACTATCGTGCTGAGCCGACAAACAGCTGATCAGCTGTTTGTCGGCTCAGCGCGGCAGCCATGTAAACTTAAATGAAGCGGCGATTATTTAAATCGCCGCTTCATTTTCCTATGTCTGGTAGCCTAATCTACATGCCTCTGGCGACAGAGGCAGGTAGTCTAGACGTACCCTAAGATTTGTCAGTTGTAGTAAATTTAGTATCAGAAACTTCAGACAGAAGTGTGATGTCTAGGTTTCTGGCAATCGTTTGTCAGGGTGTTAGTGTCCCATCTATAAAACTGGGATATTTCTGCTCAGATATCTTACCAAAGTGGTGATGCTTATTTACTTAATGTTCATAAAGGATCTTGTACTCTTCAGGTGAAAGTGTTTTGGAACACTGAAGGAAAGGTTGCTTGCTGTTGATGTGTTAAATAAAATCAGTGCATGTGCAAATGGTAATTCACCATGGCTTATAACTGAGACGTATCAGGAGAATTTTTCACCTGGACAGTCAAAGGATGTCTTTAACCACAGGAATCAAGTAGTGAAGGTCTGTTTAAGAATATCACTTAAAATAATACACATTGCCAGGATTGAATCTGGGGTGAAGTTCTAGACATAAAACAAAGAAAATAAATTTCTGCCTCTTGAAAAAAGTAATGTTCAGCCATATGCAAAAATTTGTATTGTCTGAATGTTTTGTGACTAAATAGTGACATATCAGATAAATATTATTTATAGTTAAGTAAACAAAAGTCTTTTGAATATGGTTTCTAAAAATTCTTTTCCCTCTTAATTGCTCAACTTTCACTCTTGGCTCTTCTCTTATTACATTATATATTAATCTCAAGGGGCTACGTCTACACTGGCCCCTTTTCCGTAAGGGGCATGTAAATTTCACCTATCGTCGTAGGGAAATCCGCGGGGGATTTAAATATCCCCCGCGGCATTTAAATACAAATGGCCGCCGCTTTTTTCCGGCTTTTAAAAAAGCCGGAAAAGAGCGTCTAGACTGGCCCCGATCCTCCGGAAAAAGCGCCCTTTTCCGGAGGGTCTTATTCTTACTTCAAAGTAAGAATAAGTAAGAATAAGACCCTCCGGAAAAGGGCGCTTTTTCCGGAGGATCGGGGCCAGTCTAGACGCTCTTTTCCGGCTTTTTTAAAAGCCGGAAAAAAGCGGCGGCCATTTTTATTTAAATGCCGCGGGGGATATTTAAATCCCCCGCGGATTTCCCTACGACGATAGGTGAAATTTACATGCCCCTTACGGAAAAGGGGCCAGTGTAGACGTAGCCAAGTAGTTTTAGTGTATATAGTCTGAATAGTCCCTATCACAGAGGGACTTGTTTGCTCCCAGGCAAGGCATCCGTAGGCCACAAGCTTTGCACCTCCTGTGCCTGTGAGTGATTCATACTCCAGCTCCTTAAAGCAGCTGGACAAAACACATGAAGGACAGGAGCCAGCCAGATACGTGGACTTCAGACTGCACCAAAAAAGACAGACATCAGACTGAAGGCTATCCTCATGAAAGACACCATTAGACCTCCAGAGGGTACTAGGGCCTGCCTAATGAATACCACTAGGGCAGTGAGGGGCAACCTAGGCTAGTGAGGGGGCCGGGCCATATGAGTGGCCCTCCATCTCAGTGGGCAGCAAAGTTATGAAAGCTAAGAGAGTCTCCTGGGCTAGGGTAATTTTGCTAAATGCACTTGAGTGCCTAGAATTTGCATGGTGTGCCAAATGAACTGGAGTAGCACTTTGATTGGATTCAAAGGGAGCACGTGGCTCACAGTCAATGTTGTGTGCAATCAGCACCCACCTCACTTCATATGCCTTTGCTTAAAGTGCATGTCACTTGAAGACCAATAGCAAAAAACCTATATGGATGAAAACCAGCCAAATCTGGTAACCCTATGCCTGGACAATAGCAAACATGTCTCATGGGCCACACACACAACCCCAGTGGGTTCATGTGGTTCTTGGGCTACAGTTGCCCATCACTCTGCTAAGGGAAGAATCTCATGCAACAGTGCATGTAGTTTGCACACACCTAATATAGAATAGGCATAAGCAATACATTTCAAACAACACCTATAGAAGGTTAATAAGCACTTTTTGGTTTTGCTTTTGTTTGTTTTTGTTCTAGCAGGTGATGCTGCCAGAATAAAGTTGTTCTGTCAAGTGAGTTTCTCCTACATACATAAACAAACATCAAGCCTTAATTGTGTATTTTCAATCCAAAGGCAGATGAGTTGTCTTCACTTCATTATACAGCAACAAAAACTGGTCACCAGGCACAGCCATAGTAAATTGCGGATTTTTGAAAGAAATATGAAAATGATTTGGAGTACGTTAGTTTGCAGCCAAGTGGAAGAGAAAAGTGTTAATTATACTCTACCTTTAAACTGGATCTAAAAGCTAAACAAGCTGGAACACACAAAATCTACTATCCTGGTCCCCCCGAGCTCTGGTGCACAAGGGGAATGTAGGGAGTGTTTTTCCTTCGCAGTTGGGGGCCACATCAGTGAGGGTTTGGGGTTTTTTTGCTTCTCACTTCTGTACGGCCCCAGACTGATCTTTCTGTGGGTCAGCGACCCTTGGTCCAAAAAAGGTTCTCCATACCTAACCTACACCTTTATCTGTATTTCCTCTTTACAGTCAGTTCCGAGAAGATATTTTAACATCTAGTTTGTGGAATCTAACCCTTTCCTTCATCAAATTCTACTGTAAAAAATGAGATTTTAACTATAGTTGAAAGATATTGATATAGTTTAAAAATAGGAGCAAAGTAGCATTGTGGATAGGAAACAGTACATCATCAGTACAAATATGATTAAGAAAAATTCCACTACAATAAGTGCAATTTTTAATATCTCCTTTTTAAATTGTTCATCTGTTCTATCACGAGAGCAGATATAGCATCTTGTATTAAAAATCCTACAATCCTTTAGACCTCAAACATGAAATAGGATTATTTTTATATGAAAATTACGAAACGTCTGAGAGCTGCATTCACAACTTAGCTAGCCATCCTTATTCAAAAAGGATTTTTAATAAATTAAAGTGAGTTCGGGTAAGGTACACAAAAATGGTGATATTAGCAAACCAGTGCATTTTAAAACCGGCAGGCCAAATAACCAATGTGTGTAATCCTTAAAGGCATCGCAATTGTACTTAGGGTAATTCACTTGTGGGGGGCACTGGGCATCAAATAAATGCTAAGAAGGGTTAATAGGAAAGGCCATTCATTTTGATAAGAAATCAAGGACGACAGCTGTTTGTATATTTGTCTGTTTATATCCTGTAACTACAACCTTAAGATTGAAGATGTGTACATAGTGCATTAATCTAACAAATACTACCTATATTGTCTGCATCTTATCTCTGTTTGACCAGAAACTGCTTTATGTAAAATCATAGGAAACAGAATGTTAACTTCAAAGGTGGTTTATTGTGGGCTCAACAATGAGAAATCTTCAGACACATGCTGTGTTCAAAACATTTGGCAGGGCAGCCTATTTCAGCTATCAAAGAAAAACCTGAAGCACAATCCTGTGATTTCTGATCTGAACTTTTACAGGGAAAATTTTTGAGCCATTGGCCACATGGGAGAGTCCTGGTTTTGGGAGGTGCAATCTGTAGAAAAATATTTAAGAACTGAACTAGTTCTCAGAGCAATTAATACTTTTTGAGAAATTAACAAGGATTCCAGTTCTTTAACACTTTAGTATTTGTCAACTATTAAATTAAAAAACTGCATATTCTGAGACTGTGACCAGCACAAATTAAAGTTGATCTTAAAAACTCTAAACAGTGCAGTCAAAACACTCCAATAGCCCAGAAGAAATTAAATCCACACTTACATATCTGTGTAGATGCTGTGCTATTTATCTGCTAGATTTGCCCTCATCTCTGATTATTCAAGATAAAAATCAAGAATCTATCAGCTGCCTACAAGACAATACATTGCTACTTGCCTTCAGGAAACAAAGCTCACAAATTAAACCAACAACAATGCATTCATGAAATCTTTGTAAACTCCCTCTCAAAGAAATATTTATACACACACACCAGAATGATGTGTAGTATATAAGAACTTAAGAAGAAAAAGAAAACGCATCTTCAGTCTCCCAAGAACATCAGGGTTCTTATGTTAATGATTAGATTTTAAGCACAATCTCAACTGGGTTCTCATTTTCATGAGTGCAAGTTTGTGCACACAAATATTTGTGCTCATAGTTTAGGTAATTTCAACTTAAAAAAATGGCGTTTGGCAACTTAAAAGCTGGCTCTGAGATTGCTCTGTGATGATATAAAAGCAAAATGAAAATAAGAATTGTAACTAGTTTTCTTATTGTATGTTTATAGTTTTACATTTGGTTTCACAAAGACCTGATGACAAACATTTTACAGATTTTGCATAAAGCACTTTTCATATCCCAAAGCCTACTTTTTTAATGCTCTTTGGTGGACACACTTCAGTTGTCTTTAGTGAGTTAGTCAATAGTATATAATTGGAAACAAGAAGATAAAAACAACAGGACATACATTCTAAAATCTTTATTAGTGTGACAGGCTTTCAATGCAGACTGTCAGGTTGACAGACTTCTAATTATCCTCCATATTAAGTCTTCGGAAAATGGTTGGCTGGAATAACTTGATAAGACAGACCCAGATTTTAAGGCCCTTCCTAACATTTCATCTACTATTACCACATTCTGTGTAGTTCCTTGAAGTCAATGAACTTATTTATAGTGTTACTCATTGTGAGTAAGGACACTAAAATCTTGCACTTACAGCACTATGCTTCCTTTTGCTGTGAGACACAAATAAGGGGAAAGCCCACAGAAATTGGAGAAAGTAGCACATTACACAGCAGCTAACAGAATATCCTTTTATATTCAATGTTGCAATGTGGTTGTCAGGGAATGGCTGCTCTGCAACTTCTTTCCATGGGGACTCTGAAAATATAGTTCATGGAAGTTAATGCCATTCCTTGTAGCATCAACTTCTGCTCTGCTCCTGTACCCACTTTTTGGCCATGTCTACACTGTGCAGAAGATTGATGCTGCTGCAGTCAATCTTCTGAGGTTAGATTTAGTGTGTCTAGTGAAGACCCACTAATTTGAACTGAGAGGGTGCCCCTGTCGGTGCTGGTACTCCTGTTCCTCACGAGGCATAAGGGAAGCCCACGGGAGCGTTTGCTCCTGCTGACCTCCCACTGTGTGGACGGTGATTTAAGAAACGTTTACTCCAGCTACATAATTAACATAGCTGGAGTTACATCTCTTAATTTGATCTTCCCCTTTAGTGTGGACCTGCCCTGTGAGTCAAAGTCTGTCCTCTATTGTGACTAGGTATTATTGCAGAAGTACCACCTTTTCTGTAGATTTGGCGCTCCATTCATTTGATTCTTGCTAAGTTTCATGGGCCCCGTTTCCCCCTCTTGCAGTATTTTATGGCCAGGAATTTAGGTGATTCGCATTAGCATCTGTAGTCAAGAAACTCCTGGCAGAAAGAATATCAGAGTATCATTGTAGTGACAGGATTTGAGAGAGCAGAGGCTTTCCTTCACTCTGCAACAAAGGCACTATCCAGATTTTAGACATTTTATTTTTAGGAGTTTGAGGTGAGATGATACATTTTTTTAATTTGCCAGCCACTAAATATCTGATTGTCCTAGGATTTCTTACCAATAAATTCACCCAAGAAAATGCATTATACCCCCAGCCTAGAACTGCCAAGGATAACCAAAACTCTTTACCATTCCTAGAATTGCTTAATGCATTCGTTGCAATGTTAAAAATGCTAGTGTATATCTAGAGAACTCTACTGAGATTTACAGGCACTATGTGGAGATTATGTGCAAAGGTTTGCAGGCTGTTTCTGGAATTGCTATTAAGTTTTTATGAAATAGACTTCTTACAAATATAAAGCATCTTCTCCCTCTCAGAAATGAAGAAATTACAAAAAAAGTTTCAAAAGTATCAATACAATAACGTAAATGGTTAGAAAAAAAAAACCCTAACTCCATTCCTGAAAAAATGATATGAAAAAACTGCAGCAAATACCACTGTACAAAAACCACCCGAATAATCTCATGCTCTTGTATTAGTTTTTGTTCTTTGGGAGTAACTGTCCACCAGCAGAATGAAGACTTTTTACACTAAGTGCCCAACACCTGAAAGAAAAAAACGTTTCAGATAAGAAACTGAGTGAAACATATAACATGTAAAAGGAAATTCAACTTGAACAAACATCAGCTACTTTTTCTGTGTTCTGTATTATTCTCCTCAGATAAAGAATTCCAGGAAGTAGTAATATATTATTTGCAGTGTAATAATGCAAAAAAAGACAGTGGAGATTGAGCTGCACATATAGCGTATTTATCACTTCTGTGTGTTAAAACCTGGCTCCATCAAAGATAATGGCCAAACTCTCTCTCTCATTGGATTTCACCTTGTGTGTTTACATGTAGAAAATTGTGTTTAGTTCTCAGGAAATGACACAAGTCAACATTTTAGAAGGTTTCAGAGGAAAGCTACAAACAAGAGTAAAGGCTTTAGGAACAGTATTCTGAGGAAAGATTAGAGGTCTAAGTATACACCATATAACTATGGCCTGTGCAAATTCACGTCCTGGAAAAAAGACATCAAGGACCATGAAACCAGACCTCCCAAGTGATATCTAACTACTGGAGTGCAGTGGCAGGCTACAGCCACCCCAGTCCCGGGTTCCTACTGTGCACCTGGCTCCAGCCATTAGTCCATTCCAGCTTGTTTGATGAGGATGGGACTTCCCTTCCTCTACGCAGCTAATCCTGGAAGGGGGGGATGAGGGAGGAGGAGAGATCAGACCCAGCTCCGTGTACCTCCCCAGCTGCAGGAATCTTTCACTTCTGCAGTGCCACGTCACTGAAGTGTGGCAATCCCACAACAATAGCTTGGCAATCCCCCTCGTCTTCCATTCAGGTCAACACTCCCCTCCTTCCCCACGGTTACACTGCCATGAAATTTCCAATGTAAAAACATGAAATACACTCATTTAAAAACCATCGGGCTATGGGGGTTTGACCAAAATGGATTGTGAGTTTGGTAGAACCTTATCTATAACTAGCTGATGACAGAGTTAATACAATTATCTATACATATTTTAAGGGTATAAATAACAAGATCAAGTATCATCATACAAGAGGGATATCTAGTAATAAAGACATTAGAAAAGGTTACTTATCCTACAGTAACTGGAGTGTCTTTGAAAGCAGACCGATTGTCTCTCCAGCTAAGTTCCCTCTAAATTGTGTAGCCATGCAGCAGTCTATCAAGGGCTGCCCAAGTGCTCAGGGCTACAGTGGGGAAAGGCAACCCTCCCACATTCCCAGAGCTGCCACAGATGGGGAAAGGCCCCCTTACCTCCCCCAGATCAGATGCTGCTGTGGTGAGAGACAGTGTGGGGGGGAGGGGGGGGGGAGAGAGACGGCCTCTCCCCCACTGCAGCTTTGGGGTAGCCTGAACCTCATCTCCAGCCCCACCCCAGAACCTGCATCCCCTGTCAGAGTCCTCACTTCCACCCTGATCCTCTGCCTCAGCCTTGAGCCTCCCCCCACACCCTGAACCCCACTCCCATGACATGAATTTTGTAATGTGCAGCAATATAGAGGTGATGATGCATCACACATTATCTACATATCGGTGCACATTACAAAATTCATTCCACATACACATTGAAAAATTAGAGGGAACATTGGTCTCCAATTCCTTTTCCACTGTGAACAAAAAGGTGATCTGAAGCAAAGCGCAAGGACGACAGGTAATGGAATACAGATAGGAAACACACGTATCAAAGCACCTCCGGTTACTATACGTATTTCTCCCTTCTTCAGTGAGTGCTGGTCCCTATGTGTACCCCATTGTGGATGATGGAGAACCTGTACTCAAATAGGAGAAGGGTACAAAGATGCAGATGGCCAAGGTGTATAAAGGACTGCCATTCCAAAGGACACATTAGCGGAGGAGTCAAAAGCATAATGTTTGGATGGAAGAGGGGGAATTCTTGTCATGCTCTAAGACTTGGAACATACAAAGTTCTCTTGGGGTCACCTCACAGACTTGTGCAGCTTAGGCAGGGCTGATTTCTTCCAAGGATTGGGAGGAGGATTTAGTTTCAGGCCTGCTCTCTGCTCTCCTGACAAGACCCAAATGAGGCATATGTGGGGGCTGACAGCCTCAGTCTTGAGTTGGATCTCCTGGCATGAGGCAGACTCCTTGCTGAGTCAGGCCAATGGACAGGGTATGGTGAGAAGGTTCCCTGGCTTGGTTCTGATTGGAGTCACATGGCCTTTTCCATTCAATGCTTCCTAAAGTGAAGTTCCTGCCAGTTCCCCAGCTGTACCCAGAAATAACAGGAAATAGTGGACACTGGCACTATGTGGGCTTCTAACTGGTGGCTGTCGCTGAACAAGCAACAGAGATTTTTGAAGCCCTGTGTCCTAGGCATAGTACGTTACCCCAAATGAGGACCAGGGTGTGGGGGGAGGGAGGGAGACTCTCACACCTTCAGCTAAAACTATAAATTCTAAACACCTCCCAAACTATTTACCTATAGACAGACATAGATATGGTCACAGAAAAAGGAGAAAACAGAAGCTTTGGACCCGGTCCAGGTTGGAGCTTCCATGCAGTGCTGAGAAGGAACTGAAGAGTCAGTCAGTCTTCCCCTCTTACCCCTCACTCCCTTTATCTTCTCAGCCAGAGACATGAGGCGAGCAAGAGTGCACGTTAGGGATGTATGTGACTAGTCAACTATCTGATAAGCATAAGCTTATCGGGTAGCCGACTAGTGATGCGACTAGTCGCTTCCCCCCAACCCTTGCTGCCTCTATCAGAGGGAGGCAACAAGGAGGAGGGAGCAGGAGCCGGTGCTGGGGAAGCCGACTTAAAAGCTGGTTTTGCCCAGCACCATCTCCGCAGGAGGCAGGAGAGATAGAGGCACAGCAGGAAATAGCACAAGCGGGCACTGGGGCTCTTGTACATTTCAAAGGCTAAGGCGCTGCAGGGAGTGCTGGGCCAGTGCTGGCCTCTCGTCCCTGCGTGACTTCCGCTTGTGAACCTAGAGGGCTCTTGCTACAGTTCAAAGGTGGAGGCACCCTATAGAATAATGGAATAGTCACTGGAAATTCCATCAACTATTTGATTAGTTAATTAAGCTAAATTTAATATCCCAAGTGCACATGTGGACAAACAGACACTGATTTTAAAATTCTCCAGCTCTGGCCACAGGAAGCACATGCTTGCCCACAGTTAAATACTCCAAAGGTCCAGCACGCAAAGTAGAAAGCCTGTTTAGATAAGACTATTAGGAATAACTTTGACAGTGAGCCTTATCAATTTGTGAAAGTCTCACAAAGGAAGCAGTGGAATCACTTGAAAGATTTAAAATTAAACTATTGAAAAACTCTTCAAAATTAACTGCAAGAAATTATACTGTTCTGGTCTGGTGGGGAACAAGAGAAGCATGCCCTGGAGTAGTTAGCAGGACTTTTCTGTCTAGGATTCTCTACGGTGAAGTCCTGCACATTTGGTCTAAAAGGGAAATATGCCTTGGTTCCAGCTGGAGTTGTCAAATTGTCTTATTTTATTAGTTTAACTAGGATTCAATAATGAAGATAGTCTTTCTGGTAACCAAAAGGATGGGTTAAAAAGAACTCTTACCCACTAATATTAAACTAACTTGTTTTCTGTTTCTCAGATTTTGCACTGGAGGACTGTTCCTTTGCCTAAAAGGGAAAAGGAAAACAAAGCATGGGTGAGCTGTAAGCTATTGTTTCAGATTAGAAATAAAAATACTATAACAATTACACATGAGCAGGGATAATGACAGCACCTAAACGATCTGTATCTGTGAGACATGCTCCACAGCAGTAAAAGGGGAGGCCGGGGGAGAAGGCAGCCATTCAGCAAAATGTACTTGTACCTTCATGTGTGCCCATTTCTCCTTATTTTCCCCTATCCCATTTGTTAAATTTGCATCAGTGACTTATCTCCCTCACTATTATCTGGACAGCTACTGAGCCACAGCGACAGTCAGTAGCTCTTGGCAGCCAGACAACTTTTAACATTAGAAAATGTCCTCTTAACTGGTAGTATAAAACACTCCTGATTCAAAGCTTTCAAATTAAAATTTGAAAATAAGCTCAAATGTTAAACAAAAGTCTTCAAAAGCAAATGTTATGATTTTAAAAAATGCCATTCATTACAGTCACTAAAAACATGATATAGATGATGTTGTAAGTCTAGTTCAAAGCAATAAATCGATGGATTGATTTAACTAGGCATTTTAATGTCTAATTCCAGATTCTGATTTTTATGGGTTGCTCACAAAAACCAACATTTTGGGTCCATTTTGCTGTGTGGCACATATTAAGTATATATATCCATCTACAGACATGCACTACATAAAAAAAGTTAACACACCCTCCACCAAATTATTCTGTATATATATTTATACACAGGTGCAGATTATTGTATTTCATTATTACATAACATATATAACAAAAGGGGAGAAGAGAATGGACTTCACATAGAAGAATAAGTTTTTACTGAAATGCAGGAGAGGAGGAAGCGTGCTCCAGACGGAGATGAAAGAAGAGATGCAATCACAAGTAGAAATAGATACAAGGGAGTGGGGTGACTAGGGCAACAAGCTCTGATGGGGAGAATGAGGATTTTGAATGTCATGAGGAACATATGACTATACACACCCCACATCTGCCCAGCATGTTGCATTGGATTTACTCTCTTTTGAAGCGGCAATTCTTTGCATGCACACAGGAGTGGGTCAAACGGAACCAATTATTTAAGAACACTTTCCTCAAACTGTAATGTCCAAATAAAATTATTTCAGACCTAAGTTGCCCATCCCCACACTCAAATTTGTTCAACAATCCAGCTCAATACATATTAGGAATGTATCTACCATTTTAGGATCTTCAGGTTTTCCACTGTCCTTTGTTGCCGGTTTCATTGTGGCAGCAGCTTCCTTTCCACTTTTGTCCTACACTCAAAAGAAAAAAAAAGGTCAGTTACAAACTGTTCAGATTTGAAAGAGAAAGCCTGCTGACTCAAGAGTACAGGGAATCAATAACAGCTCTAACCCTGGCATCTGTCCTCAGAAACAAATTCACTTTCAAACAGACAGAAGAGCCAACAGACTGGTACCATCTTCCTGAATCAAATGGAGTCTAGAATATTTGGGCAAGATCCCTGTCTGGCAGAAGAAAGAAGATGAAGCTGATCCTTGGGTGGCCTACTGCCCTGACTACGTGGCCACATTCCATATTCAGCACAAAGCAGGTGCACCACACCAAAGAATCTACTCCTCAGTCCACAGACAAACTGTATGTTATGGGACTTGTACCATTTAGACACTGTATATTTAGGTGGCTAACTGCAAATGTACCGTTCATGTTGTATGTGCTGAGGAACAAGAGGTTTTGGAAAGATAATGAAATAAGGAACTCTGGTTTAGCTTTGTTGATCATCCAAAGCAAAGAGCTACTTTCTAGGGTTAGGGTACAGAGTCCTAAAATCAGTGCCAACAATTGCTAAGAGATCTGGGAGAAGTCCAAACATCAGCCCAAACATTCACTCTTCTTATCCCAATGAGAAAAATTAAATGTATCTGGAGGACATAAACAGGATGCATTGTCAAGCAGTGAATGAGAATTAAAATACATTAATTTTTACAGCTCAGGAATTCATTTCATTTAATATACTCCACAATGGTTGAAGTAATCTAACAAAGATAATTGTTTATTATCCAATCAATACTGGGGAGTCTGGAGAAAAGCCCTCAATTACTGCAAAATATGTAGTTAAACCCTGTTTTCTTTCCCTTCTTACCCCGTGATGACTACGCAACTTTCTATAGATCTGCTGTAGTCAGCAGGGCTATCTGGAAACAGAATCACCTTCTTTTTTGAGAACTGTATCTTGTTCGTAACCTATAGTTTAATAGGGTATTTCTTACAAACAAATCACGAATTACAGGAAATGTTTTAAATAGGAGATTACTGGTAACTGTCTCAGTAACTAGGTGTTTTATATTTTAACTTTGAGAAAATCAGCTAACTCACAGAAGTCACTTGTGACCTCAGGTTCCTAGGAGGCCAACAGAAGTTGCTGATCTGGGCAGGAAAATGTATGTTTGGCAGCTAGAAGGCCAGGCTGAGTCAGGACTTCCAGGTGGTCAATATCCCCAAATCCCCAATTCCAGATTTAGTCACATATCAGCTTCCTCTATATTCTCCGGAGTGTAATTATCCATTCCTATAAATTTAACTATGGTATCATCTCTAAGTTGTTGACTCCCAAATGTACCTTCCTATCACCTGCCTTCCCTCACTGTGCAATCTCACGTCTCCAGCCACTCTCATCTTTCCAAATGGATGTCCTACCACAATTTCAAAGATCTGTCAACTCCCTTATCTTCCCCAGCTTATTGGCCAGCTATGTTGGTGTTATACTTAAATTCTCTCTCCCCCTTACTTTCTCATACTATCCAAGTTCTCTCCAGACTGTCAAGTCTGGACTTCTACCACTATTTTTACAGCATCTTCACAAACCAGCTTTTCCTTTGTTCCAACCTTCCCTTAGATCTTGATCATACTTGCAGCCACGAAGGCAAAACTTCTCCTCTCTGCCTTCATGTTTCATCTTGTTCCACCTCAGCCTATACAAAAGCTGCTACTGAAATCCACCTTGCTCTCTCATTGCTCTAAGGCAGAGATGGGGAACCTTTTCTGGGTCAGGGATGCTGACCCACAGGAAAAAAATCAGTTGGAGCCACACACAAGTGAGAAGCCAATTCCGCCCCCTCACCACCACTGACAAGGAGAAGCAGAAAGACACTCCCCACATCCCTCTCCCACACCAGAGCCAATAGGGGCCCAGACTAAGTAGATTTTCTGTGCTCCAACACTGAGGTGGGGCAGCGGGGAGGTTGGCGCGCCAGTGCATACTCCCCAATGCTGGGGGGAAGAGGCACTGAGTCTCAGTGGCCAGATCCAGGCAAGCCAGGGGCCACATTCGGCCCCCAGGCCCGAAGTTCCCCACTCCTGCTCGAAGGATTACTTCAACAGGATTTTTCTCTCCTGCGTTACATTCAGACTTTTTGTCTTCATCAGGGCCACATGCAATTCCAGCCTCACTTATATATCTATTCTTATTTCCTCCTGATCTTTATCCAAGGCAGACTATGGAAACAATTGGGATCTCTGGATAAGAACATGAGAATGGCCACACCGGGTCAGACCCATAGTCCATCTAGCCCACTAAGTATCCTGCCATGTGACAATAGCCAGTGCCAGACGCTTCAGAGGGAATAACTAGCACAAGATAATTATCAAGTGATTTGTTCTCTGCCATCCAGTCCCTGCTTCTGGCAGTCAGAGGCTTAGGGACACACAGAGAAGGAGGTTGCACCCCTGACCACTTCGTTAATAGTCATTGATAGACCTCTCTTTCAAGAACTTGGCTAATTATTTTTTGAACCCAGTCAATTCTCATACTTCTAAAAGTATGTCAGACCCACACTGAAGCCTTAACAGCGTCCCTTTAAGTTACACTTCCCCATAGCAGAGCATTTGAAAGGGTAAACATAAACAGAGTCAAAGCAAAAGAAATAAAAATACTAATCTCCACCTGTGCGGGCCATTAATATACACTAATTCACAAATTCCTGGGGAGAAAATATCGTACCTTAGAGTGTTGTGTTGTGGCAGGAGTTTTTGCGCAATTATCAAAGTCCCCTGATAAAGCATCAATAGCTGCAGAGTCATCTGTAGGTTTCTGTAACAGACACAAAGTGTAGAAGACAAAGAATTCATAGATTGTACTCTAAGATTATCAAGTAAAGCAAAAAATGAATCTTAGCCAGCAAAAATATCCTAAGCACTTTTTTCCAATCCACAAAGCTGTATACATAGCATAGTTCTATTCCCCGTGTAAATGCAGCTTCCTGAAATCACTCGTCTGAAACTTTCAAAAAACCTGACTCCTAGTCCATATTTAAATAGATAACACTCAGTTTCCTGATTTTCAAGAAGTGCTGCCATTTTGAAATCAGAGCTATTAAGGCTCAGCATTTTTTTTTTGAACGTAAGGCTACTTATATAGTTTCTTAAATATGCTTTTAACAATTCATTTTTTAAAATCTTGATTCCATATTCTTATTACAGGTGAAGCTGGTAGTACTGTCTAATTTAGACTGTACAGACAACCTTAACTCTGAGACATTCTGAACTTTTCAATACTTGACTTTACAACTTTAACATTGTTTTAATATAGCTGTGCATGTAACATCCACATTACAAGTACTTATATGAAAGTCTTTATTCTCACTTAAAATAAGCAAAGCATTTCTATACCTAGTCACCAGCATTTAAGGATTTGCAATATACAGTGTTAATGAATCAACAACATCGTTTAGATCAGCATTCAGTTCACAGTACATTCAGGAACAGATTATAAAACTTATTATTTTTGCTGCATTATAAAACTGTAATGACTTTTACCTTTGGTTCTTTGGGTTTCACATCCTCCTTTACTGTTGGCTTTACTGGTTTACCCTTTAAAAAGCAGATAGATTTCACCCTTAATTTGAGCTGATGGATCAAACTTACAGTGAAATAAACTCTTACTTTATTCACAATCCTTTACTGTCCCTATCTACTTTACAATCCATTTATTATACCTACACAGCCTTCTTCATCAGATTCTTGTGACCTCACATTTTTTCCTGTTTTAATGTCCCCCTGAAAATTAATCTACATTTTACCCTAGATTCTTTCAGTAGAAGAGAACTTGGGACACACTGTCTGGCTCTCATTTGTTGAGCATGGTCATTCCCTTGGCATGGCAGTGACTCAGTAAAATGAATGAGAGCTTCACAAGACTATTCCTGCCAGTTCCACAAAACCGGTAGTACTTATGTAATGTTTCTCATCCACAAACCATGAGCCTGATTTTCAACTATGTGGATCCCAGTACTTCCTGGTAACATTGATCACTGATGGCTGTTTAAAGTGGCTTTAACAATTCTGACTTTGTTCAATGTAAAAAAGAACAGTCCATTTTCTCTGGATGAGACATAATGGTTTAGGGACTCCATTCTCCCATCTAAGGGGTGGGGATTTATGTAGGTAATGCCAATTGATAGGTCACTCAGGTAACTCCAATGGTTGCTCACACAATTTTACTAATGGGAGAACTGACCTACACATGCGTAAGCTTGTTGCACTGTTAAGATGACTGAATCCAAATTCAGAATGTGGCCACTGAGATATTTGGTTGTGTTTACCTGCTCATTTGTATCCAAAATATGCCTGTAATCTGGAGGGATTGTATCATCTCTTTCCCCAAGTTTGTCTTTGTGTTCAGATTTAGCATTTTCCTAAGAATATGAAATAAAACACTGTTACTGATCTCCTCCATTAGAAAGGTGGGGTCAATTAACAGCAAATGGTATCTACTGCTCCTGTAATTTTGTGTCATACAAATAAATGATCCAAATAGAAATGCTAGGATGACTTTATTAAACAGAGAATTTTTTTCAGTAGTAGCTCTTATAAAAGTCCTCCTCTTTTGGAAAAATATTTTATGAGCACAAAAGCATTTTTATACACAAGAGTATAGGCATCACAGTGGGAATGGGTACATATCTGCTTAATCACAAACAGTGCACTTTGTGTACAAGCTTTAAAAACTGTTGCCCTCTGATACTATTTTAATACGTTAAAACCCACAAAATGACAACAGATCTTTTTCAAGTACATTTTCAGTTTTGCTTCTCAACAACTCAGCTCCTTGTGTTCAGCACACTGCACCATCATATTAGAACTCATCCATTTACTACTCTAGTTCAAACTTAAGGTTAAAGTTCTTATAATGCCATAGCCGTGTGTTGCAACTCTTCAGCCATGCTCAGAATGTGTAAAAATGCAAGGTTCTTGCCAGCCAAATTTCACAATTAAATGCCAGTGGTCTGTCTCTTATTAGTTAGGAAACAGTCAGAATTAAGTTGCAGCCAGAGACTGTTTTAAACATATGATTAGGAGGATATGGCATCATAACATCCTGAATACCAGGGAAGAGGGAAGCATTCATTCGACAGTCAAATCTGTTTAGGCTGCTTTATGTATTATTTGATTAGATGTATGTATATTTTTCAGCACATATTCAAAAACTAGCTATTTACAGTAAAAAATTTAGAGGACTCTTTTTTAACTGAAAAACAAAGCAGCCAAATTAGCTATAAACTTTTTATGTATGTTTTGTTAAAAGATACAACAGTTAACATACATGTTCTATAATTTGAGGCACATATACCAAATTTTGTTCTGGGCTTGCTGTCATTTGCCAACATTAATTATTTTTATTACATCAGTACTTAGTTGGACACCCTTTCAGACAATTTATTGCAGAGTTTATATAGTGCTTTCTTCAAAGATTTAAAAAAAAATGAGGGACCAACTTCTGCACATTTTTTTAACCTGTGCAATCCCAATGACATGCGAATGAATGTATAACGTGTACCTGTCTGTCCAAAATGCTAACTGTTTTGATATACTGCCTGAAACCAGGACACCCTCAAGAAAACATGAAATGTTAAACTGAATTACAGCTATTGAATAAAAACGAAGCACAGCTTAAACATAGGATACATGAACACTTTATCTTCACTAAAATTATTCTTGTGCTTGAAAATAATGTATCATATTCTCTTCTGTGTAAAAGAAATACATTAAAAACGATAAGGTGTATGTTCCATTTGTTTTTGGTGGTACAAGCAGAGAATAGTTCACTACCTTTACTTTATCCACAAGAGGTTTATTTTCATCAGGATCAGGTTCTCTTTGTCCCAGTGAATCAGACAGGAGGTCTAGGGCATCATCTTGCTCTTTCCCACCCTAGCAAAATGTAAATATATTCAAGAAAACATGACACAAAAACCCCTGGATTTAAATGAGATACAATAAACACTAACTTCATCCAACACAAAGACTACTCTGCCATTGAAATACCATAAATAAAATTAATTGCAAAGTAGTGACCATCATAGGAAAGTTACTGAATATTTACAAGTTTCAGGGGATAGCCGAGTTAGTCTGTACATGATAAACTTAAAAAACAACTAATGGTCTGGTAGCACTTTACAGACTAACAAAACATATAGATGGTATCATGATGGTTACAGCCAGAGAAGAGATCAGTTAGTATAGACAAGGAAGTTGAAATGTCTTTGTTCTTCTGCTACAAGCAAACCAATTCTAATTTAGGAAAATATTGAAACTAGAAACAATTTTAAAATGGATCATCTTGACAAACAGGTGCTCTCTCATTCTGCCAAGGTAATTATGGACATGTCTACAGAACAGTAAGAGACCTGCAAAACGGATGCCGTTGGCCTGGGTTGGTTAACTTGGGTTGAAAAATGCAGTATAAACATCTGGGATTAGGCTCTAGCCTGACCTCTGAGACCCTCCTTTCCCTTCATTGCATCTTATACTGCACTATACCTTTCGCTCTGCAGCCTGCACCTGAGTCACTTCACCTGGGCTCTATAACTCAGTGCTGCAATTTTTTTTGTTTTTTTACACCGAAGCATATACATACCTTATTAGTTAGATAAGCTGCAAAGCAAGTGCCAGTTGCCTAACTTAAAATTCCCTGGCTGTATAATTTTTCCATTAACATTTGAAATGTTTTTCCTTCCAGAATGTGCTGCTTTTTATTTAAATCTGTTAAGTTTTACCTCCTGAAAAATTTAGCTTCTCCAGTTAATAGACACATAGTTAATAGACACATAACAGAAGAGTGAGCTTTCACTGCACCGGAAGGAGATGGGGGATGTGTAAGACCCCTGCTTATCCAAGCTAAGGAAAGCTCTCCTCTGATTTTAGCAGAGGATGGAAAGAAGCACTCTTCCCCATTAATCCTTACTTTTCCTGCTTTGTCATGACGACATTATAGAATTCTACATTTATTTGCATTTTCTTTTTCTAGCCCACCTGCAGGTGCCTCGCCAAAAGCAAGCAAATAAAAACAAACCAACAAAACAAAACCAGAAAAACCCAACCTCCATACCCATTATCATGGCCGGAAAGAAAATACCCATCAGGATCTAGCTCTTATTTTTATTTATCTGACCAAATATAGGATTAAATTCTGGCAGACAAAAGATGGGGGGGAAGCATAACAGACCCCAAAAATGTGCACATACACACTGCAAAAACAAACAACAACAACAACAACAAAAGTGTGCTCCTATTCTGGCCAAAACCAGTCCCTCTCACTGATCAATTATAAAATCTATTCCAGTTCAGAGCTGAAAATGAGGCTATTCATACAGACTATTGCTGGCTCTTGCATGTACATTCAGATTTTCTGAATATTTACTCACTCACCTGGGGTTTTTCTTCAGACTTTGGCAAGAGTGGTTTTCCATCTTTATCCTACAGGGAAAAACACTGTTTAACAAAGCAGTTTTCTAGGACCAAAACACCCAGGTCTTTCAGTAACAGCAGTTAAAATATACAAAGTGTTATTACATAGCATAGTTTCCTGTCCCTTCCCTGCCCCACTTTTTGATTGCCATTGCTCAGGCTTTGGCACAAATATAGTTGTAGGCATTTAAAATTACAGTTCTACTCTGAAAGACTCTAAAAAGGTCATTGTGAGCTTCCCTGGTTTTTGTCATTCCACTGCTTATCAAATATGCTTAATTTGCAAATGAATGCCTAACTGGGAGCCCTGTTTAATCAATCCAAGACTTAAGGTCAAAGAGGACCATTTCCTTCTAACAAATCAACAACCCACATTAATCACAACTGCTAGGCCACATCTTGTTATGTCGTACATGTTTCTGGAGAAACCAGGAGAGATGGACAACTAAAAGCCTTCACTCCTGCTGCTGGCCAGGAAGTTTCTAGAACTTGGTTTATGTTACATATATGTACAATTTGACTCACAGAGCAAAACTGTACCCAAAATGCATGAGCCTAGAATTATTTTCCAGAGAAAAATCTATCTTCTTAGTAGCCAGTCTCAACAGCAAAGGGTTCAATTTTACAACAGGCCCCACCATTAAGAACTGCTCTCAAAAGGTCTCCGGCTTTCTTCCTCTAACAGGTTTTAGTCTGAACCTTATCACCAACAAGAATGCATGTAGCTTACTGGGGGGGCAGCTGAAGGAGCTGCTGAGTGCACTCCAGAAGCTGTAGTGGAAGAGACAACTTCTTCAGAGGTAGCTGGGGAAGATTTAACAGCCATGGATTTCTAAAACAAACAAACAAACATACACTGTTGCTACGAGTGTGTAATACTATAAACATATATAAGAAATCCTTAGTTTATGGGAAGCACATTTAAAATAAAAAACAAGTGCTCATCTGGGACCTGATTTTTGTGACATACTGTATCTATTTTAGCCTAATTCACACACACAAAATTAGAGGGCATAACAGTTCTTGGGAAGTCATTTAAACTTATGTTTTCTACACTCCATACCTCAGAAATAACATGCCCATCTCAGCCTAGTGGGTTTAGACACATTCTCTCCATTAAAATTAGTGGGTGAAATTCTGACCTCACTGAAGTCAATGGAAATGGTCATAGAGATTTTAATGGGTCTAGGACTTCATCCCATCTGTCTAAATCCCCTAGACTGCTTTGAAAAAACTTAATGATTGTATGTTACCATCGCAATCATCTATTGAACTAGACATAACATCAGAGCACACCTGATTTTTCTTTATTGCCTGGGTCAGTATTTTACTTCCGTACTATAAGTATTTTACTTACACGTACTATAAAAATAATGGAAAATTATTTAAACAACTTGAATATAAAACCAAATACAGAACAAATGCATGCAGAGATCTTACTTTAGGTGTTGATAGCGGTGCAGACTGTAATGTTGTTGCTGGGGAAGTGGCAAATCCCTTTGACAAAGCATCCAGAATATCACTTTCACTCATGGGCTGCAATTAAAAAAAAACAAAACTGCTTTTTTATCCTTTTTTGTTGTTTGAAATCTGCTGAATCGTCTGATTATACCTGCATAATTTAGAGAATCAGAATATAGCTGAAAGCTTAAATAATAGGAAATCGTTTCTTTCTCTGTTTAATGAATAATAAATGGAAAAGTTTAAGATTTTCTGAATATTTACTCACTCACCTGGGGTTTTTCTTCAGACTTTGGTGGGAAGAGTGGTTTTCCATCTTTATCCTACAGGGAAAAACACTGTTTAACAAAGTAGTTTTCTATGACCACGACATCCAAGTCTTTTGGTAACAGTGGTTAAAAATATGCAAAGTGTTATTACACAGAATATTTGCCTGTCCCTGCCCCTCCCCAGCCTTTTTGATTGTCATTGCTCAGGCTTTGGCACAAATACAGTTGTAAGCATTTAAAATTACAGTTCTGCTCTGAAAGACTCAAAAATGGTCATGTTGAGCTTCCCTGTTTACTGTCTCTCCATTGCTTATCAAATATGCTCAGTTTGCAAATGAAAGCCTAACCTGTAAGCCCTGTGTAATCACTCCAGAATATGCATCAAGGAGGGGCGTTTCCTTCTAACAAATCAGCATCAGTAACAAAGGTTCTGCAGGCTTCAGTTATGCCTGTGCCACCCTACTATCATCATATCACCACCGTCGGTGATATTTGCAAAAATCCCCAAATTGATGGCAAGAGAAGGATCACGTGATGATTACCCATGAGCTTCACTGAGTTACAGTGATGTAATTAATTACTATTTGTGCTTCAAACAAATAAAATCCAAAGAATCCAACTGATCCCTCTCACCCAATTATGCACATTTGAGTGCATAAAGCTAAATTAACTCTGCCTGCATTTAGATACGTAACTAAAAGTTGCCTACTACTGGATATGCTAATACACCACAAATTACAATGATGAACTACAAATTGCAATGAACCCAACTATTTTGTAGTAGTATAGTACCTGAAGCAATATCCACGTCGGAGGAAAGCGGTGCAAAGAACATAGGAATATGCTAAAAAAATTACCTTTGCTTCTATTAATCTGTATTCAGGAGGGATTGTTTCTTCATCTTCTCCCAGTTTTTCTCGTTCTTCTTGTTTAGTTTTTTCCTAGGGAAAAAAAGGGGGAGGGGGAAAACAAATGTGGAATCTCTTTCAGACATGTCAAAAGGCCCTTACACACTGCAAGTGAGCAAGTTGTTGACTCTCTTTCACTACAGCATAATTGTATGCAGATTTTCCCTTACAAGGGCAGTTTCATTATCAGGAAAAATATGCTTTCTTCTGATGCACCTTATATTGAATTTCCCACTCACTTCACTATAAAATGAGGAGTAATTCCATTTATTTTAACAGCATAATATCTGGCAGAAAATGTTCAAATTGTGAAACATGGATATCTTCATAAAACAGACTGAAAGATCCTTCAACTAATATATGAACCCTGTTTCAATTATAGCACACTTTACAAATAAATGGAGCTATACATTTTAATTCTTCGTCTTTATGTTCAGAAAGAAGAGGAAATTTACTAAATAAGCCAGCAAAAATCTAAAGATTGTTTTATTTTGTAGACACTAAACATTGATTTTGTTTTAAATACACATTTGACTTCTGCTTTAGCTTAGTTTTTAGACACTAAATCATAGAATCAGAGAATACTAGAACTGGAAGGGACCTCGAGAGATCCTCAAGTCCAGTTCCCTCCCCTCATGGCAGCACCAAGAACCCCTGATAGATGTCTATCCAACCTTCTCGTAAATATCTCCTGTGGCAGAGATTCCACAACCTCCCTGGGCAATTTATTCCAGTGTTTAACCATCCTGACAGTTAGGACATTTTCCCCTATGTCCAACCTAAGCCTCCTTTGCTGCAATTTAGAACCATTATTTCTTCTCCTATCATCAGAGGCCAAGGAGAACAATTGTTCTCCCGCCTCCTTTTAACACCCTTTTAAATACTTGAAAACTGATATCATGAGAAATGCTTATAAGCAACTACTGCATTGCCTATGTATTTTTGTTTCTGTCCTTTATCATTTTTCCATCAATGTCTTCTCTTTGCCCATATGGAAAAGCCATTGATCCCAGGAACTGCTTGAATGTAGAAAGGATACTGTGTTACCAACTATTTCATTCTTACCATATGCATGCATGCCTAAAATTATTTTTTTTTAAATCACTTCTCACTCTTTATGCTAAGAATGTTATGAAACGCTACCTCCAACTAGTAGCCTGGAGCCAGTATATTCAGCACCATGATATGATTATGATGTGTTTTATTCAAAGTATGCTCTGTGAGGTATCATTTTAAAGTCTTGATCTGTTGAACATTATATCCTGTTTAATTGCATGTATTGCTATATGTGTTACTAAAATATGCTGTGAGGTTGGGATGCCCACAGCCAGCCTTTCAGCTGCAGCAAATGAGGATCAGACAGAAAGAATCTACTCTCCCAGGGATTTCTCAGTAAAGGCATGTATGCCATGGGAACAGACTAGCTCACAGCAAGGATCTTTCTAGCAGCTGTAAGAAAGTATAAAAGAGGGACATCATCATTTGGCCTCTTTCTCCCCCTCCCCCCATCTCAATACCTGGAAGATTATCTGGAAGGCACAGACTTTGAACTAGGGATGTAAGTGACTAGTCGACTAGCCGATAAGCAAATGCTTATCGGACAGTCAACTAGTGACTTGACTAGTAGCTTCCCCTACCCCCGCCATGGCTGCCTCTAGAAGAGAGGCAGCAAGGGGGCAGGAGGAGAGACAGATCTGGTGCTGGGGGGGGGGGGGGGGGGAGAGCTGGCTTAAAAGCCGGTTCCCCCCAGCACTATCTCTGTGATAAGAGGGGACGGGCACAGCAGGGAACTGGCAGCACTTCTTCCTCTGAAATGTAGCAAGAGCAGGGATCTCAAAAGCAGAAGCGCTGTGGGGAGCCTGGGGTGAACTAGGGACTTAAACAGTCCCCTGCTGACCCCATGCTCCCTGCTTTTGAAATGTATAAGAGCCCTCCTGGGACTCCTGTACATTTCAACAGGAAGGTGCGCAAGGTCAGTGGGGGGCTGCTCGAGTTCCCCACTGGCAATACTCCCTGCAGTGCTTCCACCTTTGAAAAGTAGCAAGAGCTATCAGGGCTCTTGACACATTTCAAAGGCAGAGGCGCCCTTACTGACTAATCAAATAGTCCATGCAGATTACACTGACTATTTGATTAGCTGATTAATCTAAATTTAACATCCTTACTTTAAACTAGGGAGACTGGACCCTCTCCAGCCTGGGACCAGTCTATATATTGAGGAACTGTAAGCTGCCAATACCACCCAGGGTGAAACACTGATTCAAGTCTTGCTTTGTCTGTTTAAATTAGAACTAAGATTGAACATTTATTTTTATTTCTTAGGCAGACAACTTTGATCTCTATTCATGCTACTTATAATCTATCTTATATATCTACTTAATATCTATCTTTCTGTAGTTAATAAATATGTTTTATATTTTACCTAGAATAGTGTGCTTTTGGTTGAAGTGCTTGGGGAATCTCAGCTCAGATTACAAAGGCCGGTGCACGTCTACTATCCTATGAAGATGTGGGAATGAATTTGCACTGTCCAACACAATACTGAGCAGAGCAAGACAGTATATTTCTGCGGTGCAAGCCTGGATTACTGGGAGGGAATTGGCTGATGCCTCTAATTTGATGGTTCATGAGTAGCTGGGAGATCATTCACATAACTGACTTGGGTTTGTCCTGCCTGTGGAGGGCTGTGTAAATAGTGCCTGTCAGAGGCTTATAGCTTGACATTAGCATCACCGTGTGAGAGGCAGCTCAGGCCTAAGGATCCCATCGCAAATTTCTTAAGTGAATTCCTTCTACTAGTTTCAAGGGGAAGTTCTGCTTAAAAATAGTAAAAATAGATGACAAAATGTGGCCCATTGCAAATGGGTAAGTCTAAGATAGTATAACATAAATCACAATAACTACTTTCACAAACTGTTTTTTTAAGGCCTTGGATATTTTAATACCTTCACTTTATCCACAGCAGGTTTTTCTTCTTTGGGGTCAGGTTCTCTCTTTCCTAGACTACCACACAAGGCATCCACTGCCTCATCTGACACACCTCCACCCTAAAAAAGCATAAGATGTTATTAATCATAACTGCAAATTGACAGTTAAGTTATTTTTGAAGGAACTTATTCAGAATTTCTAGTCACAGATTATAAAAACATAGTAATCTTTATTTTGCGCCAAGATACAAACTATCCATACTACTAAAACCACAAATATAAATAGGGCCCTACCAAATTCATGGCAATGAAAAACAGATCATGGACCCTGAAACCTGGCTATTATAAGAGGCATTGCCACCATTACATCTGTGTTGCTTTCAGAGCTGGGCAGTCAGAGGCACTCAGTCCAGCACAGAAGCAAGGGTTGCCTGGTATGGGGAAGGTCGTTACTTTTTGGGGGACAGGCTTGGCTTTATGGATGGGTGACCACCCAGGGCACCATAGTCAAGGGAGCGCTGTGCTCACAAAGGCCACCTCTCACTGCCAACCCAAGACCTTTTTAGCCCCTAAGCCATGGATATGCTAGAGCAACCTACTGTGCGCTGGTCGCTAGTTGCTAGTCCTGACCTGGCTGTGGAGAGATGGGACTTCCTCTGCATGGGCCTAGACCCACCACTGAGAACCTCCCTCAGCTGTAAGGAAATTCCATGTTCACTGGCCGGAAGGCCCAGTTCTGAAGGCAGTACTATTCCAGTAGCAGCACAGAAGTAAGGGTGGCAATACTGACTCCATCTAGAGTAGTCTTGTGCTCCCCAATGATGACCTCCATTTGTGTTGGAACTCCTACAGTTATAGCACCATGAAATTTCAAATTTAAGAATCTGAAATTGTGACATTTTCAAAACCCTTTACCAAAATGGGCCCTGAATTTAGCATAGCTTTCCCCTGAAACTGTGTCACCACAGCCAAGGTCCTCCAGGATCTTGGCAGAGTGTTTTTCAGATAGACGCGATCAACAACTTGACACTTCCATAAGTTTTTATTTATATAACCCATGAACACAGGGGTTCATAGAGTCTGCCAGTAATCTAACCACCTCAAACACATAAGAGGGCAGCTGGCTTTTTTAGCTGATCTTAAGTGGTAATAAAAAGTTCACAAACAGCATCATCTTAAAGGGGATTTAGGAAAGCATCTGAACCACATACCCTCTAGCATAGTGAAACTATTGTCTGTTTCAAGAAAAAAATTGCATCAAAAGAGTTCAAATCATGGGTGTTCTATAGAAAATTCAATGTATATCATACAGATAAGCCATGAAGAGAGTATTCTGCAGTGCTTGGCAGGAAAGTCTGTAATACTATTCCATAAAGCCATATACTTCTCTAGCTTTTCACAAAACAGCTTTGAGCTTTTACTTTAGCACCAGTTCCAATTCTCTATGGGATTACTCACTGTAGTAGTAGTTGAGGGAGCTGAAGACTGTATAGTAGAAACTACAGCAGAGGAAACAACTTCATCTGCAGGAGCCTTTTTAGTTGCAGTAGCATCAGATTTCTGAAAGAAACAAATGCGGTGAACTTTATTAATGTATGGAAGCACAGAGCAATGAAAAATCAGAAAAAGAATATGAAGATATAAGTCTTTTTTTAACAGAATGCAACAAAGAATGGCTGCTGCAAGGTTATTTGAATAGTAGTCAGCGTAATACACTAAAAAAGAGCATACATTTAAGCTAAAAACCAGTCACAACACTAGCAGGAATAGGCAGAGTATAAACTACCAAGGACAACTGGAGAAAAAAATAGAGGAGATATTTCTGGGAAAAGAATATTATGGATTACAGAAACCAGAGAAGTATGGACTTTAAATTTTAAGAAGCGTTCCTCCATCCTAAAATTGTATCCCGTGACAGTGAAACTGAACACTGAATATTAAAAAATTGTTTAACACTTAAGATTGAAGGAAACTTACTTACTTTAGATGCGTCAGTGGGTTTAGATGGTTTAGACTGGGCTGCAGGTGGTGCAGGACAGACAAAATCTTTTGAAAATTCATCTATAAGATCAGATTCGCTTATAGGCTGTAATGCAAAATGGACACAAATGCGGTATGAAGGGACTGATTCAACTGTTTTTATAAAAATTTTACCTTAACTTTTCAAAGCAAATTTGCTTGGTCAGCAGCCAGAATGCAGCTTTTAAAATATATTGCGAATCCATAGCTAACGAATATTTATTAAGAAAACCCGTTCCAGAATTTGTCGAGTTTTTCAATTAAAATGTTTTTAATGGAGTAACATTCCATTTAAAAAATTGTTTACAGTGTTAGTGAAAAGAACGTATAAGTTTTTCATTTCATTAAGCAGAATAAGCTTTCAAAAGAAACAGCATAAATTACTCATGCTATGTCTACTCTGTGAGGTCTATACTGGCACAGCTACAGCAATGTAGCTATGCCAGGATAAATGCATAGCATAGGCATAGCTTACGGTGAAGGAAGGCATTATCCCATTACTGTGGAAACAGCATCTCCCTGAGTGATAGCAACTGGATCGACAGAATCAATCTTCCATTACCCTACCTATGCCTACTCTGAGAATTGCGTCAGCATAGATGTGGTGCTCGAGGGTGTGAAAAATTCACACTGATGCTGTACCTACCTTAAGTTTTAAGTGTAGACTAGACCTAACGATTAGTATGACAGTATTCTATTACAATGCTTAAAGTACAGATCATGTGTAGGTAACTGGAAGCAGACAATATCACCATTTGACTCTCACTTTTAACTCTCAGCTCAGATATCTACCATTTTAAATAAAATTCAGCTTTTGCCCTCCCAAATTAAGCTGTTTGCAACTTTTTTTTTTTGGCTAAAATAATGATTTCTAACTCGTAATGGTTTCCTCTGGGAATGTTTTAGAAACAGGCTACAATCTGTACACAGTTGTTCTCCTTCAACAACGTGTCATTGATGATTCTATGACCCTTTTTGTGAAAAGTGAGACACACTAAATATTTACATTTTTGTGTAGCAATGGTCTCCATCCTGTCTCTACGTATACCACATACAGAATAATAATATTCAACTTTAATATCAGTTAAAGACAGATGGCTAGACAGTAAAATACACCTACACTTATCCAGTGTGTAAACAAGTGTGTCTATAAAAAGGGACCGAGATTGTGTAGTTATACTACAAACATAGGAGAATAGATGACAAAGATGGAACACAAAAACTATCATCAGGAATCCACCAGAATATCTAGTCACAATCCCATAATATTGTTTCTTTTTTAACCTTAGGCTTCTCTTCAGGTTTTGGCAATAATGGTTTTCCATCTTTGTCCTGCAAAGTAAAACATAAATAATGTTAGTTCTTCCATGCCAGTAACCCAATTGTAAGTTTAGGATATTTGCAGTAGGAAAGGTAGCTAAACACATAATCTGAGTAATAAAAAAAACAAACCCAAAATTAAAATACACAAGTAGCAAAATTTGTGGCATACCACATTTGCTGACATACACTGACAATGTAGAATTTCACAGACACATTTTATCTTCATAATATAGGTTAGGAGCAGCAAGTCCCCTTACCTTCATCAGTGGAGCCTGACAACAGAAGGAAGCCACAGAAACTATGACTGGGCACAAAAGGTACATCTAGACTACATGCCTCTGTCGCCAGAGGCATGTAGATTAGGCTACCAGACATAGGAAAATGAAGCGGCGATTTAAATAATCGTCGCTTCATTTAAATTTACATGGCTGCCGCGCTGAGCCGACAAACAACTGATCAACTGTTTGTCAGCTCAGCGCGGTAGTGTGGACGCGCGGGGGTCGACATCAAAGGTATTTGTCGACCACCCAAGTATGCCTCCTGGGATGAGGTTTACCTGGGTGGTCGACAAATGCCTTTGATGTCGACCCCCGCACGTCCAGACTACCGTGCTGAGCCGACAAACAGCTGATCAGCTGTTTGTCGGCTCAGCGCAGCAGGAATGTAAATTTAAATGAAGCTGCGATTATTTAAATCGCCGCTTCATTTTCCTATGTCTGGTAGCCTAATCTACATGCCTCTGGCGACAGAGGCATGTAGTCTAGACGTACCCAAAGTGAGCCAGACTATATTTCAGTATTGCTCTTGAAGGGCATTTCTCAGCTGGTCAGATACTGCTGCAACCCGAGTGGCACAAAGGGACTGCTGAGAATCCACCCCTAGGTCAGTCACTACTACATTCCTCCAGTTTTATGTTGGATTAACTCAGCATTAATGTAACACAGGAGATAACTCAATAGTCAGATAGGTCCTAAATCTGTAGTCTTTATGGCTCTGAAGAAGATCTGAATGTCACCTTACGCAGGTGAGCTTCCCAGGACTGCAAGCAGATACCCTCAGAGACTTTCAGTGTACGTCTAGACTACATGGCTCCGTCGACAGAGCCATGTAAACAAGTTTACCCAGCATAGGCAAAGAAGCGGGGATTTAAATTATCCCCACTTCATTAAAATACACATGGTGGCCGCGCTATGCCGACGATGCACAGCGCCGCAGTCTAGACGCGGATCAGTCGGCTGGGGAAGCCTTTGCCGACCGATCCTTATGCCTCATGAAACGAGGTTTACAGGATTGGTCGGCAAAGGCTTCCCCAGCCGACCGATCCGCATCTAGACTACCGCGTTGTGCCGGATCAGCTGATCGTCGGCACAGCGCGGCCACCATGTTTATTTTAATGAAGAGGGGATAATTTAAATCCCTGCTTCTTTGCCTATGCTGGGTAAACTAGTTTACATGGTTCCGTCGATGGAGCCATGTAATCTAGACATACTTTGAGAGGTAAGAATTGCCCCACTCAGAATGGAACGTGCTACTTATTCGGCACTGGTGAGGCCACATCTGGAGTACTACATCCAGTTTTGAAACCCCCTCCTCCCCAATTACAGAATGGATGTGGGCATGTTGGAAAAAGTCCAGCAGAGGGCAACAAAAATTATTAGGAGGCTGGAGCACTTACATGCAGAGTCTGAGGGATTTGGGCTTATTTAGACTACAGAAGAGAAGAGTGAGGGAGGATTTGATAGCAGCCTTCAACTCCATGAAGGAAGGATCCAAAGAGGATGGAGAGAGGCTGTTCTTAGTTGTGACAGATGGCAGAATGAGGAGCAATGGTGTCAAGTGGGGAGGGAGGTTTAGGTTGGATATTAGGAAAAACTATTTTACTAGGAGGGTGGTCAAGTATGGAATGGGTTACCTAGGGAGCTGGTGGAATCTCCAACCCTAGAGGTTTTTAAGTCTTGGCTTGACAAAGCCCTGGCTGGAATGATTTAGCTGTGGTTGGTTCTGCTTTTAGCAGGGGGTTGGACTTGATGACCTCCTGAGGTCTCTTTCAACCCTATGATTCTATTCTATGATTCTATACTACTGCAATCTAATGAGGACAGTTGAAACATTGTTAACTGTATCAGTACTGACAATTCTGAACAAATCTTCTGTGTTCCCATTGGTAAAATATGGATAATACTTCTCTATTGTGTTTGTGAGGCCCTTATACTACATGAATGAGCTCCCCAGACATATTTATTTATATACAAGTGACATGTCCAGTTATAAAATAATGCTTCTGGCACTTTCCATGAGAAACTAGTCCAAATAAATGCCAACACTGTTTGTAAATCTACATGTTCCTTTCTCTGACATCAGCACATTACTGTGAGGGACAGCAGAGAGTTCCAAGTGAACCCATAAAGAAAGTGACAGGGCTGTGGGATACAAGACCCATCCACACAGAATGCACTCAGTGTTAGTCACTAATAGAGCTCCACCACTTATTTTCCTCAACTTCACTATCTGCCTGTGACACAACAAAGGAAAGTACAGATGAAAAATTACCAGTGCAGGTTTCAATCTGTATTCTGGAGGAATTGTATCATCACGTTCACCAGGCTTCTGTATTTTTTTTTCTTTGGCTTTTGCCTGAAGAAGAGGACACAGATACAGATAAACAGAAATTTCAGGAAAACCCACCAATACTCCCTCTTCACTAAAAAGGATCATTTGCAATCTAAGTGACGTGTTCTAAAAAGGTACTAAAGTCAGATTAAGCCAATCTACACTTCTATAGCCTATTCATGCCACATCTATATGGTAAGCGTGGAAGGCTTAGGGAAAAAACCATTGTTTTGTAATTAATACTAGTGCAGAAAATAGCCATGACGTGTTACACTTTAAAAACGACCTGGAGACACAAACTTCACTGGCCACTGCCTTGACATGCTTCAGGGGGCATAATACAAAGCTCCCAATTCTCTTGGTAGCCTCCACAAGCCTGGCATCACTAGCAGCAGAAAAGAGATTAAGGGTGTAGGACTGAATCCCTCCTCCACTGGACCCACAGGCAACTATCTGGGGACACTGAATCCCAACAGTGCACCCCTTAATACCTCCAGAGTCCTTCCATGAGCTCCAAAGCACTCAGCTCCTCTAGACGCTTTCCCTCAGCGATTCTAGACTCTCCTGCCCGTTAGCTCTTCACACCATGCCTTCTATCAAGTTCAGCACTAGCACCAGCACTCCAGACACCACAAGAGCAACTAATTCTCCATTGCCTTCCTGTCACTCCCTGCTTTGTGCCATTACTGAATATGGACAAGGGATAAAATAATGTAAAGCTAATAAGGTGAATGGTGTTAGATGTAAAGATAAAACTCAAAACATGCAGAGATTAAATACCAAATGAGCACTAAAAGTTAAGAGGGACATTGGAGAGATTCAGGTTGAAAACAAAAATCAGAAAAAAGTCAGATAGGAATCATTTACAAGAGAAAAATATTATTAATTGTAACCAACTCCCTCCACCTCCAAACCCAACATCTAGAGAGGAAAACACAGATAAAAGACAAACGATTAGAAATATATTAAAGTATAACTGACAAGAAGCACACCATTCATTACTCTGGTCCATCTTCTGGCCACTTATATCTCATTTCTGCTTCCCTTGTCTGTTTTTTGTCATTAAGTAATTTCTTTGGGGCAAGGATTGTTTTCCTATTCTGCATTTGTACACCTAGAAAAATGGAGTTTTGGGAGCTGATACAATACAAACTCAATTATACCTCTGAGATTTCTGCAATGGAACTAAGATCTTCTTTGGGTTCGGGTTCTGGTGCACCAAGGGTGTCAACAAGGGCTTCAAGTGCATCGTCACTCATTGCTGCCTGGATGTAAGAAAACATGCAAATCACACTGTGATTATTTATAAAAAGGCACAGGGTTTGCCTTACATGTCTCCTTCTCAATGTATGGCGCTAAGCAACGTGCTTTTGTGTCCGCTCTGCTTCACAATTTCCTTAACATAAGAGTTTGCCATCTGCTGCCCTCTCATCACATTCAGTAGTTTCAATCAAATTAAAAAATTCCTCAGAGACAGGAAAGCAGAGACTCCCTATGCAGGTTGAATCTCTGTGGTCCAGGACGCTCTGGTCTGGGAGACCACAGATGTTGCTGGACTAGAGAACTCAGCACAGAGCTCAGAACAGAACCAGCCAGTGGGGCCAGCAGAGCCCATGGGGCAGCAGAGCCTGCAGCAGGCAGGGCAGAAAAGCCACCAGGGCTGCCAGGAGATGTGGCACAGCTGCCGTGAGGTCAGCAGGCTGGGACCTCTAGGGGTCTGCTGCAGTTCACAGGGCGGGAGGCTGGAGAGAGGAACCCAGCTGGGAGGCTGGCACCCTCCCTCTCCTAGACCTCTCTTGGTCCAGCAAGCTCCCTTGTCCGGGATCAGTCAGGTCCCAAGGGTGCTGGACCAAGGAGGTCTAACCTGTACTACAGTCAATGACTACCCACACTGTATGGTCTTGACTGAAACAAAAAATTACATATTATCTTTCCAGATATGGGAAGGACAGGTCAGTTTTACACGTATAAGGGGATGAAATCATATCCTGATATTAAAAAGTACCCCACACCACTAAAAACACAAGCTCATTTTTGTAACCAGCTCACACACTAACTTTATTGGTCTTATAGGATCCCTGCAGATAACTTCAAAAGCAGAATTCCTGGACCACTCAGGCCCAATCCTGTAACATGTAGAGAATGCCTCAGAGGCCCTCAGCATCTGCAATTCCCATTGGAATTCAGATGTTCAATAGAATTTCAACTGAAGCCGAGGGTGTTCAACATCTTGGCATAAATTCAGCTACAGCATTATAATTAAAGTATTCAGAAAAAAGAGTATATCTATACCTCATCCAGCTTTGGTTTTTTCTCCTTAGGAGGAACAGAACTCTTGACCGAACTTGCTGACTGTACTTGTACAATTTCTTCTTCTCCTGTCGGCTTCTTTTTTGTAAGGAGAAAAGGAAGCAATTGGTTACTGGCAGAATTTCCAAAAAGTGTATAAAAGTCCAAAGTTAAAAAATCCTCAGTTGGCAAAATCAATACCTCTTTCAGAGTTTTTTTCTCTTCTCCATGAGCAGGAGTACTACAGGTAAAATCAGATGACAGAGCATCTGCAATATCGTCATCTGTCATCGGTTTCTAAACAAAAAAAATCACACAGTAGATTAAGGTTAACATTCAAAGGTCAATGGCTGTCAATATTTAGTTCACAATTTGTTTGTGCTTGGAGAAGCAATATGTATTTAAGGGGTCAGTGTTATACTTTTGTCTCAGAGCAGCCACAGAAAGAACACATCTCAAACACTTCTTCAGATACTTCACATCAGCTTTTCATTTTCTTTTATTTGTAAATTTACTGGGAAATGAAACTCTAGTCTGAGGGAATGACAGTCAATCTATGGAACTCCTAGACAAAGGATGTTGTGAAGGCCAACGTTATATCAGGGTTCAAAAAAAAAAAAAAGATATTAGTGGTCCATTGATAGCTATTAGCTGAGATGGTGTCCTCAGCCTCAGTTTGTCAGAAGCTGGGAATGGGTGATGGGGGTGAATCACTTCATTACCTGTTCTGTACATTCCTTCTAAAGTACCTAGCATTGGCCACAATCAGAAAACAAGATAGTAGGATAGATTATCTGGCCCACTATGGACATTCTTATGATCCTATGAAGCACACAAATTTAAGCATTCTTTGCCACACAAAGTATTAAAGGGCTCCTGCATGCATAACTGTCAATAGCTTGTCTCATATTATCAAGTTCAATTGCTCAGATTTAGTTGTTTCAATTTCTTTCAGTTTTCCGAGACAATGTTAACTAAAAATACTGTGCCCAAACTTCACAGGCTTCCCATTGATTTCAACAGGAAATGCAAGTGGTCAAGCACTTCCTGGAATTCAGCATTTTTCTGATGTTAGAGGAAGTTAATGAGAATTTAACCAAGAACTTGATGACGACTTAATTTTACCTTTTGAGTTATGAATCTAAACTCACCTGAGGTGGTAGTTCTGTTTTTTCTGGAGGTACAGCTTTGCCATCTCCTTTATCCTGAAAGAAAAGTTAGCCCTGTGGTAAAGCGAAGATAATCCCACCACAAAAACAGAACTCTATTGTATGCAACACACACACACACACACACACACACACACACACACACACACACACACACACACACACACACACACACACACACCTTTATTACCTCCAATAATTTTCTGTACGCTGGTGGGATAGCACCCTCTCGTTTACCAAGTTCTTCAATATATGCAGAAGAAAATGTATCCTGTAATTAAAAAAGAAAAGTAGTTAATATTGTTGTGCTAGTGTTTGTTGAAACCAAGTTTAAGCTACTAATTTACAAAGATAAGTATATAAAATGACTTTCTACCTTGTAATAAGCTGCCCTTCTCTCCAGCTCACAAAGAACCCACTGTCGTACCCAGCATCTCTTTCTACAGTTTTATTTTTCCAACTCAGGCAAAACTAACAAACCAGTTCCCTCTTCAAGGGGCCAATCACACTGACACACACTCACTAATCCCACTTCTGAGAAGAGACAGAGTCAAGTACGAGGTTAATCTCAACCTTTTAATGTAGATGTGATTTTTAGGTATTTTGGGAACCCCCTGGTCTACTCCACTTCCTTACCTCTCCATTGCTAGTAACAACTTCAATACCCTCCCTATCGACTGGGCTTGCAACCTCTCTTCTCTCTTCCATTCTGCCACATCTAAATTTAGAAATTATCATCTTCTCAGATTCCTAATGCTTTATACGGGGCACGTAAAAAAGTCAATAGAAAGATTTCCCTTCCCCCTAGCCAAGTTTTTTTCTCTGGGCTTTCAACAATTTTGATTAAAAACAAAAATTATTTTGTAAATCTATCAGAAAAGCCCATATTTGGTGACCAAGCAAGGGGCTATTTTTTCCCCTTTGCTACTGTATTCTATGGTATACCTATATTTGCAAGATTTCTTAATAGCTAAAATAATACTAGATTCTGTGGGAGGCAGGTATTCCTTATGTTTTATAAAGAAATTGTGAATATATTTAAAACGTTATGAGATCACAGGGATAATTACTTAGCCCATATAATAATAAATAACATAAGAAACTCAGTACCGTAATTTCTGGGCCAGTGTAGACTGGACTGGGAGGAACATGTTCTTCTGGTTCGCCTAGAGTCCCTATCAGGTCATCTAAAGCCTTATCTACATCAGACTAGAAAAATAAGTGGACAGTTATATAAGTCAAGGCACTACATAGCATGTAAAGATATATCACAATGAAAGAAACAGTAAAAGTTTTAAAATCTCTCCTCAAATCTAACAAAAATAGTTTACATTTAGTTTTATTATGCGAATACTGGAGAATGTAAAACTTTAATGTTGTGCTTGTCAACGTCATTCATGCATACAAGGGAATTAACTGAAATTTGCAAGAATCTTCTCCCCTATCTTCAGTCAACTCTCAACAATGGGAAGTACTCATCAAATAAGCCTAGGGTCATAGAAGAAAACCTGTCCATTATATAGAGTCAATTCCAGTAGTCTACTGCTTGTTAAATCAAATAAATCTGTGATCTAGCATCTCTATTTAAAACGACCATTAAATATGACACGCCATTGTGATTACATTAATGTAGCCTTTTATGGAAGGTCATTTTTGCATTATTAACCAAGATACTAACCCTTTAAGACCAGCCTATGGAGAACCAGAGCTATGCAGTTTGGCCAGCTTTCAAACTGCAAGGGGGGCAAAGCCAGGATTTCGTTTGGCCAAACAGGAAAAGCTAACATACAATAAACTGTTCTAGCACTAGAATTTTCAACTGCCCCTTCTCATTTCAGCTAAGTTTCTAGTTCTAGTGATTTAAAGTGTGTGTGTGGTGGTGGTGGGGGGGGAGTTATGAAATTCTAGTGGATTTTTGCTTAATATTATAACATCAATAACAATCAGATAAGACCGTCATATGGTGCAACAGTGTGCCAAAAACATGATAATAAAGAGATTGATTATTTCTGCGAAAAAGGAGAGCAAGAAAATCTATTGGGGACACCTGAAATTTAGCATAGATTCATCAAACATGATCTTAAAGTCTCATGTTGGATTACTAGCACAAGGAAACAACACAATACTGAGGGAAGTATGGAATGAACTTCAGTAGCGTTTACTTTTCCTCTCTGGTTCAATGCAGGTCATTGCAACTTAGGTCACTGATGGCAGGGTATATAAATGATACTGTTTACTGGAGTAATAAGAAGGGTGAAGGGAACAGATCCTTTGCAGAGACCTCCTGGAAACCAAACTAGAAACTTGCTTTGAATCAGCAGAAGTTCAACAGACATTCAAAGATAATTTACCAGATATCTCTCCATTTCAGAAACAAGATTATTATTTGTAGTTGGCTGATTAATTAGTTAATATTTTATAAAGATATATTTTTAAAATATGAAATATACTGAAGTATTATTGAAAGCACTGGTAGCTTTTCCCAAATCTACTGAGTGGGAAAATTGTGGTTTACACATGAGGGCTTACATGTCTGTATACTGTTACCTACTTCCTGAGGTGGCTTACTAGGTGCGGCTTCAACAGCTGAAGATGGAGGCACTGATTTATTTTCTTTAGTCTGAAAAAAAGCAAAAATAGTGGTGAAAACAAGTGTAAAGGGGTTAGGTTTATACAAAGCAGCTGACTTGTGTTAGACTATAATTACCTACCTCAGTACTTGGCTTATCAGCAGTAGCAACCAAACCAGCAGCAGTGACTGCACCAACTATAGCTGCACCAGCTGCACCACTAGCTAGTGATTTATTTTCAGTGTTAGGCTAGGGTAAAAAATAGGAGAGTTTATGTTTATATGACTTTGTGCAGATAATTTCAAAAAGAAAAAAAAGTCAAACCAGAATATAAATGTCCTATTCCAGTACATAACCTACTTTAATGTCAATACAACTTTTGTGCAAAGTTCAAGAATAAAAACCTGATCACATGTATTTCAGAAACAAGTTGTTAATTCTACTAAGCTACAGTCAGTGCTGAAGGAAAAGTTCAGTTTTAGTGGCATTCTCTCTTTTATTCCTCTGGTTACACTGAGAAAATGTAGCCTAGAACAAACTACATGCTGAGGAGAAAGTTCCTTAAAAAAGCAAATGGTACTAAAGTTTAACAAGTATTTTATAAAAAGGACTATTATACTCTGCGATAATTACCTATTTTAGTGCATTTTGGGTGGTCTCAAGTCTATAACATACAATAAAACGGTTTGTTTGCAGTGTTGTAGCTATGTTGGTCCCAAGATATTAGAGACACAAGATGTCTGAGGTAGTATCTTTTATTGGACCAGCTTTTGTTGGTGACAGAGGCAAATTTTGCACTTACACAGAGCCTGAAGAAAAGTCCAGAGAGTATGTGGGGAGTCACGGTATCTGTTATGATTCTTCAGTAACACCACCTGCCACCCCACAGACATAAAGCTGAAAACACCCTGGATGTAAAGAAGTGCCTAATAACCAAGACAAACATGGTATATTCCCCAGCCTTCATTTCTGACTCTTTGAAAATGTCAAGAAGTAGTAGTTTAGGAAATCTCCCCTTAAAGCCTTCCATTACGTGGGAGCTACAAAGAACTGCACAATCTGGCACAGCCTGCTCCAGAAACAGATTCATCTCCCTGAAGTAAGACTTGTCAAGAAAGGGAAGTCATGAAGACAGCACGAGAGGATAGGAAATCAAGGAGACAAAGCAAAAATACAGAAGGTAAAATAAATGTGTGAAGTCTCAGATCTCAAAATCTGCTACAAATCATGGGATGATTACCTACAATTTTCTAGGACTAATTCATTCCCTATAAAAGATGGAGGGCTTTACAGTCCAGGAAGTCTTCATACTTCAGATGTACAAGAAATGATGCTGGCCTCTTGTTCCATATTATCTAGCCTGAGTCACCAAGTCCCAGAATAGCTCTGAGCTGCAATCAAAGGTGTGACTGCAGCTCAGGTAGGAATGTCCACACTAGCTTTAATCTGGCTAGCATGACTACATATAGTTGTCCAGAGGCAGCAGCATAGAACACCACCACAGATATGCACCTCACGTTCCAAACGTGTTTGTACCGCCCCAGGTTGGGGTCCATGATGATGTCTCTACACTTATTTTCAATCATGGAAGCTACACTAAAGCTAGTGTGGGTATCTCATCTGGCACTGCAATCACACATCCACTGAAGTGTAAACATACCCCAACTCAATGACAGAGTAATCTGAATGTTAATTCTTCCACTTTGTTTTCCACCCTCTTTTTCTCCTGGACTCCTGTACATTTACTCCTCTTGTTCTTCTTTCCCCTCTCCCTAAACTGCCATCAGTCCTTCAGGCTGTGAGGGAGTGCTGCACATGTGCATACTGCCAGCTCACTCCTCTTCTACATGTGGGCCAGTCATCAGCACACCACTAGCTGCCTGGAACACTTGCCATGGTATGGAGCCAACCATTAAATAGGGCAGCGCTCATCTGTTAAATAGAGCAAAGAACACACCCTTGATTGACCATAGCTCCCCTATCTGCTGACATGTTGTATTAAGGAAGGAAAAAGTGGGACAAACGGACAAAGGATATGTTTACACTGCAATGTAAGCCTAACACCCTCTTCTGCCTACAAACAAAATATGCTAACCTAGGGTCTCCCTAGGGACTGGAGGTGGAGGTTCTGACTGAGCCTGTGTGAAGTCCTATACAGGGGTCAAAGTAACTTAAATTTCTTACGAACACTGTCCTATCATAACCTGGCACCCATAGAAGGGTGGGGTTTTAGGGTGGGGTAGTGTTGGCAATACCACAGTACCCATAAGAGATTTAAGGGCGGGGGAAGTCTAGAGAGGGCTCAGGGAAGTGGGTTGGGTTGTGTGGGGAGATGCAGGAGTTAGGACAGGTGGATGGGGAGAGGGATGCAGGAGTCAGGGTTGGATTGTACAAAAGGCTCAGGGCAGCGGAGTATGAGGGGCTCAGAGCAGCGGGACTTAGGGATGGAAAGGCAAGGGCACCATTTCAGGAGGTGAGGGGGCTGTAGCTACACTTACCCAGTTGCAGTGGTTTGGTTTGGTTTTGGGTTTTTTTGATGTGACAAGGGAGTGAGGGTCAGCTGCATTCCTCCTCTGCCTCCCCCCGGACAATGAGAGGAAGGAAGCAAGCTCTGCACTTTGCCCTCACTCCCTAATCACAGAAAACAAGAGAAAACCACATGGCTATGCAGCTGTAGACCTCCCAACCCCTGAAACATGGGAGAGGTTAGGGGGAGCAGGGCTGGCTGGGAGAGATGGGGGGGGTCAGGGGAGATGGGAGGGGTTAGGGGGAGCAGGGCTGGCTGGAGGAGATGGGGGGGGACCGGCCGGCGGGAAGCAGGTCTGGCCAGGAGGGGGTCAGAGGGAGCGGGGCTGGCCGAGGAGGGGACAGCAGGGGGAGAGAATTGGCCGGTGGGGAGCAGGACTGATTCAGGCGCACGCATATCCCAGGGTGCTGCCCGTCCCACGCACAGTCCCGGCGAAGCATGAGCGAGTCCAGCCCCGGGGATTTCCTCCTGCCCCAGCCCTGCCCCCTCATATAGTTCCGTATTGCCTGGCTGGTAGACACACTAACGCAGCGTGATACTCCTAATAATAATAAAACTTACCTAAAACATACCTTAAATTTTTTCCCGGTCAGAATCCTCAAATACTGGACTGTCCGGTTCAAAACTGGATACCTGGCAACCCTATCCCAGAGGATGGTGGGGGTGGAGGACCCCCAGACAGCCCCTCTAATCTGCCTGGCTGTCTCCTTCTAGCACAGAAGCCTGCAGGAAGCCAGGAGCCAAGCTGGGAGCACCCTGCCCCTCACCCTGCAGCTAAGTGTCCCAGCCAGCTGACTTCTTGCCAGAGCACTGCACTGGCTTACTTTCACCTCTAGTCCTATTCCTTCACAGTGTCAATACCACCCCATTGAACTCATGGTCAGAACCTCCCAAGTATTCCACAATAAAAAAGGAACTTCTTTTCCTTCGAACAGTCAAGTTTAGTGAACAGTTGAGATTTCCTACACTGTACCATGAACAAAGAGCTAGAGGAACCACATTTTGGGAGGAAGCTAGGAAGTCTTGCATAATCCACTGGAGCTCCAGCTTGTAACTCAGTATTCAACAATTCCTAATGTGGGTTACAACTCAATGTATATGCTCAGGCCCTAGGTTAACAAAGCCAGAGGCTACTAACTTGAGTTCTATCATCCCTAAGCTTATATTGCAGTGCAGACATAAGAAAAGAACGGCAGTACAAAGCTTACAGAGTAATGTGTCAAGAGTCTCAAATATGCAGTACTTCTGGCTTAGGTAGGCCTGCAACTGCCAGTGAGTTTATATGGTTCAACTTCAAAAACATCCAAACATCTTACAGAGCTAAGAATGGCTTGAGAGGGATCTGAAGAGAGGCTGAGCCTCCTTATTGCACAATACCTATTAAAATGTATTAAATTAAAACATACCGTGGAAACACTTGCACACTATTCTCAGTGCTTTTGAATAAGTACATTCAAGGTATTAAGGTTAAATTAGCAAAATGCAAAAGGTCCCATTAAATCCCAAAGAGTTACGTTTTATACATGCTTAATATAGCTTAGACTTTAGTTTAATGCAGCACAAAAATCTTTGTCACGTATGCCTTCAAAAAAAGGCAGTCTGTCTTTGGGACACAAACTTTTTGTTCAGTGTTTGCACATGCCTAGCACAATGGGAACTGTGGCTAGGGCTAGTAGGTTCTCCCTCAATACAAACAAACAAACAAATCACAACTTCTGCTTTACCTTTGATTCTTCTATTGAAGACACTTGCGTTGACTGTTCAGTCTGACTGGTGACTGTTTTTCCTGGACTAGTTTGCTTGGAACTTTTTGCTACAGAAGATTTGGATGGGCTTTTTGCCTGTATAATCATAAATATGCTATTAATGTATAATAGTGATAGAAATGTAGCCGTGTTAGTCTGGGGTAGCTGAAGCAAAATGCAGGACAATGTAGCACTTTAAAGACTAACAAGATGATTTATTAGATGATGAGCTTTCGTGGGCCAGACCCACATCCTCAATTTTCTTCCACTATTTGATCTGAGGAAGTGGGTCTGGCCCACGAAAGCTCATCATCTAATAAACCATCTTGTTAGTCTTTAAAGTGCTACATTGTCCTGCATTTTGCTTCAGCTATTAATGTATATGACAGATGTTCGTATTATTGTGTTTTTGTTTTGAGAAACTAACAAACTGACCAACCAACCAAAAGCAGAAAAAAAATGTAAATAACTCACCCCACCAGATTTCTTTTGCTTCTCTTCAGACTGATGTTTAGTCTGAGAATCAGCTGGCTGTCAATAATACAGATATAGTAGAGTATATTAGGAAATATTTAACTGTTAAGAGGTCTTCCCTTAATGATTTTTAGACTAGTTTAATATATATGTAACATTCATATGTTCTGCTAGACAATTTAGAGAAAAAGGAAATTATTATTTTCCAATTGTTAGGGATGCACAATTTTCCCTTTTGCCTCTTAAGTAATCTCAAGGCAAGGCACAGTTCAAACTCAGCTAGTACAGCTATATGAGAAAAAGAACAATTGGGGTTTGTGGAAATTAATTTCTCTTCATTCAGTCACAATTCAAAGTTTGAGAGAAAACATCTTGGCAGAACCCGTAAGTATGGGTTATCTTTCTTTATAAAGGTGTATTTTCACCTTCTGCAAAAATAAAAATGGAATAAAGCTTTGCATATGCTCTTGCAAAAAAAACCTGAATCATTCTGCTTTTCTTTTCTTTAGGTTGATAGGATTTTTTTAAACCAGTTTTCAAAGGTTCCTTCACCTGCCAACCAAAGAAGATAGAAAAGAAACAACTTTTAAAAACCTGATATTTACTAGGCAGATAGGGCTCCCTATTCCTCTCCCTAGGAAAACTCTGCAGGAAAGCAAGCAGGAGAAGTCTAGAAAGTATCATTGTGAATTCCAAGGCAGCCATGCAGCAAAACAGACTTTGCACCAAGCTCTAAGAGCAACTTCCTTCCCTTATAGTCAGTGACATCAGAGTTCTCTATTCTTTTCCACCCAGACATGCCCTAAAAAGACAGAAGACACAGGGTGGGATTAATGCTGGTTTCTACTTAAAAATCTTCTGGGAGAGGGGAAGCCCAACAGCATCTGAGCTCCAAAAAGTGTGCTATGTCAACTCCTGACACCCTGGACTCCACTTCCAACCTCATCTACGTGCAAGTTTGTTTTCTTCTCCCATATAAGAAGCCTCTGGGGAGCCTCTGTTCCAGTAGCGGCACACTTATTAACACTTCTGAAGAAGAGGCACACACAATGATTCAACAGAAGCAGCAGAAGTAATAGCTTACCTTCGCGGACTGTGCTACTTTTCCAGGTTCTGTTTTTGCAGCCTGTGTGGACTAAAATATATAAGAAAGTAGCTTCAGAACAACAGATCAAAACAGATTAGTTCTTTTTAATGATGACTATCTTATGTTTTAAAATATACTGCCTATTTTACACACACAAACACTCAAATATATTTGAATTAAAAATAAATAATGCCCTCATCCTCCAGTTTACCACACATGGGCACAGGACCCTCTTCATGCATTAAGTTACCAGAGCAGGGCCAAAACATAGAGGATAAATACTCACACACAGGCACATATATGATTTACATATACCATTTTACTTGGGCCATGAAATAAGAGAAATGAGCAAAGATAACCAATAATTCCAGTTTCCCAAACTGAAGGGTTTTTTAGCCACATCAAAATGATATTTCTATTAATCATCTAAATGCAAAGTACAGAAAGTATAATCACTGTCTTGTGTATGCAAGGTTATGAATTCCTACAAACAAATAAAGCAGTGTGGTTATTATTAGAAAAGTTACTGAAGACAGAAGCTTCTAATCATATCTGGTTACTCTACTGAGACCACGTCTACATCAGGTGAGCTTTGCCAGTATAGATATATTGGTGTACTATCCTGGCAAAACACTCCCAGTGTGGACACAGCTATACTAGCATAACTGTGCTTTTGTAGACATAGCTTATTCATCTCCCCAAGCAAAATAAGGCTATGTCTGCATTTAAACCACTAAGCACAAGCAATTATTACAGTGATGAGCGGGGCTCTTCCATTGCTATAATAAATTCACCTCCCAGAGCGGCAGTACCTAAGTCAATGGATAAATTCTTCTGTCAATCTACTATCATCTACACAAGGACTTAGATCATCATAACTATGTTCGTCTGTGGTGTGTATTTTTCTTCACACCTATGAGTAACAAAGCTAGGTCAATCTAATTTTCTAGAATAAACTAGCCAGAGATATATCAGTAAAAGTGCACTTTTGCCAGAAAAGCAGCATTTACCCTTAGGTATTCTGCCAGCACAGCTATGTCCATCACATATGTCTGGGTATGTCTTCACTACCACCCTAGTTCAAATTAGGGTGGTTAATGTAGGCAACCGGAGTTGCAAATGAAGCCCGGGATTTGAATTTCCTGGGCTTCATTTGCATATTGCCGGGCGCCACCATTTTTAAATGTCCGCTAGTTCGGACTCCGTGCCCGCGGCTACACGCGGCACGAACTAGGTAGTTCGGACTAGGCTTCCTATTCTGAACTACTGGTACACCTCGTTCCACGAAGAGTAACGGTAGTTCGGAATAGGAAGCCTAATCCGAACTACCTAGTTCGTGCCGCGTGTAGCCACCGGGCACGGAGTCCGAACTAGCGGACATTTAAAAATGGCAGCGCCCGGCAATATGCAAATGAAGCCCGGGAAATTCAAATCCCGGGCTTCATTTGCAACTCGGGTTGCCTACATTAACCACCCTAGTTCGAACTAGGGTGGTAGTGTAGACATACCCTCTCTGAGCAGCATTACTCTGCAATGGTTTGCCATGTAGTTGATATGGCCTGATTTTATTATTATTTTTAGGGGTTTTACTGTACTTCTGCAAAGTTAACACAGCTATTGGAGAGTTAGCTGGAGATTTCAGAGAATCATGTATAGTTAACAGCTTTCTTTCTAAGTTTTAGCTGCATAAATACTGAGTGAAAGCATGGCTCCAGTGACCGTATGGAAAGTTGATTTTTACATCTGAAGCTAAACTTCAGACTATCACTTAGAAAACAGGTATTTTTACTTGTAAGGCAGGCACTTTTAGAGTCAGAGAAACTAATAAGGAAATATCTTCAGAGTCTTCTACAATAGAACCACATTTAAAATAAAGCAATGGATATAACCACTTGACTTATCTCAATGTGCAATTTGTCTACTGTAATTTTGTAAGCTTTCTTCCTTTACTTCAGAGTCATTATAAACCATTTAGTGGAATTTGTTTTACATGCATTAGTTGATCCCTCTGTGAAGTTTACTAAACAGTCTATTAATAATGTGCAACAATTAATAAATATATATCTATATGAACCTATGTACTGATTCACAATAGATATACATGTGAAATTCTGAGGTTGTGTGTGCATGTGCAAAGATTCTGAAGCTGAAGATTAAGGTATATAGCACCACATCATAATGTATTCAGTAAATAATAATGCAAATTACAGAAAGCAGGGAATACTTTTGAGGTAATGAGTGAAATTCCTTGTACTCCACACCGAAAATAAATTACTTCACCTCATAGACCACACATTTTAAACGTACTGATACTTTCTAGACTTTCCACATACTTTAAAATTGATCAAGAAGCTTTGTTTCTCAGGTGCAGTCACAGTTTGTATGCATGCATTTGCACACTACAGTTCATCCTCTACAAGGAATCCTCTGGGGATCCAAGCCATTTGTTTGTTATAGCCAGTGGGTTCAAGACCCCCTACTGCTGGGGTCTATGTAGTAGGTATATACCATGCATACTTTTATATATATATGCATACAAAGACACGTACATATTCTGATACACACACTTAACACAATCAGTCAAGTAAATCATCTATTAAAACAAACATCCTAATCTGCCAGCTCTTCTGGTCCAAGAACATTATATATCTGTGCAGAGATGAAGCTAGAAATTTTGTTCTAATGTTACTACATTATGAATTAAAACAACAGATGTTTGCCATGAGCTGCCTTTAGCTGAAGTTTGGCACAAAAAGGAAATGCAACAGACAAAGTGTTTGTTTGTGACAATTGCTCTCTAAGGTGTGTTGGGCCCATAAGGAAGACTACGGTATGAATAAGCATGATAAATGAAAAACTGAAACAGAAGATTATTAGTTCATGCTTCAGGGGGTAAGTGCTACATGGTGAAAACATGCTGCTGCTGCTGCTGTGACTGCAGACAGAGTGACAGTCAATTGTGCATCACCTGAACCTTGTTTCTCTTCCTGCTGCGAGACTGCTGTCCGCTGGTCTGGCTATGGCTTGAAGTAGCCTGGTATTAAAGTACAAATTCAGGGATTTTCTTAAATACATTTCCCAAGAAACAGAGACTTGCAGGAAAGATGTGATACAAGTATTTTGCTACCATTTATAATTGTAAATGAAAATAGCTGGACAGACTGCAAGAGTTATTTGTTACTGAGAGTTAAATTCAAATTTACGTGCTGCTCACTTTACCAATACTTTTATTAGTAACCACATGTGACTATTTTCTTATAGTGCAAGTAGTGCTTTCTCTGAATTTAGTGGTACATTTACTGGATGGTTTTTGTTTTACATTTTTTGGGGAGGAGACAATGTTAATTTTACAAAAATACATTAAACAGACTTGTTCACAGGACAAACGGCATCAGATCGGTAATAGTAGGAAATAAAATCTGTAACCAGGTGTGTTTTTGTTTGTAAATGAAACTGAACCTCTTCCTGTCTGTTTAGACCTTACAAGAGGGTAAACAAACAAACAATCAGGATCTTGCTTTCAGAGTTCATCAAGGAGATGGACAGGCAAAGTGAAAGAACAGTGAGAGGTACCCAGTCTTGTAGGAAGGGGGAGAGGAACTGTAATTGGAGGCTAGCTTTATTTGTCATTCAACAAAGAAGTTACATTTCAAAATAGGTACACTTGAAGATGTAAAGAAGCTTTCCAGGATCTGAAGGACAACTCCTCTTTGGTTGTGTTTATTTAAGTTTATACACCTTCATGGCATTCCCTCTTCAGACTTATTTTATTGGCAGCTAGGTTTCTGCTGATCAGAGGTATGATTCATGATGGGTCCCCAAATATGCATTCAAAGTAGGACCACTAAAATAAAACTGCCCTCCTTCCTAAGCTCTGCTCATCCCCCCGCAGCACTTCCATCACCCAACCCGCTCACCTCTTCCCTCCACAGCACCCTCACTGCTCTCTTTCTCCCCTCCCCATTTCAATCAACCAACCGGCCACCTGCACACAAAGCCTTGAGGTTCATACATGGTAACCCCATGAAGCATCAACCCTTAGCCCTGCTATAGCTGCAGTGGCTCCCACCTGCACAGGGCAAAGCTGATCATACTTTCAGGGAAGGAGATCAGACATTCAGCTTTGAAGGCAAAAAAGGAGCAGGAATGGGTCTTTACAGTTCAGGGGCAAGGGAAAAGATAGAAGAGAACAGAAATGAGAAATAGGCCTCTGAAGAGCAGAGGCAAGGGCACAGACACCAATTGAGAAGCAGATCACTGGGAATGGGGTCCCGACTAGAAGGAGGCCCTTACGAACAGGAAATAACAGTTGACATTCAAGGAGCTCTATTCCCGAGAAACTCTGTTTCCTTCCAAGGAGATTCCTCTGGATGCCCCAATTCCCCTTCAAGGAGGAAATATGAACTATATATGAGCTATTAAAAGGCAAGGAAAAGCAGCATCACTTCTACCTTTGTAATGGCAGGCCAGTAATTTTCTGCAGGACTCCATGCTCAAGAGTCCCCAAGTGTTGCAGGGCAGGACTTCATGGCCCTTTACCATAGGTAAGGTTTTTTTTCCTGCAAATATGCTTATTTTGGATCTGTTAACAGATGGCCAGCTGGTTGCCATCATGTAGATAATGCCACATCTAAAGAGGACGTTAGGAGTAAGTTTGCTCTTTCATGTGGGTTCATAATTAATCTGTCATCATAAGCAGGGCTTGACAATTAGTGTAATCTACTCACCTGTGGCAAGTAGATTACAAGACAGCACAGCCGTGCAGCATGGTTAGCGCATGCGCAGCATGGTTAGCGCACGCGCAGCATGCCGAACCACACGGCTGGCGAGTAGGGCTTGCCGCCACTTGGCGAGCCCTGATCATAAGCAAACATCTTAAATTAGTGATTGACAAAAACAAATCTCTACATTTATGAGTAGTGATGATTTTGCAGGATTAGATGATATTTTAATAAGTGTCTGTTTTATTGTCAGATATAGTAGCTGGCTCTTGTGGACTGTGTGTGGAGATTAAGATTTCTAAATTAGGCATTTTGACATCCATTATAGCAATGACTGCTAGAAGAACTCAATAAATTTCCTTGAAGAATTACAGCATTGCTCTATTTGAATTGGCACAAGTGGCACAAAGGAAAAAGAAAGATGCTTTTTACCCAGAAGTATTTTGATAATCTCAAGTAGTTGGGGATTTTAGAGATGCTACAGCTTTGAAATTTTAACTTTTACTGTTTATTTGTAGAAGTTTGGCAAATGAAACATCACTTGCTCAATCAGACTACAGAATGATAAATGGATTCTCCCCTAATCCTAACAAATATAAACAGGCTGACAGTGGACTCCACCTCAAAGGGACATGATCAGACTTAGGCCTACCAGTCTGGCATTAGGTTCACATACATATAACATTAGAAAAATCCCTGTCTTACACCACTTTATTGTTCCCTACCTGATCTGGTTTGGAAAGCTGACAAGGTATTTAAATGAGCAAGAACCCTATTCTAGAGTGCAGAATTTTTATAAGTTTCAATATTTTGATCCTTAGCAAGAATATAACACAGGCAGAGAGAAGGAAAATCATCATTATCATACTTTTAATTTTATGATAGTGACCAAAAAGTCCAAATCAGGATTAAGGTCCCTTTCTATAAATACATAAACGAAACAGCTCCTTGTGCTGAGGAGCTTGCAATCTTACTGAAGACACAGTACAAGGTTAGAAGAAAAAAGGAAGGAAGGTAGTAGAAAGGAATGACAGTATAAATAATGAGAACATGTGTTTCACATTCACTAAGTAAGGCCCAAATCCTGGATTAGGACAATTCACATGGGACTATTCACATAAATAAAATTATACCTGTAATAAAGGATTTGCAGGATCAGGAACTAAGTTTATAATTCAGAGTCTCTGAATAAGCTGAAATGCTATATTAGTAATTAATTTAATCCACAGTTGCTGAAGTGCTTTTCATACAAAATACACTATTTTGGAGATGTGGAAATTACGGTACCGAAAAGTGGCTCTATCAAGGTCACTTAGGTTACATCTAGACAGTGGCAATATTTCAGGATACCAGAAGTCTCCCGAAATAGCTATTCTGTGTCTTTAAATGTGCCCGTTATTTCAAAATGGGTGTTATTCCGGCATCCCTTTAACCCTTGTTCCACGAGGGTTAAGGGATGTTTTAGAATAGCGCTTTATTTTGAAATTTGGTACTGTGTAGACAGTGCCAATTTTCTAAATAAGCTATTTCAAAATTACCTCGATATAAGGTACTTATATTACCTCGATATAAGGTAGCTTATTTCGAGGTAAGGGTGCTGTGTAGATGTACTCTTAATGAGTTAGCGATGGAATCTGAAGTAAAATCAAGGTCACAAATCGCAAAGATTCATTCCTTAGGACTTCATACCTTTGTTTCGGTGGGCTTCATATCTGGTGCCTTTGTTGTAACTGTAGAAGGGGGCTGTGTCTGGAAAAAAAATTCAAAACATTACTTCAAAACAATTTCACCTTCACTTAAAACGTTAGACGAGTATCAATACAGATGTTTGTCTTGTGCAAGTATATAGTCTTGACAGAACTCAAGCTAAATAAAAGTCAGGCTGAGGACTGGAGATTAGGCCTATCACATCTATTCTGATTCTCTGTCACGCTGGAGGAGAACATAACCCTAGGCCAGATCTACACTAAAAGGGAAGGCTGAATCAAGATACGCAACTTCAGCTATGTTAATTATGTAGCTGGAATCAACATAATTTTTTTTTTTTTTAGTTTCCCTGCCATCCCCATAATGGGAGGCCAATGGAAGCAAACATTCTCATTGGCTTCCCTTACTCCTGCCTGTGGAAGAGTACCACCTGCCGATGGGGGTGCTCTCTAAGTTTGATTTAGTAAGATTTAACTAGACTCGCTAAATCAAACTCGGGAAGATCAATTGAGACAACAATGATCTTCTGTTTAGTGAAGACATGACCCTACTCTGCTTCTCTGTGAATAGGTAGGGTTCCCAAGATCTACTGTAAAAACAGCCTTTTCTTTGAAGTATGCTGAAAACAGATTTCCAACTGAATATTTGAATATGTAAGAATCCTGCTCTCCAATACTGAAACATAGATGGATACTGAAATGTATATGTTAAAAACAGGATTCTTACACTCTTTAATATGCTTATTCAAAGACGTTCACCCTCTTGGATTTATTAGGCTGCCAAAAAATAACATTTAATATACACTCTTAGATGTACAGACTTTAAGGTCAGAAGCAATCAATATGATTTTCTAGCTTAATTTCCTGTGTAACACATGCCACAGAACTTCATCAACTGGTTCCTTGAATCAGGCCCACATCTTCTAGTTGAGCTACAGCACATTAGAAGATATACCCCAGCTGTAATTAATTCCCTGCTTCCCAGCCTGGACAGAACTAAGGAAGAGCAGGTGATAGTTTAATGGACACCAAAAGGCTGAAAGAGATCAGTCTGGGAGTGGAACCGCAGGTAGGAGGCTAGTACTGCAGGTGAACTAGCCCGGAAACTCAGTGCTCTAACTTGGTGCAGGGGAAGATACACAGAACAGAACCCCAGCAACAGCTGAAAATGGTACTCCAGGAGAACAGGCATGGGAGGTCAAGTACTTTACCCTAAAATCAAAAAGACTAATCAAAGGTATTCCAGAGAGTGGCCTGAACAGAAATCCTTGAAAAGCTGAAGAACCTTCCTTTTTTGTGGGGATTTTTTATCTTGACTTTTGCTATCCTGGAAGAAGTTATGTATATTTGTGGGTCACCTGGAGGGCTAAGTCACATCTCCAGCACAGACCAGTGTATGAAGAACAGAGGAGACAGGAAAGACTGGTAGTGCTACACTCAACCAGCAGAGTGAACTATGTGGCAGCCTGCCACATCTGTGGATTTAGTCACATTTTTCTATTTTAAAAAGTCATTTTTATCTCCCTGTCTGCTGTATAAAACAGCAATTCCCAATGCTGGTCCACGGCCCGAACCACTATCTGCCAGGCAGCAGTGGCTCTGAGGACTGGTGCACACCATCTAGCGCCTCCCCTCCTGCCATGTCTGTTGGGAGAGGTGTGTCCTGCCATACCTCTCAGCCAACCAGCGCCGGATGGGGCAGGGTCTCCTCCCAGACGTGGAAGAGATGTTCACTGCGCGGTGGGAGGGCCATGCGGAGCCTGTCATGGCAGCCTAAAAGCAGCCGTGATCTGGTCAGCAGCACTCAGCTATCAGCTGAGAGGCAGCGTACGGCTAAGTGAGGGGGACTGGTAACATTATATATTCATATTCATTATTTGCATATATGCAAATAAAATGTTACCGGCCTGTCAAAAGTTTGTGAATGGGTTTTCTGGTCCTCAGTATAAATAAGGTTGGGAACCATGGATATAGAAGTCTCACAACGAAAAGGAAACATTGTACAAGATCAACAGTGAAGCTGTTTATAACAAAGTTTCATAAACAAACTGAATAAGTCTAGGATTCTTACATATTATTACATGTAAAAATTTGTGGGAAAATATATTTCTGCCAGAAATGTAACTTGAATGAATAGTGTCACTTTTGTTAAAAAAAACAGTGGAGCTTTGCTGCATAATTAACTGTTACTAGCAGGATTGTACTCCTCTCCTTGTATGGACCTCATACAAGGTCCATCCTTGTATGGACCTCAGCCCTCAGGGAGTTCCCCTCTACTGGACTCAGATGGTGCAACTCTCATTACTGAGAAGGCTCTGATTTTACAGCGTTGGGCTGAGCACTTCCAATCCGTACTGAACCGCCCATCTTCCATCAATAACGAGGCGATTGATAGAATGCCCCAGGCGGATATCAACCACAGCCTGGATGTCTCACCATCAGAGACTGAAACCTTACAGGCCATCAGCCAGCTGTCCAGTGGCAAGGCCCCAGGATCTGATGCGATTCCAGCGGAAGTCTATAAGGGTGGTGGTGCAGTGCTTGTCAACAAACTCACTCAGCTGTTCCAGTCCTTCTGGAATCAAGGATCTATTCCTCAGGAACTGAAAGACGCGTCTATCGTACACCTTTACAAGAGGAAAGGAAATCGACAAGTTTGCGATAATCATAGAGGAATATCACTGCTTTCCATCGCAGGTAAGATCCTTGCACGAGTGTTGCTGAATCGTCTGATTAACCACCTGGAACAGGGTTTATTACCCGAGACACAGTGCGGCTTCCGCAAAGAGCGTGGCACGGTGGATATGATCTTCGCAGCCCGACAGCTTCAAGAGAAGTGTCAAGAGCAGAATCGTGAACTGTACACCACCTTCGTGGATCTCACCAAGGCTTTTGACACTGTCAGTCGCGAAGGTCTGTGGCGCATCATGTCGAAGTTTGGGTGCCCTGACAGATTCATCTTGATGGTACGTCAGTTCCACGACGGCATGACGGCTCGTGTTTTGGATGATGGAGAAGCTTCAGAGGCCTTTCCCGTCACAAACGGCGTCAAGCAAGGGTGTGTGCTGGCACCGACCCTGTTCAGCATAATGTTTTCAGCCATGCTGTCAGACGCCTTTCAGAACAGTTCCTTGGGAATCAGACTGAGATACAGGACCGATGGGAAATTGTTTAACCTGCGAAGACTCCAGGCTGTCACCAAGATAAAAGAGACTGTGTTATGAGATCTCCTTTTTGCTGATGACTGCGCCCTGAATGCTGGATCAGAGCAGGAAATGCAAGCCAGCATGGACAAATTTGCAGCAGCATGCGACAACTTCGGCCTTCTCATCAACACAAAGAAAACCGAAGTGATGCACCAGCCAGCTCCAAAAGCTCAGCATCAAGTGCCCACCATCACAGTGAAGGGACAAAAGCTGCAAGCAGTGGACCAATTTACATATCTTGGCAGCACCCTCTCCCGCTCAGTGACAATTGACATCGAGGTCAACTGCAGAGTCGCCAAGGCAAGCTCTGTGTTCGGCAGACTGTTGACCAAAGTGTGGGACCGCCGTGGAATAAGCCTTGCTACAAAGCTTAAAGTCTATCGAGCAGTAGTGTTAACTACCCTGATGTACGCCAGTGAGACTTGGACTGTATACAGGAGGCACGCTAGGCAACTGAACCACTTCCACACGATTTGCCTCCGCAGACTTCTGAGGATCCGGTGGCAGGATAAGGTGCCAGACGCAGAAGTCCTTTCTAGAGCAGGTCTGCCGTCAGTTTACACCCTGCTGATGAAAGCTCAGACACGCTGGGCAGGCCATGTTGCAAGGATGCCAGATCATCGCATCCCTAAACAGCTCTTCTATGGTGAGCTGTTTCAAGGGAAGCGATCGCATGGGGGACAAAAGAAGCGATACAAAGATACGCTTAAAGCCTCTCTCAAGTCCCTGGATATTGACACCACCTCCTGGGAGATCCTGGCACAAGACCGATCAACATGGCACACGCTGATCTACCAAGGCTGTCAAACATCTGAAGCCAGAAGGACAACCATAGCACAAGAGAAGCGAGCACTCCGTAAAGCCAGAGGTGCAAAAGCTGCAACAGTGGTGCCCACACATGTCTGCCCGACCTGTGGTAGAACATTCCGTGCCCGTATCGGCCTTATCAGCCATTTGCGGACACACCATGAACAGTCCATAACCTGTTAGATGTCAAGGTCCTCTTCGAATACGATGGACGAACAACAACAACTCCTCTCCTATTCTTGTATCCTGGACATATTTGTATAGGTTGTACCTCCTTTAACCAGGACTCTCACAGATTCCAAGAATAGAATGGTCAGGCCGTTGGGCAGGAAGGCAGAAACTCAGCTGGAAGCCACATGTTTCTGGGGGGCGACAGACACGGAGGGGCGGGCGGCGCAGTGGAACATCCTCCTCCTGTGGCCGGGAGGTAGCAGGGGTCAGCAGCAGCAACAGAGATCCAGCCCTGGCCACAGAGCTCAGGGTCCATCAGCGGCAGCTAGGGAGCTCCAGCCTGGGAAGCCACTAACAGGCAGGCAGGCAGGGGGCAGGAGTTCAGCACAGGCTATGATGGGGCAGCCTCCCTTGGTCTGGCAAATCCCCACGTTCCAGTTCAGTCAAATCCCAAGAGTGCTGGACAAGGGAGGTCCAACCTGTAACAGGTTTACTTTCTTCAGATATACTTGGGATACAACTGACCCTCAACCATAGATGCATTCTGCATACCGTATGTAAATAAATCCATTTTTCTCTCCAGAAGAGTGGATGCAATACAAAAATGGAAAAGTAAAGGCATATTCTGAAAACAAAAGGCATCATAATCCATAAAGGGTTTGTACATAAAGGGTGGAAACAAATAGTTCTTTTGACAACCTCTTCTATCCTTCCCAGGTAATAGCTAAAACTCCAGGGGATAAAATCTCTATATCTTTTTTACAACACAATACCCTCAGACAGAAGCAGATTACACACATAAAGTCATCTGAGTTCTTGCTAGATGACTAATGATTATCTGTGCCTCCCCTTCTCATAGTATCCACCCACACTGTCATGCAATAATGACACACACTGACACAAATTAGCACATCACTCCAAACACGTAATAGTACATCACCATACTTCTGAAGTCACATTTTTCTCACCTATACTACACTGACAAAATAGATGAAATATATGCATTAAGAAGTATTCACAACTTCCTCATTTAAGCACTATGCATACACATAGCATTGCAATTTGTGCCAATAGCTGACAATGCATTCAAGTGCCTTTTCCGAAGGCAGTCTGTTTAATGTGACTACTCCAAACAAAAGCTACAGTTTCCATCTCTTGCCAAAACACCTCATAGAACAGTTTCACTTAGTATTAGGGATGTCTGTTCTTAAATTACGACAGAGATGAAGGGGTTAAGAAGAACTGTCCTGGTGGGTCAACTATTATGTGGATCTACTCGCCATTCTCCCTGAAAGGACTCAAGTATGGTTGGTGTGAAAACAAAGGATGTTAAACTGCAATTATCTGGCTAATTGTGTAGTTGATACAATTTGTATCAACTACACGATTAGTTGATAAGGGGGCCCTCCACAGAGCTGCAACAGGAGCCAGCTAGAGCCAGGACCGAGCAGTTCTGGCTTGTGCCAGCTCTGGACCGCTGTCGCTCTGCACTTTAAATGTAGAGGTGCAGCGTCCCAGACCAGCGTGAGTCAGCAGAGCAGTCCCTGCCCGTGTTCAGCCAGGGCCACCACGAACAGGGGCTGGTTGGTGGCAGCAGCCTCCCCATCCCCACCACCTCATAAAGGCAATGGGGATTGGGGGGAAAGCATCACCATGGAGAGCTCAACTCCCCAGAGTTCAAGGACTTCAACTGCCTCAGGCCCTTCCCTTGAATGAGCATCATAAGGCAGAGAAGGGAGATATTTTGCCTTCCCAAACAATTAGCTTCTCTAATCTTCTCCATCCATGTGTGGAATACATTTTGCAATGTGCACTGAGGCATGTGTGAATGTACACCACCAAGAGAAACAAAAACCTAGCTGTGAGTGCTCTGCTAATCAGCTAGGCAGCACTGGAATTTCTCCTGAATGGCCATACAAGCACCCAGCTTACAGGGAATAGTGCTCACAATGAAGGATGCTAAGGACTAGTCAACTATCCGATAACCAAGTGCTTATCGGATAGTCAGTCAACTAACTGGATTTCCCTCACCCCCCTTGCTGCCTCTATCAGAGGCAGTGAAGTGGGTGAAAGAAGGAGTACTTCAAAGCAGGAGCACCGCATAGAACCCGGAATCAGCTGTGTAGCACTGCCCCTTTGAAACACTTAGGCAGCGGTTCAAGGTGGCAGCGCCACATGGAGCCCGGGGTCAGCTGGGGAATCCCCAGATGATCCTGAGCGCTGCGTGGCATTTCCATGGAACCCGGGATCAGCTGGGGAGTCCCCAACTGGTCCTGGGTTCTGGGGACATTTCGCATGGAACCCGTGGTCAGCTGGGGAGTCCCCAGTTGATCCCAGGTTCTGCTGAAATGTGGCATGTAGCCTGGGATCAGCTGGAGAGTCCCCAGCTGAGCCCAGTCTCCGTGTGGCATTTCAAATTAGCAGCACAGCATGGAGCCCGGAGTCAGCCCAGGCTCCATGCTGCGCTCTGCCTTGAAATGCAGAAGAGTCCCCACTGGGGAATCTTGTACACTTCAAAGTTGGCACGCCCGCGTGCAGCCCAACGTCAGCAGGACTTCCCGCAGGCCCCGGGCTGCAGGCAGAAGTGCCTATTGACTAGTCGAGTAGTCAATGGAAATTCTATCGCCTACTCGACTAGTAAAATAACCAACAGTTAACATCCCTACTTCCAATCTTTGTATCACACAAGGGCTTGGCAAAATGTGGTCCTCTATCTGTAAACAAAAGAAAGCATGTTAATAAAAATAGGTAGAAGTGTTATGCTCGTTTGGTATCTGCTACATCATTTATAAAACAAGCTGGCTGTTTAACGAGAGACAATTTTGGACTGTTTCACTTCACTGTTTTTGATGGCTGTGTGTATATCCATGCGAATTAGCCAACTAAATGCTACTTAAAAAAAAACTGTATTATTCATTTACCATAATCTGAGTGAACAGAACAGATCAAGTTTTGTTCTCTAAAGCAACACAGGAATACATGTCAGGCTTAGAGATAAACATTAAAATGTTGCCTAGTAACTAGTACAACAGCTCACTGATTCATGGTTTAAATAGAATCTGGAGAGGTTTTAACGTATTTGGAGGCACACCCTGTTATAGTACGAGAATAATGAGCTCTTGGCCTGTGTCCGATAGGCAACATTAAAAAGATTACATAGTCAAAGATACATGTTTAACACAAAACCGTCACTGTAGTTGTTTCAGAACACTGTTGTTATCACAACTAAACGATAAGCGTTCAAGTGCTTGTTATAGAGTGGAATTCTGACTTCACTTACACCCAGGCAAGGTCACTGATTTTAGAGATTTCTGTTACAACTGTGTATCTGAGGGCAAAATTTGGCCTGGTAGTACTCAAATCTAAAAGTATATTTCATCAGTATTTAAAATGAGTGTTTGCGTATATTTTAATCAGCTCTGTCAGAAGTCTTAAATAGATGACAGCAGTAGCAAAAGTAAAAACAGGTTATATTTTCATAATACTTTCTAAGTGGGTTTCAAAATCTGTCTGCTCCATAAGTCTGTTTGTTCAAGAGCTCTTCCAAAACTGTACGAGCTAGAACCACCAAATTTGGTATGCAGCTTCCTCTTCTTCCAATTTAAAGCCAGGTCAGGGTTTGATTGTGTCAGGAAAACGAGAAGTGACAGGAATGGGACTGTTTTCCCTAACAGGGAAAGGGAGGAAGCACAAAGAGGAGGAATGTGATATTGAGAGGGGCCACAGGGGGCAGTGAGTACAGGGGAGAGCTATACTACAGAGTGACCACAAGAGGTAGCCACACCACCACCACCAGAGTGGCCAGCTGGGGCTTGAACTCACCAATTTGCCTGCCACCAGACTTGGAAGTAGGCCCCCCTTCTCCAAAACCTTTCCCTCTGGCCCTTGGCCACAGTACGGTCGGAGGAGGGGGAAGGAAAGCCCTAACGGCTGAAGAGGGCTGGGGGGATCCCCCACCTTGAGCCTCCCCTCACAACCCAACCTTCACTCACAATTCCAATCTCCTGCCTTGAGACCCTCCTCAACCTCCCACCCATACTCCTTCACCCCCATCCCTCCAGCCTCCTGATGTGCCCTCCCCATCCCCAAGGCCCTGCCCTGACTTCTGCACCTCTTACACTGCCATCCTCCTGCCCTGAAGGACTGAACAATGCTAGGTAAGTCTCTCATACTAGGATAAATCTAGAACTATAGAGAAAGAGGAATTATCTTTGTGCAGAAACTGAACAGAATCCATAATGAGTAAGAGCTATACTGCAGAAAATCAGATCTTGAAATACACTTCAATAGAAGAGTTACAGAAAGCTAAAGAAACTGGCTGCACAAGAAGGTCCCAATTTTTCACTCATAAAAGCAAAAATAATTCAAGTCACGCAGTTGTAAGGGATGACAAAAGAGACAGTGAAATACTAAGTGATGTCTATGGGCAGTGTGCATGCAACAACTGACTGACATTCTAAGGTATAAAAAATTATAAAGGTACTAAACAAGGCAAGTAACATTTCTACATAAAATACAGGCAGTCCCCAGGTTACGTACAAGATAGGGACTGTAGGTTTGTTCTTAAGTTGAATTTGTATGTAAGTCGGAACTGGTACATATTGTAGGGGAAACTCTAGCCAAACATCTCTCCAGAGCTCAGTTTTATTCTCCCACACCTCACTTCCCTCAGTCCTTTATTCTCAAGCTGAGGTGTCTGCTGAGAAAAGCCGCTCTGTGTCTCCCTGGTCTGCTGGTGGGGGGGAGGGGGCGCTAGCTTCGCGTCTCCCTGGTCTGCTGGGGGGGAGTAGCTAGTGCGGGGTTGCCTCACCCCGTTTGTAAGTAGGGATCCGATGTAAGTCGGATCCATGTAACCCAGGGACTGCCTGTAAGAGATTGCTAAAGATATGTAAGAATGTAAAATAATTAGGTCATTATCTGTTGAGAAAGAGTATTATGAATTACTTGGCCATCTTACTTGTTAAATCATTTCAAATCAAATAATGCTAGGTGAAAGCTGCTTAAGGTAAAACATGATTTATCTGGAAGCAGTAGTTTGAGACTGATTTTTTTCTCCTTTCTGACCACGAAGTCCACAACCAAAGTTCGGAAAAGATCACTGATCCATAAATCATTTTTTAAAGTTCTGCTAAAGTTCTTCTAACCCTGTTGTGTGATACCATATCAGACCTTAGTAATCAGAATTATATAATTTCTCTCTCAATTTCTTCTATATGGACTATAACTTTAATAAAATACTACATTTCATGATTTTAGCAGCAAACAGAAGTTCTAGCTGTAGCTTAAATAAACACTACCACATACATAATAGCAGATACACTCAGCATTCAGATGGTATAAAAATAGTTTTTATTCACCTAGTGGTTTGTGAGGTATCACTTGATAAAAATGTGACTGATTTCAAGTGGGGAATAACAAACAAGCTGATTATCAGAAGAATGGGATTTTAAAAATCTCCCATGTCCTACCAAGGTTATCTTTTGTGATACTGTTGAAGTAGTATTCCTGGCATTTCTATTTAAGATTTTAGATATTAAAACTGTCACGGAGTGAAAGGAGGATAGGAGACAATTGATATGGATTTTAAAATCAGGCTGCAACTTTATCTTGTAGATGTCTGGGACTACCAGGCAGAAAGTGTACAGTGCAGGCAAATCCATGTTTACTCAAATCATTATCCGGGGCTACTTTGAGCCCCCCTTCATTTCCATTCAGGTCCCCAGCAGCCCATGGTTTGGAAGGTTAAGGTGGGCTTTGAGAACAGGGCAGGGAGGCGTCAGGGTTTGGCTATCTGCATTACCAATCACAGTAGTCAACTGCTCTTTCCCATTCTGTTCCTTTATCCAGCACCTCCTTTTAAGTGCTTTACCAGGTCATCTACTGGTGCCTAGATGCCTTTCCTATGGAGTACCTGCTCTGGACATCCGCCCCAAAATAAAATGTGATGTATGGCCTACACCTTTTCTTCTTATCAGAAAAGATCTTCCCATCTGCTGTGGGGAGGGCAAAAAAAAGATCTGACATCTGCTGTGGGGAGGGCAAAAAAAACCTCACTCCACTGAAGCCAGTCTGGTGGTGTGGGAAAAAAATCCTTCCCAACCCCCCTGAAAAAGAATCAACTAGGATAATGCCCTCAACAGGTCCTAACTCAACCTAATGTTCACCTCCAGTAGGGGAGGGAGGGTGTTGCCTTTGCTTGCTTCTCCCACTTGGAGCTTGCACCTTTATGCATTTCGGATCTCCTATTCCTGAGAGGTAGGTCAGTGCTGCAAAGCTGTCTGCGGCCCATCTCTTTGTTGCAGTCTCTGACCCAGCATCTGCCCCGTTTTAATCATGGTGCAGTTATGTTAAAAATCAGGATTTTAAAATAAAACTAAGTCTACAGAGCTTCAATCAGTGCAATTTACCTCCATCAAAATTCTGACATACCATTTGGATTTCAAAACAGGGATTTTTGGTATATTTACAGTATACAATATTTAGTCAAATACAGAGGTAATAAGGAATCGTAAAATAAGTAGGTATAAAGATACAGTAACTTGGCATAAATATAAAAACCAAGGCCCCAAACGCGGTTTTATATTAAAATAGAGGCACTTTTAACATCCATTTACTTACTCCTTTTTGCATTTTTTTTCCTTCTTAATCCTTCCTTTCTCACTCCTCAGATTGTAAATTACACCACTTTATGCTCCCTTGGATTCAGGGGACCAAACTCAAAACATGATATATAAATGGAGTATTGTGCTTGACCTGATATAAATTTTTATCCCTACAATGTTGGAACAAAGTTATACCAACTAACCTGTAAATTTAGCTTATTGCACTTAAAATTAATTCTGATCTTTCTGCTAAACAATCACAGGAGGTACAAGAAGAGCCTTATTGATCTGTTTGGTGTGATTTTTTTTGGACAGCAATTATATTTCCAGTTAAGATTACCAGCAGGGCTAGAACATTGGGGGGGGTTGGAGGGCGCCACAGAAAGATCTCTGGGCTGCCAAAAGTGCAGATCTTTTTGTGGGGTTCTTCTCTCTTTCCCCCTTCCCCACACCCTCCCCCCCCCCGGTATCCTGGGGCCCTAGGTTGCAGCCACCCAAACCCGTGCATGTTATGTGGCTCAATCTGCTGGGAGCGGGAGAGGAAGTGGCTCCACGCACTTCTACCTTGCCCTTGCCTTCAGGCACCACGCCCCAGGGTTGGAGTTGCAAGCTTCCCAATGTGAACAGCGGAGAGTGGTGCCTGAAGGTGAGCGCAGGGCAATGGGCAAAGTCTATGACACCCAAGGGGAGCTATTCCCAGGTAAGCACCCTGCACGCCAACCCTAAGCCCCAGCTCTGAGGCCGTCCCCACACCTAACTCACACTCAGTCCCTGTACTCCTACCCCCACTCCTGTCCTTAGCCCCCTCCTACACCCCAAACCCTTCATCCCCAGCCCTACCACAAAGTCTGCACTCCCTTACTCCAATGCTCTGCCTTAACCCACAGCCTTCTCCCGTATGCTGAGCCCCGTAGTTTTGGCCCCACCACAGAGCACAGAGGGGCCCCCAAAATTCAATAGCCCTGGGTTCCCAGAAGAGTTAATTTAGCCCTGGTTGCCAGGTGCCCAGTTTTCAACCAGAGCACCTGGTTGAAGAGGAACCCTGGTGCCACTGCTGACTGGCCTGTTTGTCAGAGGCTGGAGAGGGATGGCAGGAGAAAAATCGCTTGATCACTGTCTTCGGTCCACCCTCTCTGGGACACCTGGTGCTGGCCACTGTCGGTAGACAGGCTACTGGGCTAGATGGACCTTTGGTCTGACCCAGAACAGCCGTTCTTATGTTAATGTTTTTAACAACATCAATGTTTTAAAATGCTTCCTGTATCAGTGAATTGTAAGTGGGGAAACACCTAGCAAATCTGGCAAAATTCAGAACTTTCTGTTGATGTTCGCAGAATGTGCAGACACACACTGACTCAGAGGCTGGATTTTTTGCAGAGTGGGGCAGGAGGATGTTACCACTGAGGTAACAGGAACTGCATACATTCTAGGTAACAGAAACCTCTGTTACTAAAGATTAAAAATCAACAAGGCTTCGGAAGCCATTTCTTCCTGCAGAGAACTTGAAAAAAATAGCCAATAAAAAAACACGAAAAGGACGCTACTTGTGTGTCTTCTACAATTAACTGCATTAGCAACAACTATGATTAGATATGGTATCATTTGCAGATTCCTAACATCTTTCATTATTATTAAAACTGCTTCTTTGGAGTCATGCTCAAAAGTCTTGCAAAAATGATATCCTGGAACACAGGACTGCCATACCTGATCGGACCAACTGTTTATCTAATTCAGTAACTTGTCTAAGCAATGGCCAGTTCTAGAAGCTTCTGAGGAATGGGTACAAAAGTCAGCAGTACAAGGTCTCTTTTTCTGTTTGCTTTGTCAATGTTAAGGGTCTTTTTTTAAAACTATTTCAAAATTAACTCTGGCATAATTTAAATAAAATATGAAATGTAAAAGTATTTAATATGTACAATACAGTATATACGTACCTAAATATATTATTTATCTTATGTAAACACAGAAGTCAAATGTGATCAATACAGCTTGCACCTGCATACCCTCTGGTCCGGTAACATCAGTGTTCCCAGAGGTAACCTGTGGCCAAGTTGGGCTGCAGGTAGGAAGGAAGCTTGGCGCACGGCTCAGCTGGGCTGCAGGAGTGGGGGCAGGAGCTCAGAGGAGCAGAGCAGGGGAGGGCCGGCCGCAGGGCAGCCAGAAATGACCTCCCCTGGTCCGGAAAAATCTCTCACCCGGAACCAGTCAGGTCCTGAGAATGCCGGACCAGGGAGGTCCAACCTGTACTCCTGACCAACTAAAAATTATGGACAACAAAAATCATATGGTTATCCTGTAGGCCAGAGGTGGACAATAATTTTTGATGGAGGTGCACTCCAAGATTTTGGAAAGTTATCAAGCGCCGCACTCTTTCATGATATTAATGGAGGAGGTGTGTGGTTTTGGATGGAGGCTGGTTGCAGAAGGGAGCTTGGGGTAAGGGACTGAGGTGCAGGAGAGAATGGGGTCTGGGAGGGAGTTTAGGTGAAGGAGATTGTTGTGACTTAAGGCAGCGGACTGGGTGTAGGAGTTTGGGTTATGACCTAGGTCAAGAAGGGGTTGTGACTAGGGGCAGAGGATTTGGGTGCAGGGTCTCAGAGGGGATATGGGTTCAGTAGTGGGACTCAGGGTATGGCTTACGTGGGGTAGGGAGGCAGGAGTGGGCAGGGGAAGAGAACGACTGGGGTGCCAGAGGCAGGCTCTGACTGGGAGACCTGACTGAGTGACTCCCAGCCAACAGCTCTGCAGGGTTCTCAGGTAGCTTTCCTGCCTGTCCCCCCCACAGGCTGCAGGAGCCATGTGCACTGGAGAATAAGAGCCTCAGGGGAGGGGTACAGGATGCTTCTCACACTACCTGTTCTTCAAACAGGAAGCTCTCATTGGCCAGAAATCAGCCAATGGGATTGTGCAGGGAGCAGGAGCAGTCCTTGAAGCACCACTTCCCCTTCCCAAAACAGTTGCAGCAGCCGCTTTTCTGAGCAGTGTGAGGAGGGGGTCGCAAGGCAAGCAGAGTCTCTGCCTGTGGCTCCCCGCTGCATTTGTGGGCTGGATCCAGTTGCTTGGTGGGGTGGGTCCAGCCCCCAGGCTGTATTTTGCCCAGCCCTGCTGCGGACCTTAACCCAAACCATGTTGCCTGTTTCTCTCCTCCTTGTATTACACCTTGTATTTGTTGGGGATATGTAAGAGTTAAATAAGAAGTCCAGGTAATTGCTACCATGGTGGGTGGGTACAGCATGGGCAGGCATTGTCCCTATTGATTTATAGATATGTTTTCCTCCTTTCCTGGTTGCTTGGGATAAATAAGCAAGTAGCTGTACCAAGGACGGAACTTCTAATGAATACTCTTTGTTTATAACTGTATGCTATCTTCCTTCCCTCCCTATCTGAAACATTCAGGATCACATCTGCTTCCCCCCTGTAAACTGCTGAGCAGAGAGTTTGTGATATGAGAACTGAATGCTTCAGTTCAGCTGGCTTCCCCCAGCATAGGCGCCTGCTCCCCCCTCCCCGCTGTCTCTGATACAGAGGCATCAGTTGGGGGGGGGGGGAATGGTTGACTACTCGCTTACATCCCTAATGTTCACATTATTAAAGTATGATTTAACAAGTGATATATTAGATAAGTGCAATTACATACTAACTCAGATAAAAAGGTGTACTTGTGGTTAATTTGTTGTTCACCCAGACCAGGACTTTGAGAGTGCAAGGCAGAACAAGTATCTGCAAAAAAGGAGCCCTTCTACCCCATCTGCCTCTGGATCATCTGTTGTTTTCTAACAGCACTGTAGACTGTAAGCTCTTTGCAACAGGGAGACTAATTTTTATGCTTGTACATCACCTAACAAAATGTAATCAAACCTGTTTGTGGATTTTAATATTATATGCAAAAGCACCTAAAGAAGAAGAAATAATGACTTGCACTTCCAAAAAGCCGACTTTATTACTAGCAAGAGATACTATCAAAATCACAGATTGGTTCATCTGTTGATGGAGAATAAGATGGAGAATATCAATTCAAGTCGTTTTCTATTGGAAAACATTTTAAAAATAATAACCTCAGTTCTATACAGCCTGTACTTAGTGCTCTGCATGCGCAACACACATTATAAACATTCATTACACTAATCCTCACACCACTTTGCAGTCTGTTATTATCCCCATTTAAACATGGCAAAACTGAGATAGAGCTATGCAGTGACAAGTCATACAGCAAGTCAGCAGCAGAGCTCAGGATCTCCTGACTCCATGTTCATTCCTCCAGAGCATACTACATACCAGACTGCAACACCTTTGGAATCCAATACAACACTGACATTTAAGATCCCTAAATACTTAGAGCCCTATCATGCCAGATACAGCTTTCTTCCTACAGGGGGATTTTATTTTTTAAGGCACTCATGTCTCAAGTCAGGGAGGGTGAAACATGCAGTATTTCCTGCAGAAGTAGCAGTGAGTTGCCTCAAACTCAGCTCTTCATGGATTTGCAAAGGTAAAGGATTGTTTAAACAGAGGAGCTGTGCCTTCACATTTACTAATTGATCCTTCTTAGCAATACATGTCTGCAAAAACACCACCGTCAGAGGGCCCCTTGTGGCTACTCTCCTCTAGCTCAGAAATAGTTTCTTAGTGCAGGCAGGGTATCATGTAACAGGACAGAGTCAATGCTAAGTTACCTGAAAAAAAAAAGCCCCCCCCCCTTCTTTTTTTCCTGAGAAAGGTGAAGTAAGGACATGATGGAAAATGTATTCCCTCAAATTCCATCCCCTTCTGTCTTCCCAGCAACAAAGCCCTCCTGAAAGAGGTTGTATACTTGAAGGTGCTGCCACAAAATTAGCACTCTTGCTTTCTCCGTCCCACTCCCCTCTCTGGGATCTTGTCCCCAATTTTGCTATTTTTGAAAAACTGAATTTGTTTCTGAAGAGATTCTTCAAAGTAAAATTGGTCAAATACTTGGAGTTCATTGTTCAGAAGCTACCGAAGAACTCAAAAGATGGGATGAAATGAAGTTCTAGGTAAGGAGAACTTTCAGAGCAAGATGGTTCATTCTAAGGGCAATCTGCACTGGGACTAGAGATAAATGATTTCAAACTAACATCTAACAAGCAGAATGCAGCTTTTTCACAACTTCTGTGACTAAATGGTGGTGTTTTGTATCCAACTGTCCCCAGGACAATGGATACCACCTTAGACCCACCACAAGTTTGCATATTACTGAAGAAAAGAGAAACCACCTACTTTAGGAGTAAAGAAAACACTTTTTTGCCCAAAAATGATTTAGCTGGAATATTCATGAGTAACACCCAATATTGCTCGATAAAATACATTTCTTTATTTTATTTTATTTATTTGTGCAAAGTCATTTCACCATTCCCCATTTACTACCAGGTAATCTCCAGTCCTGTCTGGTTGGACTAGTGAGCGCATGCACAGCCTTATAGGACTGGTGAGTGGGGGCTCAGGCAGGAGTTGGGCACGTTACCCAGCTTACTGTGTTATTTATGTGTGTCTTTAAAACAGCAAGAGGAAAGAAAAAAAAGCCATTTACACAGAGGAAAACCTAACCACAAGACCATAAACATTGGGAGTAAGGGGGAGGGGGGAGGAGGGTGATATCTGAAGCTATTTTTACAAACTTTTGCAACTTTGGCTAGATTTCAAATTGACAGTATCTTTTCAACATGCAGAGTTTTAGCATAAGCCAATATGACTGAATAGCGAAATTCAACCTGATACAGATGGCTACCACATTCACTTAAGCCACACAGCAGTGCAACAGGCCTTCAGATAGTCCTCTGCACAGGAATTAACTGTATCTTGAATTCTTATTCAATTACTTTTTTAAAATATCAAATATCTATATTATGGGTAGAGAGTATGAAATATTTCAGTTTAGAAAACTGTTGCATTTTATAGAGGAGACAGGCTGAGAAGCCAGTCATTTTTAACACACACACACACACACACACACACACACACACACACACACACACACACACACACACACACACACACACACACACTTCCTCCCTACTCCCAAAATGTGATGATAAAGTAGAGCTCTTATTAAGATCATAACAAAGTTTATTAAATGCACCCACAAGCACCTCTGTGTTGAATAAGCTTGTTTTCACTCTGAGTAGATAAAGGAGAGGTGGCTATAACACAACCATTGACAAATCTCACATGGAGCAGGGGGCTGTTTTCTCAAATTTTCCTTTTTATTTTGTTCCATTATTTCCTAAGTATTTCCTTTTTTGAGTTTTAAGCCAAGAAAGGGAATTGGTGGTAATAAATCAATAGTTTTGTTTACAATTAATATAATGAAAAATACTTTAGAAATGTTAGGTACAGTAAACTTCCGATAATCCGGCACCTTTAGGACCCATGGGGTGCCGGATTATCAGATATGCCGGAGTACCGGAAGGAGATCTATGAGGGGTTTGGGGTGGGGGGTTCGGTGGGGAACTATGCAGCATGGGAGAGGGCGGTGCTGCAGGACCAACCCAGCAGCACTCCAGCTGCTCTGCCCCAGGGCTTCCCCAAGTCCACCGCTGCTGAAACTGACCAGCATCCGACTTGGGGAAGCCAGGGGCAGAGCAGCTCCAATTATCCGGCTGGCCGGAGCACTTCCGGGTTCCAGTTGGTACTGGACTATCAGGAGTGCAGGACCACTGGATGCCGGACAACTGCAGTTTTACTGTATAATCTATACTAAATCTACAAAATAAATCTCATCTGCATTATTATGGAAACAATAATAAACAATTTAATGACTGTATATTTCTGTTTCTTCCACACGTATCAAGCCTGTACTTATTCTGAACACTTGTGAGTTACTATGATATCGAGACCTAAGCATCCTCCAAACAAAAATATTCTTTTGTAGAGGACATTATACCCTGATTATGCAATATTTGGTACATTTGACAACTATATTAAACTTTGCCTTCATGAGTCAAAAATATGGGCTTGTGACACAAGCCAGTTTAAGCTACTAGATGGGTGTAGTTTAGAGGGGGCACTGCCCCTCCCAACTGCAACCCTCAGGCAGGCACAGAATTTCCTTCCCTCCAATGGCCCAATTGGAGCTGCCTCCCTAAATACTGAAGCCAAATAATGCTTATGGTAGTAGGAAGAGAGAAGCTGAACCTAAACCAGCCACAATGTTAAAATCCTCTGCTCTTCCCTACTTTAGAATTTTGTTTAGGTTTCATAAACTGTCCTCAAATCAAATAGTCAGAAATACATATGGAGTACAAACAGCCTTCCTATCCAGAAAAACTGCTCTCCCTATTAGCTCTAAGCACTATGGACAGTTTTAGAAACCAGTCACTATACAATCAGCCAATTTGCAAATGCTCCCTGCCAGATAAAAGGAACATCTCACAAGCCCTTGAGGTAAGCAGCTCACTCAGAGAACTACTAGGAAAAAATAAAGAAGAAACAGTATCATGTCATTAGCCTAAAGCAGAGATAAGAAAGAATAGCAAGTCAGACAATACTACTCACTTCATACAGTTCGTTTATAGTCAAATTTCCAGGTAATTGTCGCACAAGATCCTATGACAGTTCGGCTTGGCAGAAATGTTTTTGTTTCAACAGCTGAACCGTGCTATCATTGGTTTCAGTTTTAATGAAATCCTAGCCAGCCCCTTTTTCACTTGAGGATGACACAGCTAATTCTGACATCACATAGGAGGATCCTCCACCCAGCAGTTTCAGTTGCTCCGCCTCTCTATTAGCTTGTTGTTGGGTGTGGGTTTTTAGTATATAAACAGGCTCTCTCTATATATTTCCCACAACTAAAGTAACTAATCACAGTGAAAAAGAAAATACTGCCGGTGGTAATACAAATGTTTGTGTATTATTGGTTTATCATACACAATGACAGTACGTAAAACTCATCCCTGATTTCTAGATAATTCTATTGAAATCAGCCAAGCTGCATCAGGAGCGATTTGGGCTCACAGTATTTTATACAAATAGGAAATACCATTTCCCTTCTAAAGGCAATACCTGTATTTCTGCACAGCACCATGCCCCACCTACTACAATGGTTTCTACAGCAACAGAGCTGACTGGAGAAATCCAATATAATCCAATTGACCTTATACACTTTAATAAATAACAACTACAGTTATTGTGGACAGCTGAACTGAGGAAGGAGGGACTCCGTAGGTAAGATTGTTAAATTATTCCAGTAGAGAGACTGAAGATGATTAAAGGGGAGGAGGGAAGTAAGCAGTCTTAATCAGCTAAGGATGAAAATGAGAAAGGAAAGAATTGGACGCAATAGGGGAGAAGAAATGGTGAGAAAAATCATAGGACCAGATGTGGGCATATGGGCTAACAATCAGCAGCAAATCAGAGATAGATTTGTTTAATAAATGTACATTATTCTGAAACAAATCATGTCCTGCTTATGCAGAATTCCAAATCTGACTGGCTATTCACATACCTCAGCTACTCAGCAATTATCTCATTAATAACTACACGTGATCACCATATAATATCCCTGTGCTCTGACGGGTTGTGAGCATAAATGTAACTATAATAAATCCATCTGCTGTATACCAATTTAATAGTTTAAAAAGGTATTATCATAGAAATTATCAGATACAAGGACAACAGTAACTTACTTTTTAATTACACATCTGTTTATAAAATCTAATTTTTGAAAGAAAGTGTTTCGTTGTTTGTATATTATTTGAAATAAATAACTTCAATGCTCCTTTTATATCAGCTTCTGGCTAGTATGTCTCATAAATATGGAAACCGCCTCATCTATTCCACCCCCACAGTGGAGATCAGAGAGGGAAGAGGGCTGTAACTGGCTGAGCTTCCCTTTTAGGCATGTATACACCACAATTAGACACTCACAACTGGTCCATCTCAGGTTGCAATGGGAGAGGTCTAAGTTGGATATTAGGAAAAACTATTTCACAAGGAGGGTGGTGAAGCATTGGAATAGGTTACCTAGGACAGGGGTTTTCTTATAGCTTCCCTTGGCTAGAGACCGTGAACAGCAGCCAATGGGAGCGGCAAGACTCCGTGCATATGGCTAAACAAAGCGTCTTGCAGCCCACCTGTGACTTACCTGGGCGAACTGGTGACCCAACTCTGAGAACGCCTGACCTAGGAAGGTGGTGGAATCACCATCCTTAGAGGTTTTTAAGCCAAGCTTGACAAAGCCTTGATGAGAACAATTTAGTTGGGGTTGGTCCTGTTTTGAGCAGGAGGTTAGCCTACATGATCTCCTGAGGGCTCTTCCAACCCTAACATTTTATGACTCGGGACTATTTAATTGCAGTGAAAATGCCCTGGCTCAGGCTGCAGCCCACCTCTGGGACCCTCCCACATCACGGAACCCAGATATCCACAACACAGTTAAATAGCCCCTTAGTCTGAGCTTCATGACCCAAAACTGAGTGGCATAGCCCAGCTCCGGAGGAGGAAGGGGGTTAACTGCAATGTAGACATACCCTCAAAGGCCAGAGGCCCACAGGAGCTGGACAGTACCATACAATTAGGATTACATGGCACACATAAGAATAGTCATAACTGGGTCAGACCAAAGGTCTATCTAGCCCAGTAGCCGACAGTGGCCAGCACCAGGTGCCCCAGAGAGGGTGGACTGAAGACAATGATCAAGCGATTTATTTCCTGCCATCCTTCTCCAGCCTCTGACAAACAGAGGTCAGAGACACCATTTCTATCCCCTGGCTAATAGCCTTTTATGGACCTAACCTCCATGAAATTCTCTAGCTTCTCTTTAAACTCTGTTATAGTCCTAGCCTTCACAGCCTCCTCTGACAAGGAGTTCCACAGGCTGACTACACGCTGTATGAAGAAGAACTTTCTTTTATTAGTTTTAAACCTGTTACCCATTAATTTCATTTGGTGTCCTCTAGTTCTTCTATTATGGGAACTAATAAATAACTTTTCTTTATCTGCCCTCTCCACACCACTCATGATTTTATATCCCTCTATCATATCCCCCCTCAGTCTCCTCCTTTCTAAACTGAAAAGTCTCAGTCACTTTAACCTCTCTTCATATGGGACCCATTCCAAACCCCTAATCATTTTAGTTGCCCTTTTCTGAACCCTTTCCAAGGCCATAATATCTTTTTTGAGGTGAAGAGACCACATCTGTACACAGTATTCAAAATGTGGGAGAACCATAGTTTTATACAGGGGCAGTAAGATACACATGGGATGTGGTTTAATTAGTAGAACCAGTTGAGCATAGATGAGTTCATTCCCCCATAAGGAACAATGTGACAGGGGACCGCCTCTCTCCACTTGGGGAGAGGCGCCCCTCTGTACTCTGAGCGCAGGGAGAAGGACGCATCCGCCTGGCGGCCCCCAGGGACCTTAGGACTTGGTGAAGGTCTGCATCACAGGGAGGAGGCATTTGCCCATGCTGGAGAAGGGGCCCGGGCGCCTCCAATGAGGAGGCGGTCACGGCGGGCTGATATCATCCCCAGGCATCCGCACGCAGGATAGGCAGGGGAAGTGCAGACATCATCCCCAGGGGCCAGCCCAAAAGGAGGGCAGCCAGTTTAAAAAGGGGAGCACGTGCTCAAAGGAAAGGGGGGGAGGGGGAAGGAAGATCCAGGCTGGACTTCAAGGCCGTGCTTCCCCCCAGTGCCGAGACCACGGGGAGAAACCCAAGAGACACTGAGGGCCCTGAGGGCCGGTGCAGCGTCCTCAGGTAGCGACGAATGGCAGCTCTCAAGCGAGGGACCCGGGACTGAGTTGGAACTCTGACAAAACCGGATAACCAAGATAAGGCAAGCGAGAGAGAGAGACTAAAAGGCAAGCCTGTGCATAGCCTGAACCGGACTAGGGGTCCCGGTGGGACCCGCCTTGCTACAAGCAGTAGGAAGCTAGGAAGAGTTAACCTACAGAGGCTACAAGGAATGAGAAAGCTCTAGCAGGAAACCTTGAGTTGTCAGGAAAAAGCTCCAGGTAGGAAAAGCCTAGAAGTACTGACTTGTTGGATATTTAACAACTTTCATTCTGAATTTTGTATATTAATAGAGTCAGCTCCAGGGAAGAGAGTTGCTGAATTAAAAAAGAGTTTATGTTGATAATTTAATCAAGAATTCCCTGAAAAGTGAAGAAACAGATATAGCGTGCCTTCAAACCTAAGTATCAGAGGGGTAGCCGTGTTAGTCTGAATCTGCAAAAGTGACAAGGAGTCCTGTGGCACCTTATAGACTAACTGAAGTGTAGGAGCATAAGCTTTCGTGGGCAAAGACCCACTTCGTCAGATGCATGTTCAACCTAAGGAGATCCCGGGAAGTGTACAATCCATTCCTGGGGCAAAATACCCAAAGATAAGACAAAGACAGTGTTCTTCTCTGTAAGGTATGGAGTTCATATATTGAGCGATTACATTATTGCTGTTTAAACTCTACACAACAGAAGCAGTGAGAGCCTGTTTTGCTCCCAGAAGTCCTGGCCCCTTTTTCCACAACGAAAGGTATCTCTGGTATTTGAAGCCATATTTTATGTTTTTATGCAGGGACAGCTGCACCAAGCAGGAAGGAAGTTTCCCCTACTCTACTATTCCCGCAGCATTGATATTTGTTAAGCCATGTCTATTGTAAATGGAGGATCAACACTGAAGAAGTTGATCCTCCAGCGTTTGATTTAGCAGTTCTAGTAAGGACTTGCTAAACTGAACTCTGAGGGTGTCCCTGTTGACTCCGGAACTCCTAGCAGTCATGAGAAATAAGGGACGTTGACAGGAGCGTTTCTCAAGTCAACCTCCTGCTGTGGGGCGGCTGGAGAAATTAGGCTTATGGTGTGTCAATTTTAGCTACAGTATTTAGGTAGCCAGGGATGTGTATCTTAAGCTGACCTTCTGTGTTAGTATAGGCCTGCCCTTAGTGTTCTCCTTCCCCTGACCAGAACTACCCTGCTGCTAGAATGCTGTGTCCAGTTCTGGTGGCCATAATTCAACGAGAGATGTTGGTACGCTGGAGAAGATTCAAAGAAGAGCCACAGGGAGAAGTACAGGACTGGGAAAACATGCCTTACAGCGATATGCTTAGGACACAAAATCTATTTAGATTACTAAAGAAATGGTAAAGCAATTCCTTGATGTAAGTATCATGGGGAATAAACTTTTAATAATGGGGTGTTCTATCTAGCAGAGAAAGCTATATTAGGATCCAACTGTGGGAAGCTGAGGCTAGACAAATTTAGAATAGAAATAAGGTGTAAATTTTTAACTGAGGGTGATTGCTCTCATGGCTAATAATAGTGGAGTCTCCATCACTGGCAATTTTTAAATCAAGGTTGGATTTCTTTTTTAAAGATATAGTCTAATTCGAACAGCAATTATTTTGAGAAGTTCTGTGCCCTGGGTTAGACAGGAGATAGAAGTAGATGACCACAGTGGTCCCTTCTGGCCTTGAAATACATGAACAAGTGATCCAAGAGAGACCATGAGACCTACATGATTAGTATCATTTTCACTGTTGCCCACAGATCAGGTCTATGTATTAAAATTTTCACAGCCCCACTATTTGCTAAAGAATTTATTCCTTGCTGCAGAAGTGTGCTCCACAATATAGGTATTCTTTATTTGTATTTATTTTAAATGTGTCTAGCCCTTGCAAAGAAAGCCTTTTGAGATCTGAGGCCGTGATATTCTATATACAGGCAGTCCCCGGGTTACGTACAAGATAGGGACTGTAGGTTTGTTCTTAAGTTGAATCTGTATGTAAGTCGGAACTGGCGTCCAGATTCAGCCGCTGCTGAAACTGACCAGCGGCTGACTACAGGAAGCCCGAGGCAGAGTTGCTCTGCCCCGGGCTTCCTGGAATCAGCCGCTGATCAGTTTCAACAGGCTGAATCTGGACGCCAGTTCCGACTTACATACAGATTCAACTTAAGAACCCCAGGCGTCCCCAAGTCAGCTGCTGCTGAAACTGATCAGCGGCTGATTCCAGGAAGCCCGGGGCAGAGAAACTCTGCCTCGGGCTACCTGTAGTCAGCCACTGGTCAGTTTCAGCAGCGGCTGAATCTGGACACCAGTTCCGACTTACATACAGATTCAACTTAAGAACAAACCTACAGTCCCTATCTTGTATGTAACCCAGGGACTGCCTGTATATTGAATATCACTGCCTCAGATCTCAAAAGGCTTTCTTTGCAAGAGCGCTGACTTGGGGATGCCTGGGGCAGAGCAGCTGGGGTGCTCTGCCCCAGGCGTCCTGATTCAGCTGCTGCTGAAACTGACCAGCAGCAGCTGAATCAGGATGCCTGGGGCAGAACAGCTGGGGTGCTACCGGGTTGGTCCAGTAGCGCCCAGAGGCGCTGCGGGACCAACCGGCAGCGCCCCAGCTGCTCTACCACAGGCGTCCGGAGAAAAGCCTGGTCTGGGGCGGGGGGGGCGCACTAGCTGCGCCCTCTCCCCCCAGCAGACCAGGGAGACACAGGCGGCGGACCGAGACGCACCGCGGTCCCGCCGCCCGGGTCCTCCGCGGCTTTGCTCCGCATCTCCCTGGTCTGCTGGAGACCAGCAGACCAGGGAGGGGGAGCAAAGCTGCAGAGCACGCGGGCAGCAGGACATCCCAGACGCACCGCGGCTGTCCCGCTGCCGGCGTCCTCTGAGGCTTTGCTCCCCGTCTCCCTGGTCTACTGGTCTCCAGCAGACCAGGGAGACGCGGAGCAAAGCCGCGGAGCACGCGGACAGCGGGACAGCCCACACGCGGCGCGGCTGTCCTGCTGCCGGCGTCCTCCAAGGCTTTGCTCCCCGTCTCCCTGGTCTACTGGTCTCCAGCAGACCAGGGAGACGCGGAGCAAAGCCGCGGAGCACGCGGACAGCGGGACAGCCCAGACGCGGCGCGGCTGTCCTGCTGCCGGCGTCCTCCAAGGCTTTGCTCCCCGTCTCCCTGGTCTGCTGGAGACAGCAGACCAGGGAGATGGGGAGCAAAGACAGCCGCGGTGCGTCTGGGCTGTCCCGCTGCCCGCGTGCTCCACGGCTTTGCTCAGTGTCTCCCTGGTCTGCTGGGGGGGACTCCCCCCCAGCAGACCAGGGAGACGTGGAGCAGCTTTTCTCACCCCGGAGGATGCGGGCGGTGGGACCGCAGCGCATTTTGGTGTCCCGCCGCTCCCGTTTTCCGGGGCGAGAAAAACCCCATTCGTAACTGTGGATCCGACATAAGTCGGATCCGCGTAACTCAAGGACTGCCTGTACAGTCTACAGACAGCACTTCTCAGAACTGTTGATTCAAGCTAATTGCCCTTATTCACCTCATCTGGCCCATTAAATCTGACATCTGAAGATGATAATTTAAACATTAGCATTGCTAAGTATTTTATTGCTTATAAAATTAGCAGTAACAATTCCAATCCACTTCACACAACTATTCAGAGATCGAAAGCCCAAGGTATTTTCGACCCTGTTGTTTCTTGACAGCTTTTAGCTATACAAAAACATACTGAAAATTATAACCTCAAAATGTAACAGCCAAGTGTAATATTGAATTTAATATTAAAAACAATCAAGAACTGTTAATCATTTTCAGGAAATGCTTCCTCTTTTTTAAATTTATTTGAACCTGGCACAGAATTTCTAGTGTGCTGCACAACAAAACTAAAAAGAGCCTGCCAAATTACTTTAGTTCAGCTGACCACAGCAACTACTAAGAAAATTCTAAACAACACTGTTCAGAGTCTTCTCAATTTCATGGGCAGATGTGCAGAAAGTTAGAAGCACCAACACTGAAGCTGCTTTGTACTAAAAAAAAAACAGCACTGCATTGGGCTTTCTTATTAGGAAGTTTACAGTAACGCCAACCCCAGCTGTTCAATCTAATTTTGCAGGGAGAGTGGGGTGGAGAAAGGCTATTTGCCTTCTGGTTTCTTAGTGTTTGGCATACACTTCCATTGTATTTTCAGTCTTTTCCTCACAACCATGAGGATGAGAAGATTCTCATCTACTCACATGAATTCAGGAACTAGGACTTTAGGGAAAAACTCTTAATATTAATATTATGATGGTAAAAACTGCAAAAGGTGGCAGCAATGAGATTCTTCACAAATTAGAGTCTCCATGTTTCTATGCATAATGACAATATACTGCAATGTCAGAAAGCTAATTTTGGTAGAAGAAAGCTTAATTTATGCTAGGGCTACCCCTCTGAGACTTTTTAATTTATGCAGACGCTGGTGTTTTAGGCCTTATACCATTCATCAAGATGTATTTCTTACCTATCGCTGGCTAATAATTTTTTTCAAATCCTGCTTAAGGAAGTTTAAAGGCACTTCTATAAAATACAGAATAGCTTATAGAGCACAGGAATATAGCTGACATTTCTAGGCTGTAGTGATATAAAATATGCTTCATTCATCTACTACTGTTTGAATACTCAGGCCAATTTTAAAATGTGTGCATATCTGGAAGACTATACTGTAGTGTTTTGCAAAAATGAAAACGCATATTTATAAATTATGTATTGCGCACCCTAGCAACCACTTGTAGCTGACTTACAATAGTTAGACTAGCTTCAGAGGGGTAGCCGTGTTAGTCTGTAACAGGAAAAACTTAAAAAACAACAAATAGTCTAGTAGCACCTTAAAGACTAACAAAACATATAGATGGTATCATGAGCTTTCATGGGCAAAACCCATGTTTTGTTAGTCTTTAAGGCACTACTAGACTATTTGTTGTTAAGGTTTTTTTTTTTAATAATTAGACTAGCAACCACAGTAATACAAAATAATCTAACAATGGATTAAAAGGAAATACTCTAAAATATTATGGAAAAATCATTTGAATCAGTGTTTTATGAAGATTACTCAAACATTAAATGTTTGAAGTAAAAATTCTTGAAATTTAGCTACAAGCTACAGACACACAAATTCAGAAGGATAATATAAAAAAATCCCCATCCATTGTTTAATATCCTTGGCTACTTTCATTGATATGTATTCAGCTGAGAATTAATTTGTACTTAAAATATTGACAAAGAAGACATTAAGTAATAGTAATCACACGTTCCTTTATTTTTTTGCAAAAGATAATTATTTACGTGTTTAAGCCTTAGATCTGAACTCACAGGTTATAACTGCAATGAAAAATAATAAAAATGTTTTTTTTATTTAACCCTGAATGCTGGTGTTTGAGGAAAGGCACGTTTAACTAGAGGAGGTAGGTGAGAGATTCTAAAGTGAACCCCTGAGGGATGCCCAGAAGTTGGTCTCACACACATCCCCGAGCTCTGCGCCGATTCCTGTGGCCTGCTCCATCCCTAGCTCCCGCTTCCCCCTTGAGGGCTGCACCCAGCCCCCGCTCACCAGGAGACAGTGAGTGGCATGAGAGTGAGCTGGAGGACCCTAGAGGAACAGGGGGTGGCCATGCAGCCAGTGGCTGGAGGGAAGCAGAGACTATCACTTCAAAGCACCCCTTCTTTCCAGCTACTGGCTGCACGACCACCCTGTGCCCCTCCTGAATTATCCGGCAAGTACTTGCACTGCTCTCCATCACCTATGCCTCTTGCCTGCTCTACAGAGGCTGCGGTGAGCTTTAGTTTGTATGAGTTGATGTTCATAAGTGAGACGTTTGAAACCTGGGGAGTGACTGTGTAACCCACATACCTAGTGTGGTTACTGAGCAATGCAAGTGGTACCTAGAACACAGCAACAGTTAAGATCAAGAGACCTCTACAGCATGGGCCGGGAGTAGGGTTGCCAGGTGTCCAGTATTCTACTGGACAGTCTGGTATTTGTGCTCTTTGTCCAGTAAAAAAAAAAAAAAAAATCAGAGAATACCAGACATGTGCAATGGGCGTGGGTGGGGGGAGGAACTGGAAGGTGGAGCCACGATCGGCGCTAGGAGCCTGTGATTGCGTAGAAGCCTGGCAGGGGCGGGGAGAGTGGCCGGGGCGCTCAGGCTCCCAGCACCGATGGCGGCCCCACCTCCCAACCTGGGACTCCCGGGCTGCGAGGTGGGGCCACAATCACCACTCGGGGCACTTCAGAAGTCTTGCGGGGGTTGGGGGAGTGGCTGGGACTCCCAGCCACTCCCTCCACCCCAGCTAGGCTTCTGAAGCACCCAGAGCAGCGATTGCGGCCCCGCCTCCCAGGTGGGACTCCCAGGCTGAGAGGCGGGGCCGCCATCGGCGCTGGGAGCCTGTGATTGCGCAGAAGCCTGGGGGGGGTGGCTGGGAGTCCGCCCCCGCAAGGCTCCCAGCACCGATAGTGGCCCCGCCCGGTGGCGGTTACAACTGTACCTAGTCAAAGGACTGGAGTGTCTGTCACAGGTTTCTTGGTGCAAGTAGGATAACAGTCCTACCAATGCAAAATAGTGATGCATAGTAGAGAACATTAATCTGCATGAACTTTTCTTCTCCTGAGTTCTTCCACCACTTGCTGTTATACAGCTTTTATGAGATAAAGATTGGGACTTTAAACAAAAAGTCTGGCCTTCAATGGAGAGGACAGTCAGCGAACAGTTAGAGGAAGAGCAAAAAATTATTAGGGATTCAAGAGGCAATAGACTGAGAAACTGAAAGAGCTACATATGTATATTTTAACTTTGCCACAGGAAGGAAGTAGACAAGGCAAGAGTTTACAATACTCAATGGATATAAAACAATTGGGAGGACTAAATGATCATTATTATTGTTGTGCAATGGAATGAAGTTAAGATTGCAAAAGTATAATCTGATAGCGGAAATATTTCCTGTCAGTCACATCAATCAGACACAGAAATTTGAGGGAAAGTGGGGGTAGAAGCTAGAGATATTAGATAGCGAGTAATTGAATAGTGGTAACTATATCAAAATTTAGCGGTTACATGAATATTTGATAGTCCTCAGAGTCAAGGCCAGCCGTCAGTGCACTCCCAACCCCACTCCCAGGGAGCCCCCTGCTATCCAACACTGCCGCCTCTCTATCAGAGAGAATGCAGTGCAGGGTTGCAGCAGCCAGTCTCTGACATTTCTACCACTATCTCACACACACACACACACCTTTGATAAAGAGAGAGGGAGGGAGGAAGAGATGTGTGTAGTTAACAGGATTAACTGATAAGTCCAGGCTTATCAGTTAGGGCACTTCTAAACTACATTTCTCTTTCAAAAGAGGAATGTAAATAAGGCAAATCAAAAGTGCAAATGAAGCACAGATTTAAATATCCTGCGCTTCATTTGCAGATTCGTGTCCAAGCGCTTTCTCAAGGAAGGGTTTTTTAAAAGTGAAAGTGCAGTGTAGATGGGGTTCTTTCGGGAAAAAACGTTTTTTCGAAAAAGCGCTCGGACGTGAATATGCAAATGAAGCGTAGGATATTTAAATCCACACTTCATTTGCACTTTCAATTTGCCTCATTTATATTTCTCTTTCGAAAGAGGAATATAGTCTAGACATAGCCTTAATGACTAGACATAGCCTTAGACATCTACACACTGACATCCCTAATAGAAACACATCATTTGAGATGGTTGAAACCAAGCTAAAAAAATAACTAGTAAGTATTAAAAGGAAGGAACACTTCCTGGGTAGGGAAAAGGTCTCAATAACCTAAGAGAAGTCAGAAGTGAAAAGATCTCAGAGATTCTATAAAGTTAGCAATCCATAAAAATTAAAAATGCGCACACCATATGTTTTAATTTAAAATTTGAAAGACTACTAATGAACTCAATTCAGAGAAATTCTTCGGGTACAAGGCTTTCAGTTGCACAGTAGGTTACAATCTCTTCCCAGCCAATTAGTAAGCCCTGGGAAGTGTCCTGGATCTGCCAAGCTGCCTGAAATCAGTAGTCCTTAAATTCTGTTTCTTAACGTGCCATGAACAGAAATGAAAGGGAAGTTTAAAGGTGATTTTCTATATATTGCTTTGTTTTTGTCATGCTTTAAACTACTAATACTTTTCTCCTGAACACTCTATTGTTTTTCTTAGTACTACATATCTTTATAGTCTAGATTCCAATTTGTAAATCATTCGTTAGCATTGGCCTCTATTTTGACAGTTATAGAGCCGCTGTAGCGGTTCAGTGATCAGATCATTACAATTATTTCTGCTATGATTTTGTCAGATCTCATAGGAACAGGACACACTTGGTGTGCAATTCTGGGTTTCACTCAAGTCAGTGTAAGCTTTGTCATTGACTTTAGTGGGGCCAGGATTTACCCCATAGATGGGAGACTGCCCAAGGAATACTGATGCTGCACAATATGGTTAGGGAGGCATGTCTCTACTCCATACCAGACTAAAGTCCAGCATACTGTTAGTGGCACCGGCATTCTGCCTACATGGGGCCTCAATTCCAGCTCAATAAGAGTATTCTTCACTTCTTGTCTTAAATTGAAATGTTATGGAGTGCTGTTTAATAGCAATTGCTTTCTATCCTAGAGTAGTGGGTGAACTTATATATCCTTTGTCTACCTATTACAGGTGCAATGAGGTTTAATTCCTTGCTTGCACAATGCTCTGAGGTCCTAAAAAAACCAAAAATCTCATATTTACATGCTCTGGAAGTGGAGCTTTTATTTCAGTTAATACAAAGTATATTTAACTCCTAGTGTTTTTATGAGCTACATCAACATTCATGAATTCATAGCTTCAAGAAAATTATGGTAGCCTTTATTTTAATTTTTTAGAACAGATTTCTTAATTCCTGTAAGGACTCCCTTTGACATCAACAGACTTTGGCTCAAGACCTTAATGTATGAGTTGACATTTGTCTGAAGTTAAAAAAAATTGTACCTGAATATAATTTCCAAAATAGATTTATGTATTCAAGCAAATCATTGCATTTCAGTAGACAAAAAGGCAGATCAGTTATGTCAGAATTTGTTGCTGAAAATATGACTACATTTTTGCTTTGGATAACATATACCTGATGCATGCTAAGACAGAGATTCTCAAAATGTCAGAAGATATTTAAGCACCTATTTCATACTGTAATCATTGTGAGTCTGAGACCTAAATGCCCTTGAGGATTTGGGCCTAAACCATAGAGAATCCATAATAAAAACCCAGAAAACTTTAGCATAAACTACTTTTAATTTTACAGATTCAAAAATTTGGAAGAACTATTTTTAAAACTAAACCAAAAAAACTTTTTTGTAAAGGCATCTAGTCAAACTTCCCGCTTATAATGAGGTTTATTATAATGTTCATTGTTACAGTTATTGTTAATGCAATAGTAAGCTTATCATATTTGAAAAATGCAGGTTACCTTGCTGGCAGAAACAGCTCCACTTGTCTGTGTTTGGGGAGGCTGACTGGGACTAGCACTTGCAGGTTTCTTCTGTGAAATAAAAGCAAAAATACAAAAGAGGGAAAAAAAAACCACTGTAAGAAATAAATCATTGGCAAAATACCACATTTAAGAAAGGATTGATGGTTCTGTTTCTTTGTCCATATTATACAAGATACTAACAAGTTAATTTATATTCAGTGTCTGCTTTACAAGTCATCTGAAGCAGTTTTCAGAGCTTTAATTCAGTAATTTAGATCACCAGAGAATCTTTTGAGATGGTTTTCTTAAGAGCAGAACGCTTATTGCAGAATGAATTATTTCACATTATTTCTACAAATCATACATAAATCTATGCAGTAATTACTAAAGTTGAGGTGTTCATTTTGGTTAACAGTGAAACCAAATGTTATCATCAGTATCTCAAGACACTTCAAGAAGAGTAATTCCTTTAAACTTAAATCAAACAATTTGATTTTTTTTATAATTAAAAACAAAGCGCACACACTTTGCAAGCTTGAAAATAAAATAAAACTTGCATCAGCAAGCAACATGCCCTGGATCCTTCACATCATATTTAGATTATTGCACAGAAATTATACTGGGGAAAATTGTCTTCAAAACAAAAAATATATATAGATAAACATCTGTAGAAAAATATTGTGAATGTCACCAAGATAGGTAAACCCTTTCTGTATGTGAACAATGCAGTGCCACAAACAGAGGAGAAATTAAGTGTGCACACAAATAATGAAAGGTTGAACTTTCAAATAAAAAAAAACCCTGTGTATAGAAGATTAAATAAAACTACAGCAAGTAATTAGTTTCTGCATGTCTTCAGTTTCATACCAATGCAACTCCAGCGATAACAATGGAGTTATATTGGTATACAAATGGAGTGACATGAATTTTCAGAAGGAGCAGAAAACCTACTTAGAAACTCTCTCAAGTAAGTGAACTCCTGAGACTTTACTGCAGATTACTTTGGATGATCCCATAAACATAGAAAAACCTACAGTAGTAGGCTCAGAAGCCTGGTAAACAAATTACTATACAAAATGAAGAAACAGCAATATTCAAGTCACTAGGCATGATGGACAGATTAGCAGACTCAAACAGGGATAAAAGGTCTCGTTCATAAAGATTAGTGCAACATCATGTTCTGTCCCTATGACTTTAGTTCCAAAACATAATATGAATGGAGAGAATTTCTCCCAAGCAAACAAAATTTGAAATAAAGATTAAAAGCAGCGTTTCTGTAATTGACCTCCAGTTAGTGAACCAGTGCAAAGGGCCATAATCTATTCTCAGATATATACATGCTACACCATTGAAGTGTGGCTTTGTAGTACATTTTCTGAAATGAGTGTTCAGGAGGAAATTGATGTAATTTCTTCAAATATCTCTAGCTTAGATTCAGAATAATGAGGGGAGGAGGAGGAAAACTGAATTGTGTAATTGAGAAAATACTGGCAAACAAAGTTATATAGGCAATGTTACTGATGGTAAGGGGAAGGAGATACAGCTTACTAGGTTTCTATACAAAAGAAATTATGAAAAGTCCCCCTGCCTTTTTGTATGCCATATAGAACAAATTATCTCATATACTGCAAGATGCTGGACTGGTAGTAGCAACTGATTTTTTTCTGTGCATGTGTGCTTACATGTTAGATATACAGTATATAACAATTTACTTCCTTACCCATACCTAACTATGGGAAAAGACGGAATCTGAATCTCAGCAAGGAGCATAATTTACTTGCAGAACTAAAGTCTACCCATTCAACTTTTAGATAAGTTGTCTTGTCTTTACAGAATGGGAAGTAATTTATTGCTAGGCATGTAGTTGAACTATACTTGCAAAAAAAAGACCTCAAAATGTTAGCTATTTTAAACAAATGTACAGTAAACTTCCGATAATCCGGCACCTTTGGGACCCAGGGGGTGCTGGATTATCAGATATGCCGGGCTATCGGAAGGAGGGGCTATGAGGAGTCTGGGGTGGGAGGGATGCCACCCCAGACCCCTCATAGCCCCCCCCTTCCGATAGTCCAGCTCTGCTCCAGGTGTCCCTGATTCAGCCGCTGCTGAAACTGACCAGCAGCGGCCGAATCGGAGACGCCTGGGGCAGAGCAGCTGGAGTACTGCCGGGTTGGTCCGGTAGCACCGACCCTTGGCGCGAGGAAACCAACCGGGCAGCACCCCAGCTGCTCTTGGGGACGCCTGGGGCAGAGCAGCTGAGGTGCTGCTGGGTTGGTCCCACAGTGCCACTCCTTGGCGCTACTGGACCAACTCGGCAGCACCCCAGCTGCTCTGCCCCAGGCGTCTCCAAGTCAGCCGCTGCTGAAACTGACCAGCGGCTGACTCCAGGAAGCCCGAGGCAGAGCAGTTCTGCCTCGGGCTTCCTGGAGTCAGCTGCTGGTCAGTTTCAGCAGTGGCTGAATCGGGGACACCTGGGGTGCTGCCCGGTAGTTCCCAAAGCCCTGACGGGCAGTGGTAGGGGACCTACCCGGCTGTGCCCCCAGCTGCTCTGCCTCCGACTTCCCCGATTCAGCCGCTGGTCAGTTTTAGCAGCGGCTGAATAGGGGAAGCTGAGGGCAGAGCAGCTCCAATGGTCTGGCTGCCCAGAGCACTTCTGGGTTCCTGATGGTGCCGGACCATCAGGAGTGCCGGACCATCAGATGCCGGACCATCGGAGTTTTACTGTAGTTTCCCAAAGTTAGCATATTCTTGGCTTTCAATCAGATTGTTAAAGCCCTACAACTTCTGCCTATTTCCTCTCACTTGTATCCAGGGGTTGGCTCAAATCACAATTATTTCCACCTGTACAGGAAATTTGCAATACAGAAGGGCGTACAGATCACATGTTTAGAAGCAGCTGGGTAGTCCACCCCAAACACATTTATAGAAGTAGGCACATTGATAATTTTACATTATTATATTCATTGTAGGAGGTATTGCGTCTGGTCAAACTAATGATTTTAGCAAAACAATAATGTTATCACGTTTCTTTCCTATCTCATTCCAAACACAGGCCTTCCTGGTGCATTAGAATCATAGAACTGGAAGGGACCTCGAGAGGTCATCGAGTCCAGCGACCCGCCCTCAAGGCAGGACCAAGCTCCGTCTACACCATCCCTGACAGATGTCTATCTAACCTGTTCTTAAATATCTCCAGAGAGGGAGATTCCACCACCTCCCTTGGCAATTTATTCCAATATTTGACCACCCTGACAGTTAGGAATTTTTTCCTAATGTCCAATCTAAACCTCCCTTGCTGCACTTTAAGCCCATTACTCCTTGTCCTGTCCTCAGAAACCAAGAGGAACAAATTTTCGCCTTCCTCCTTGTGACACCCTTTTAAATATTTGAAAACCGCTATCATGTCCCCCCTTAATCTTCTTTTTTCCAAACTAAACAAGCCCAGTTCATGAAGCCTGGCTTCATAGGTCATGTTCTCTAGACCTTTAATCATTCTTGTCGCTCTTCTCTGTACCCTTTCCAATTTCTCCACATCTTTCTTGAAATGTGGCGCCCAGAACTGGACACAGTACTCCAGCTGAGGCCTAACTAGTGCAGAGTAGAGCGGCAGAATGACTTCACGAGTTTTGCTTACAACACACCTGTTGATACAACCTAGAATCATATTTGCTTTTTTTGCAACAGCATCACACTGTTGACTCATATTCAACTTGTGGTCCATTATGACCCCTAGATCCCTTTCCGCCATGCTCCTTTCTAGACAGTCGCTTCCCATCTTGTATGTATGGAACTGATTGTTCCTTCCTAAGTGGAGCACTTTGCATTTCTCTTTATTAAACTTCATCCTGTTTACCTCTGACCATTTCTCTAACTTGCTAAGGTCATTTTGAATTATATCCCTATCCTCCAAAGAAGTTGCAACCCCACCCAGTTTGGTATCATCTGCAAACTTAATAAGCGTACTCTCTATCCCAATATCTACGTCATTGATGAAGATATTGAACAGTACGGGTCCCAAAACAGACCCTTGCGGAACTCCACTTGTTATCCCTTTCCAGCAGGATTTAGCACCGTTAACAACAACTCTCTGACTACGGTTATCCAGCCAATTATGCACCCACCTTATCGTGGCCCTATCTAAGTTATATTTGCCTAGTTTATCAATAAGAATATCATGCGAGACCTTATCAAATGCCTTACTAAAGTCTAGGTATATGACATCCACCGCTTCTCCCTTATCCACAAGGCTCGTTATCCTATCAAAGAAAGCTATCAGATTAGTTTGGCATGACTTGTTCTTCACAAACCCATGCTGGCTATTCCCTATCACTTTATTACCTTCCAAGTGTTTGCATATGATTTCCTTAATTACCTGCTCCATTATCTTCCCTGGGACAGATGTTAAACTGACCGGTCTGTAGTTTCCTGGGTTGTTCTTATTCCCCTTTTTATAGATGGGCACAATATTTGCCCTTTTCCAGTCTTCTGGAATCTCCCGTCTTCCATGATTTTTCAAAGATCATAGCTAAAGGCTCAGATACCTCCTCTATCAGCTCCTTGAGTATCCTGGGATTCATTTCATCAGGACCTGGTGACTTGCTGACATATAACTTTCCTACGTGATTTTTAACTTGTTCTTTGTGTATCCTATCTTCTAAACTTACTCTGCTTGTATTCACTACGTTAGGCACACAGTTGAGAGGGAGGAAGTGAGGAAAGGAAGGAATGCTAGTTATACCTTACTCCCTTCAGACTATTCCTAGTAGCAGAAGGAAAAGCATTATTTCTGTGACTGTCATAGCCTGCAAAGCTAGAAAAACAGCACTCCTGTGGTGCTCAGCCTGCAAACCATGAAGCTGAGTCAGTCAAAGCTTAGCTTCTTTGTGAAATTAACTAAAATAACTAGAACTAGTGACCAGCGTGTCAGTGAATTTCAGGTGTGGCATACGTCTACTGATAAATGTCTCATCTTCATTAAAGAAGTTAAATAGTTTTAAAAAATCATCACAGAATGTTAATTTCCCCATGTTTTATAAATGTAAGTGAATCCAAAATGCACAGTTTGTCAACATAAGCACAATATTTACTTGCTAGGCTCTTCCCAGTGCAGAAATTCAATAAAATTCGGCTGCTGGAAATACAGATAAATATCCACAACTGCTGCAGCGCACCAGCATAATGTCAGGATGAAATACTTGATGAGAATTGTATCCAGTTTGGTTGTTTATACTGACTATAAACATGAGAAGAGTGCACGAAGATCTTTAATCCTGGCCTTAAATGAGTCTCCAATAACTCCAAGTAATACATCAGCCCGAGACTTTATATAGACAGCTCTCCCCTCTCTGACTGCCCAAGACCTTTGTTTTAAACCAATGGTTTCCAACCTTTTTTATACCCAAGATCACCTTTTAAATGTCAGGGAAAGGCAGAATCCACCACATCCCTTCCCTGAAACCCCATCCCTTCTTTGAGTTCCCACCCTCTCCAAATCTTTCTGTGGACTACCCGTTGCTAATGGAAACTCCCTGTTAATTACATAATTACGCCTGAGCCATTTTGCTAGTGCTGCAGCTGGAGAGAACAGTTTAATTTAAATTATTAAACAGAGTAAGCATTTTAACTTTCTCATGTTAGTTTATCAAACTTCATTTTAAATAAAATAAAATATTTTATGTCCAACACAAAATGTTTTAATGTTTTCTTTATTTATGGCAGGTGTTAGGAATCTTTTTTGGGTCTGGGGTCACTCACCCACAGAAAAATCAGTTGGGGACCACACAATTGAGAAAACCCAATAAAAAAACCTCCCAAAACCCCACCACACCTTCTCCCAAAACACCTCAGTCTTCTGGCACTCCAGCCCCATGGGGTGAGGAGAAGGGACAAGGAAGACTGAGGTTCAGGGCTATAGGCCAGATTTAGTTTTCTGGTGTTCCAAAGTTAGTGGATTTTGTGGCCCCCCCTTAGGCTCTGGGGTGGGATCAAAAATGAGGTGCCTTAATGGGGGGAACAGGGCTCCCAGCGAGTGAGATAGGGATGCAGGATATGGGTGGGAGATGGGGTGCAGGGCGGCGTGAGGAAGGCAAGGTCTGGAAGGGAGTTTGGTGGCAGGAGACCGTGTGGGTGGGGGTACGAGAGGGAGTTTGGGGGCGGAAGAGGGTTGGGGGAGTAACCCACCCCTTCTGCCTCCACATCTCTGTGCCCGGTCCAGACCTTTGCCTGCTGGCTGCAGCTCCAGGGCTGGGGCAGGCAGAACCCAGGGCTGGATCCAGTCCAGCCAGGCAAAGCCAGGCAAAGCCACTGGGAAAGGGACTCCCTGCCCCCACACAGACCCCGTAGGAAGAAGTGCGGTGTGCCATGTGTGCTGGCCACCCAGCCCCAGCTCTGTGGAGCAGGCCCAGCTCTGCCCCCTCCCAGAGCAGGAGGCAAGAGCCACAGATGTGCATTTTCCTCTCCTCTCTCCCCCCGTCCCCACCAGCCGGAAAGTTAACAAAGAGGGGCTGCCACCCAGCCAGCTGGCCATGGAGTTCAGCCCGCTGAGGTTACACAGCGCTCCAGCTGAGCTAGCACAAAGAGGGGCTGCTGCCTGGCCAGCTTGCCACAGCGACTGACTCTTAAGAGATGCCACGATCAACCCGTCAATCGCGATTGACACGTTGGTGTCCGCTGTTTTAAACTGCTGAAACACTATGATCTTATTTTCTATTTGTTCCCATGGCATAAGGAGCCTCGCATTCTAAAACAACTTGTACTAAAGACAGACAGATCAATGCTATTTCTGTCTTTACTTTTCAACTAGTGACTATCTCTCTGCTCTGAAAAGCCAAAATACAAGACGAAAACAATAAAAACAACATATTTTAAGCCTCTACTAAGGGTACATCCACACAGCAATTAAACACACATTACTGGCCCAGGTCTGCTGATATGGGCTTGTGAGGCTTTAAAACTGCTGTGTAGAAGTTTGGACTCAGGTTAGAGTCTAAACTCTGGGAACCTGCAAAGGAGGAAGTGTCCCAGAGCCCAGGCTGCAGCCCAAGTTCAAACATCTACAACATAACAATTGTACAGCTCCACAAAGCCAGAGTTAGCTAACCCCAACAAGCTGAGGCCATGCTGTGGGTCTTTTATTCCAGTGTAGATGTGCCCTTGGTAAAGGAAGTCTGTTATTGTATTGACAGTAGATGTTGTTAGCACAATAATTTACTACTTTAGCCACCAGATGTCACCTAAACTGCAGCACTAATTAGGTAGATTAATATTAACATCCTTCTTAGCTAGATGTGTTAAGTGATCTTATTTACATTTTGATTTTTATTTATATATTATAAAATACCACGTGCCTATATCACTATGTAAAAAACAATCTTCTACTAAAAACCTTAAATTTTTATTATATTTTTAAAAAATGAATGCAATGAAATTAATGGAATTCATAATTTAATTTTCTCAATATTGTATCATCACATTAACAGCACAAAGTAATCTAAATTTCAGTATAAAAAAAATTATGCAATCATTAGGGAAAAATCCTACTCTAACATCTGCATAGCCCACTGACTTGGCGCTTATAAAGCAGGGGTGGGCAAAAAGCCTTCGCAGGCCAGATTCAGCCCACCAAGTGGGTTGATCAAGCCTGCAGAGGCCCTGCTGCTCCCCCGCCCCCAGGCCAATTAGGGCCTGGGAGCGGGGGAAGCACACAAAGTTTCCTCTGCCCTGCCAGGAGCATACGGCACTTACTAGTGCAGCATGCTCCTGACAGGGCGGGAGGAGACTTTGCACGCTCCCCTACCCACAAGCCCTGATTGGCCTAGGAGCAGAAAGGGGCACACGCAAAGTCTCCTCCCACCGCCTGGGGCATGGGCTCCTAGGGGGGCAACCTCTGGGCGGGGGCAAAGGATCCTCCTCCACCCCCAGACCAATCATGATCTGTAGGTGCTGAAGCATCCTGACCTCGCCCCTTCTGCTTGAGGCCCACTTTCAGTGCGACCCGGGGCCACTTCAAAAATTTCTGAAATGGCCCCCAGCAAAAAATTATTGCCCGTCCCTGTTGCCCACTTAAGTAGCAAAGCAGAGACTTTTATAGTCTTCTTAAATAACTCTTATATAAGTGAAATATAATAGAGTTACAAAATCCATTTTGGTATATTAAAGGCACAGATACACCATACAAAGCCTACAAACACTTAAACATACGCATAATTTTACTCATGTAAGTAGCTCCAACTCAACAGGACAACACACATTCATAAAGTTAACCACATGCTTAAGTGTTTACCAGACAAATTGCTTTCAGTCACAGTATGGCTATGCAGATTTGTCAGATAAGGCACATAGTACATTTGATGTTGGTTCTGGAAAGAAATTTAGTGCTATAAGTATCAGTGGAAATACTGACGTTAAGATTTTCAACCTAGCAACTTTAAGGTTAAATGGAATTAAAAAGTGATTTAACTTGTGTCCTTTCAAAAAAAAAAAAAAAAAGAGTATTCCCCAATTTTTCCTCTCTTTAAACTGAACAAAGGAATTAATTAGCTAATTAAAATTAGCAGAAGATTTTTTTCCTTTATGCCATTTTTTCCTGGTGAGAATCCCAGTAGCAGCATGGAGAGTAGGGAATATTAGACACTTTTTTTTTTTGCCACAGGTTCAAGCTCTTCCTCGGGGATTCTCCAGTGTTCCCAGGCCAGCATGTCCTGGGTTGGCTTCAAGGCCTCCACCCAGAAAAGATGTTAAAATATCGGTTAATTGAATAGTCAAGTAACCTCATGAATTCTTATCAGCTAGTTGACTCTGGCCTCACTCCTGAGAAGCCTGCTGTCACTCCGTGCTGCTACCTCTGTATCAGAGACAGCAGAGTGGGATACCAGGCAGGAGCTGGTCCACGAGGAGAGCCAGTTTAAAAAACAGCTCCTGTCAAGGACCAGGTGCTTGTCGCCCCGTGTTTCTGCCTGTGATAAAGAGGCACCAGAGCAAGGTGGCAGCAGCCCGTCTAGGGGGTGTCTGAGCTCCCGGACCCGGCACGAGCTGGAAATATAGAATCATAGAATACGAGAACTAGAAGGGCCCTTCAGAGGTGGAGTCCAGTACCCTATCCTCATAGCAGGACCAAGCACCATCTAGACCATGGGTTCCCAAACTGGGGGGCGTGCCGAAATTCCAGGGGGGGGGCGAGGCAACCCAGCCTCCCCCCCATCAAGTTCTGCTGCCCTGTTCAGTTCCTTTTTTCCTGCTCAACAAGTTTTGCTGCTATTTGTGAGGGTTTTTCAAAAATCAAAAAGGGGGGGGGGAGGGGGGACATGATGCCAAAAAGTTTGGGAACCACTGGTCTAGACCATCCCTGATAGATGTCTATCTAACCTGCTTTTAAATATCTCCACAACCTCCGTAGACAATTTATTCCAGTGTTTAACCACCCAGACAGTTAGGAAGTTTTTCCCTAATGTCCAACTTAAACCTCCCTTGCTGCAGTTTAAGCCCATTGCTTCTAGTCCTATCCTCACAGGCCAAGGAGAAAAATTTTCCTCCTTCCTCCTTGTGACACACTTTTAGATACTTGAAAAAAAATCGCAATCATGTCCCCTCTCAGTCTTCTCCTTTCCAAACTAAACAAGACCAATTCTTTCAGTCTTCCCTCACATCTCATGTTCTCTAGACCTTTAATCATTCTTGTTTCTCTTCTCTGGACCTTCTCCAAATATTCCACATCTTTCTTGAAATGTGGTGCCCAGAACTGGACACAATACTTCAACTGAGGCGCAGAATAGAGCAAAAGAATGAAATGAGCCAGGCTGCCTGCCCACCCAGCTCCTAATGCACTTTAAACGCAAAGCTGCAATGGGGCTAGTTCTGGACCCAACATGAGCCAGGACTGAGCCGGGATGCTGGCCAGCCTGCTAAAAAAAATTTACTGGCCGGGGATGGGGGGGTAGAGATGCATGTAGTCTATAGCATTAACCTATAAGCTTTTGCTTATTGGTTAATCAACTACATTATTATATCCCTACCGTGCTATGGGACATGCTCGGAAGAATCTCCCAAGGAGCACCTTTATCAAATGCCTGCCCATGTCAGCGGACTCTCTCGATACAGAGGAGTAGGGGCTCTACTCTGAGGCCCTCATGAAAAGCTGAACTCCTCCTTAGCAGCTTCTTGTTACAGCAAGTATTTTGTTTAAACTTCTTTAAAACCTAGCAATAGTTTAGACTTTGCATAGCAGAACCTACCCCTTGTGACATACAGTGTCAAACATACAGGACTGCCGTATCATCTGGGGCTTCTGGTTGCTGCTGCAATAAAACCGTGCTGCCTTGCATACATAAGTAGAGCTCAGATACCATGGTGATTGGCAGATGAGATCTTTGGACTGTGGCAGAAGTTTGTTTGATATTTCTTTCTAGATAATTAAATGGATTAATCTTTTCCAAAAAATGTGCAATTTATACAAAGCAAGACAAGTCAAACCAGGTGAATTAACTTTGAACACAGCAGGGGAACCTGAAAAAGTCCATATCCAGATGTTAACCCTGCTATAATACTGAAGATAAGATCTGTTTGCATCAATATAATGAATCACACAATGCAATTCATGTTAATCTGAAATGGAGCAGTGTCAGATTTACATATTTATTTTACACATCCAGATACAAATTTTCTTATCATGATGGTAGGATAAGAAATGGCACTGAATGCTCTAAACAGCCACTGACTTCAATTGGTATTGAGCACGTCTACAGCATCAGACCTTTACAGGGACACTGTCAATTTTAATTTCTTAAAATTCACTACATAGTAAATGAGTTTAACTAGCTTTAAAAGCACTAATCTTTTAATTCTTCTTTAAAAATGTATACAAGGGTTTTCAGTGGAGTTACTCACACCTGACACCTGAGTACACAAGGTCAGAATCAACATTCTGAGGATTATGATTAGAAACTGGAAAGCCAATAACAGACACAATAGACATATCACTTTATCTTGAGTTCCTACCACAATAAAAAACCACTCATTTCCTTCCCCACATGCAACTTTCTAATCATGACACAGATTTTTTTTTTAAAAGAGAATTCCCTGATTAATTTAATGGGAAGATCTCAAAAGACTCTTTGTTACTGGGTATTTGGAATTTACTTCTGAAATATTAATCAAAATGCCTTTTATCCTAAATTTGAGATCAAACAAGTAGGTTACATCTACATAGAGAAGCTATTTCAGGATACCAAAGGCATCCCGAAATAAGTGTTCTGCATCTTAAGAGTGAGCCTTTTATATCAAAATATAAAGGGTTTGCTATTCCGACGTCCCTGTAAACCTCATTGCATAAGGGATAAGGGACCATTTTGAATGTGCAGACAGTGCCAAATTCTGAAATAAGCTATTTCAAAATACAGTAAAACTCCGATGGTCCGGCTCCCATGATGGTCCGGCACCCCTGATGGTCCGGCACCATCAGGAACCCGGAAGTGCTCCGGGCAGCCAGACCATTGAAGCTGCTCTGCCCCCAGCTTCCCCGATACAGCCGCTGCTAAAACTGACCAGCAGCTGAATCGGGGAAGCCGGGGGCAGAGCAGCTTGAGTGCCACCGGGAAGGTCCCGTAGCGCTGCCCCTCGGGGCTGCGGGACCAACCCGGCAGCACCCCAGCTGTCCCCGATTCAGCCGCTGCTGATACTAATCAGCGGCTGACTCCAAGAAGCCCGAGGCAGAGCTGCTCTGCCCCGGGCTTCCTGGAATCAGCCGCTGGTCAGTTTCAGCAGCAGCTGACTTGGGTACACCTGGGACAGAGCAGCTGGGGTGCTGCCGGGTTGGTCCCACAGCCCCGAGGTGCGGCACTGCGGGGACAAACCCGGCAGCCCCCCAGCTGCTCTGCCCCAGGCGTCCCGATTTAGCTGCTGATGCAACTGATCAGCAGCTGACTCCAGGAAGCCCGTATTGAATTAAATGCATTTTTAAAAAAAACATAACCATCTACAAAACATAGCAGAGTAACCGATTGTGACAAATATACAACCACTCTAGGGGATGGCTATATGATCCCAAGGACCTGATTCCGCAAAGTGATCCATGCCACACTCAGCTATAAGTCACTTTACTCACCAATACAGTTGTTCAAAGTTTTTCTTTCTTTCAGTGAAAAATTAACATTTTTTTTTTAACTTTTCTGTCCTATTTTCCCACCGTCTGGCTCTATTCACTATTTTGCTAGATTATGATCTAAAATTTCAGACCAATGAAAAATAATCTAAATACTTTAAAAGTCCAACATACAGCAAGACTAACCAGAAAAGTGCATGTATCTAATCTACTATTTGTCTTTGGATGCAATCCATTTTGCACTAACAGAAGGTACACATTCTGGCCAATCATGTAGGGGTGCATATACAAAGAGGAACAGAATGGGCACACTCCCTCTGTGCCCCCATAGAGCTCTGGAAAGCCCACTGGTTGCACCAGAGACCAAGCAAGTTCCAGGCACTGCAGCTTCCCAACTCCCCTCTCCTTCAAGAAGAGCTGCGGGATTGAGAAAGCTGCAGTGAGCAAAGGTTCTGTCTGGAGGGAAGGGAACATAGAAGCAACATAGGCAGAAGTACAAGTGCTGGTGGGAGAGGGATTGGTGAGACATACCGCACGTCTAATCTACATTCCTCTTTCGAAAGAGGAATGTAAATGAGGCAAATCGAAAGTGCAAACGAAGCACAGATTTAAATATCTTGCACTTCATTTTCATATTCATGTCTGAGCACTTTTTCAAAAAAGGGTTTTTCGAAAGTGAAAGCACAGTCCAAAAAAATGAGAAGTACGGGTTATTTCGAAAAAGGTGTTTTTTTCCCCCGAAAGGACGCCGTCTAGACTGCGCTTTTCACTTTCAAAAAACCCTTTTTCGAAAAAGCGCTCAGACACAAATATGCAAATGAAGCATGGGATATTTAAATCCACACTTCATTTGCACTTTTGATTTGCCTCATTTATATTCCTCTTTCAAAAGAAGAATGTAACTCTAGACATAGCCATAGTGAGGCCTTGTCTCCACTTACTGGAGGATCGATGCTCTGGCATTTGATCTTCTGAGGTTCAATTTAGTGGGTCTAGTAAAAAAATACTACATTGAATGCTGAGGGCGCCCCCATTGACTGTGGTACTCCTCGCTGTTGCAAAGAGTACGGGGAAGTCATGGGGACTATTTCTCCCATTGACCTCCTGCTGTGGGGCCACCCCACAAAATTGATGCAAGGTATGTCAAACCCAGCTATGCAATTCACATAGCTGAAATTGCATATATTGTATCGATTTCTCCACCAGCATAGACCTGGCCTAAGGGAGAGAATAGGTATGGCCTACGCACAGGGAGCAGATGTGGGGAGGCAAAAAATGACACGAAATCAGCACAGCAGATTAGATATCCTTGGATTCTTATACTGGTCTCATCTACTTGTTGTCCCTGCTACCATTAACTTCTTAGCTGCCTGAGATACTATATCTAGCTCAATCACTTCAACCTGTTAAGATACATTAGAAAAAATGTTGGTAAATGAAGAAGAGTCATACACTTGAGCTGCTGGCTAAAACACAGGCAATCACCGCCTAGGGAAGAGTTCAGGGGTAGAATCCTGGCACCACTGAAGTCAGAAGCAAAACTCCAATTGACTTCAGGGGAGTCAGAATTTCACCCTTGAATTTTAAGCTCCAAAGACTCGGGTCTTTTTCCACTTAAAGAACTCTTTGGGGTTTTTAAGTTACTCAGTGTGGTCTTCGAACATTTATGATGTAATCATCCAGCAATATTCTTCTGTTAAAAGAAATCCTTGTAAGATATGGGATCCTAATAAACTCTGATAGAAACCTTATAAAATTAGCAGCAAAGAAACCTATGCTCTTTCCTCATGCTATATGCATATATTTCAGCTGATATCTGTGTATATCATGGGTCATGGGTCATATAGGTAATCATTTTAAAGAATTATCCTCAAACTGCAGGCTCTTAACTCCTACCAATAGCACAAAGAGATCGTGAAATAAAATATTAAAAGGAATAGTCTTAGTGTCATCTAGTCTAACTCCTCTTCTATGTGGCATTGTTCCTTACCAATTGTTCTCTATTGTACATTTGCTATGTTTTTTCTAGTCTAGTTTTTAGTATCCCAAAAGAAAGGGACACTGACATCATCTCCCAGTAATTTTCTTGGGAGATTATTTTACATTTTACTAGGGTTCATAGTAAGATCTTGATATACAGGCTACACTGTCCGTCCCTTAATGGTATTTCAGAATTAATAATAAACCCTATTATTAAACCCTAAATAATTCTTCTCTCTTTCTTGCATTTACATTTCTCAGAAATTTCCAAGCAGTGCTGCATCCCCCCTCTTAGCCACTGCTTAGGTAAGTTATATATATTGTATGTGATTTTTTAAACTCTTCTTTCCAGATATACCTCAGGACTCCTAATCATTATAAATTCCTCAGGACTCCTAATCATTTTCATTATACTTCTCTATATTTTACCAGTGTTTTTGCCATTGTGATAAGAGCTATAGGGCAGCAAACAGTAACGGCACCATCACCCCCAGAAGTGAAAACCACAGCCAACTCACTTCTTCAAAAATGGTTTAGATGCCTATGCTGCCTGAGTCGAAGCAACTGGTTCCTGTCTGTAGATCACTAGGCACCGCCCCCTAGCTCAGCCATTGGTGCCCATCTCTGAGATGGGGCAGGGATTAGCACACACTCCCCTCTGGACAATATCTCCTATTGGCTAGTTTAGGCTGCTCCCCTCACCCTGAGTGTCCTGGCTTTTATGGAGCATATTCCAAAGTGCCTATCTCTCCCCATTCATCATATACAGTGTCCAACTTAACTCTGTAGATCCTGGTGTTGTTCTTGTGATTTTTTAGGTGCCTCAAAGGTAGGTACTGTCATGCTCGTTATTGCAACACATAATTCCACCTTAAAGTCTCAGGGAGAGGTACACACACAACAGGGTTAAGATCCAAAAGCTGCATGTTTTCTCAGAATAAGGAGTTTAGTAATAGCCTTCTATAGAGTCTTACCTAGCTAGAAATAGATCTTTTCAGCAGAAACCCCAAACCAAGAATGCCAAAACTCAAATTGCAGGCTCTTAACTCCTACCATTACCACTAAGCAATCTTTTTTTTTTTTTCCTAAATTAAGAATCAGAGTTCAGCTGGGAGATTTGGCATCAAGTTGAGAAATGTGTTCAGCTCATTCAAGGTGGTGAAAGGATCCTGTACAGGCAAAACCTAAAATACCCTGTAAAGTCTAGACAAAAGAGTGGACTAGGTTCCTAGGCTACACAAGTCCTTCCTAAAACCAAGCAAGAAAAGAAGAGCACTTGTCTAAGGCACAGGGAGAAGAACTTTAGGGGGATCCAAATGTCTATCCAAATTATACTGGATAGAATTCAGTTATTGTAAAGTTTGTCCTTACTTACGAGTTATTTTTCAGTATCATTTCCCATATTAAAAGTTCTAGACGTACCTGTTCCTTCTGTTGATTCTTGTATATTTTTTAATTTTTTAATTTAACCAGTAGGTTAGGATTAATAAACTTATCTTTGAATCTCTCTATTTTTATGATGGCTACTTACCAACTATAAAGGAATCAAAAACCAGAAAGAGCCTAACACTAATAAGCTTTTAATAATATGTAGTCTGGTACACTTAATGTAGAGGATCAGGGAGACAATGCCTGCCGATGGCAATACAGAATATGAATTAGGCATCTGATTATAGCATAAACAAGTTTAAATTAGCCTCCAGAGAAAACCCAATAAACTGAGGGGCCTGTCTTTTACCCAGATCTGAGGTTCACTACTCTAAATAAAATAAGCACCTTGATGGATGAAGCAAAAATTTACAAACTGAAATGCAGAAGCAGCTGTACTATATTCAGGAACTGGCCATTGTAATGTTAAGGTCAGAGTGATGTAGCAATTGTCCCCTCATGGAGTAGAAGGGGTGGGCTGGGAGCCAATGGGAGAGGAAGCATGTGGCAGCCAAGCAGAGCCCAGCTGGGCTGGATATAAGGGCTGCTAGCCTGGATAAAGGGTTAGTCTCATTCCTACTGAGGGGAGAGAAGGGCCTAGATGCCTGATAGCAATGGGTATTTGGGATAGAGCAGTACTGGGTAAAGGCAGGGGGAACTTTGACCTGGCAAATCCCCAGTCTGAGGCCTGCAAAGCCTGAGGAGATACTAAGGCTGCTTGGGGACCACCAGGGTAGAAATGCAGCTGGTCTACCCCCTTACCAATGACAAGTGGCCAATTTAGACTGCAGATTGATTCAAAGATAAGTTTATTACTGCAGTTAGACTGCTGAGGGAAGGGGCTGGATGAAGAATGGCACCAGGTTACTGAGGCAAGGTTGGTCTAGAGATAGCAGGGTTCCCCAGGAAAGGAAGATCCAAGGCACAGAAGTACTGCCAGGCGTGCAGCACCTGAAGGAAAGGAGCACTAAGGTCTGGTCTGGGAGGGATGTGGGGCCTCAAGTGTTGGGAAAAGAAGCAGGTAACAGCAGGCAAGACACTGGCAAGCAGAGGGTGCTCTGAGGCTGCAGAAGACTGGCCAGCAGGAGGTGCTGTGGCAGTGAGCTGAACAGGACTCAGTCACATGTATATGCTTGCTGAGCTAGACTTTGACAATAGGCTGCTGTACATTCTTAAAACAGATGAGTTTATGTGAAACCTTAGCTAGAGAGTCTGATAGAGACAATCCCCATGTACACTTCCATCGCTTAGACAGAGGCTAACAACATGGCACCCATACAAAATTAGTAGTGTATGTTCTTTACCTAGTTAATTTCTTTCTGCTGCATTTATATCTTTAATTATTATGGAACATAAATACACCTCCTTTCTGTAGCAGGAGTACTGACTAGATCAAGACCATCCTCTTCTTACAAATCTGACTGTTTTAATCTTAGTATTTCTCCTCTTTTAGGGTAACTCTAGTGTTGGAGAATCCCAGTCACTTTTGATCACCTCCTCGTATAGACAAACGTTCATGGCCATAAACCGTTTTGAATTGTAAACCAAAGCATTCTACAGGTTAAAAATAAAAAGGTAATTTGAGATAACCCACATCACATTGAACAGTTTAGGTTTGGCAACACAGCACTGACTACAAACAATGATTCATACCTTCTAGCCCTTACAAGTTAGGGGACTTGCTCATAACATTTATCTTTATTTAAGTAGACTGGAAAAACTTGGGCACAAAAAAGGAGTGGGCAGACAGAATCAGAGAGGGTGTATTATAGCTTGTTTCAGGCAGCATCATATTTAATCATCTGACTAAAACCAACTTAAGAAAGAAAGACCTCGTTACAGGCAATTTGACATTCATATGGGAAGTGTCAAAGGTACCACTGAAATTTAACCAACGCAATCACTAATAAAATTTAAAGTTCAGTTTTCAGATCTTTTGAATAGATAGGTTCAGTATGTTTGCTGTATGTTTCATATTACATGAATTTCATTAGAGTATTTGGTATGTTCCTGAAGGCTAACTAGATAGATTTTAAAAAGCATCCTACAAGTATTTCCCAATGTATCAGTGGTCAGAATAAATGTTATAAACACACTTATTGAAATCCACAGAATCTGCCCAGCATGTATCACGTCCTCCACATGGAAGCATGACTTGATTGCTCTGCAGCTCTCGGCTTCTCCACAGTTGCTTGTGACACTACCCCAATAGCAGACACAAAGAGCCTGATAGTTAATGCTGCTCCAACCAGCGCTAGTTCCCATGGATTTTTAAGTTAAATGGAAAAAAAATATGCCACACACAGTGGCACGGCCAGGATTAGATGATAATTTTCTTGGCATCTGGCCCCAAGCTCAATTATAGAGCCATGTGTGGACTGCTGAATTACACATATGTAATTCAGATAAAGTAGCATTTGTAGAGATAGGTGCCCTTTCAAAATACATACATGGACCCTGATTCTCCACTCCTGCCAACATACAGATTTCAAGTGACAGAGAATAAAGAGCCTTTCCGTACAAAACTGAACAGCACAAGAAACCTTTAATTTTTTTGGAAAATAAAAGTGATTAGTGAACACCACCTGTCCATTGTTTTCAAGCTATTATTTTGCTGTCTATAAACAAACAGCTGTAAAAATTATCACAGAATGAATAGATGTTCTCTGATATATAATAATTAGGGTTCTACCAAATTCACGGTCTATATTGGTCAATTTCATGGCCATAGATTTTTTAAAATTGCAAATGTAATGATTTCAGCTATATGAATGAAAAGTTTCATGGTGTTGTAATTGCAGAAGTCCTGATCCAAAAAGGCCTTGGGTGGATTACAAGATTATTGGAGGGGGTTGAGCTGCTGCTACCCTTATTTAAGTGCTGGTGCTGGAGGCAGAGCTGCCTTCAGAACTAGGCAACTAGAGAATGGTGGCTAACAGCCAGGATCCCAGTTCTGAAGGCATAAGACTAGCATAGTATAGTACAGGCAGTCCCCGACTTAGGCGGATACAACTTATGTCGGATCCGCACTTACGAACGGGGCTTTTCTCGCCCCGGAGCTCACGGGCGGCAGGTCGCCACCCGTGTCCTCAAGGGCGAGAAAAGCTTCTCCCGGTCTCCCTGGTCTGCTGGGGGGGTCCAGCAAAGCCGCTGGATGCCCCCAGCAGACCAGGGACACCCGAGCAAAGCCGCCGCCTGGGCGGCTTTGCTCGTTTGTCCGGAGCAAAGCCGCCCAGGCAGCGGGACTCCCGCCGCCTGGGCGGCTTTGCTCGGGTCTCCCTGGTCTGCTGGGGGAAGAGGGGGCGCAGCTAGTGTGCCCCCCCCCCAGTAGACCAGGCTTTTGTTGCGGGATGCCTCGGGTAGAGCACCTGGGGTGCTGCCGGGTTGGTCCTGTGGGAACCTACTGGGCAGCGCCCCAGCTGTTCTGTCCCAGGCTCCAGATTCAGCAGCTGTTGAAACTGATCAGGCTGATTCCAGGAAGCTGGGGGCAGAGCAACTCTGTCTCCGGCTTCCTGTAGTCAGCCCCTGGTCAGTTTCAGTGGCAGCAGCTGAATCTGGAGCCAGTTCCGACTTACATACAAATTCAACTTAAGAACAAACCTATAGTCCCTATCTTGTACTTAACCCGGGGACTGCCTGTACTGCCATCTTCACTTCTGCACTGCTGCTGGTAGGGCGCTGCCTTCAGAGCTGGGCACCCATCCAACAACCATTACTCTGTGGCTGCAGTTCTGGAGGTGGGGTGGAAGTAAGGGTGTCAATAATATGACTCCCTACAACTCCAGTTTGGGTCAGAACCCCCAATTTTAGAAACACTGGTCTCTCCTATGAAATCTGCATAGCATAGGGTGAAAGCACACAAAAGACCAGAGTTCACAGAAGGAGACGGACTTCACTCTCCATGACATTTTTTTCACATCTGTGAATTTGGTAGGGTGCTAATAATCATACATGCTGGAGTTAATTTAAATATAATACATTGCTTTGTATTTATTTACCTCTGTTGCATCTGATCCTTTTTTATCTCCAGGTTTAGAAGATGCTCCACTTTTCTTGTCACCATGCTGTATAAATTAAAAAAATTATTAAGATCTTCTATATAAAGAGATCTCAAATGCCTTACAGACAGTACATGTCAGACCACATCATTCATTATAACTGAGATCTCCATAGAGTGAAGCACAACAAATATTCTTCATGATCAGTAGACAACCAAAAGTTTTGGGAAGACATGAATCATAACTTCAAATGAAGTCACAGGCAGAATTTAGGTAGACAGAATAACTATTTTTAGTGGTGGAATCTGGCCAAAACAGCAGGCTTAACATATAGGTTTTTTGTGAAGAGCTGTAAGATGTTCAAATACCTGTTTACCCGTCCTTCTCCAGCATCTCAGTGTCCTTAAAGCAATACTGAACTACAGACCAAAATAGAATTAAGTCCTGATTTAACTCCCACTGACTTCAGTAGACGTTGGATAAAGCGCTTAAAGAGAGAAGCACTACCTAATGTATCATGAACAGTACTTCTATAAAAAAAAAACAAAAAAAACCCATAAACCATAGGTGTTAAGCTTTCCACCAGGACCAGAATTATACTGTTGGTATATGAGAAACAATCCCTGTCATGGTTTAGAGCTAGCTATACGTTTGACCTCTCTGGCTCTCTATCCCCCTCAGGAGTTAAGCCTCTTGTCATCAGCTGGCCTGGGGTGGAATGCTATGATTCTTCCACACTTAGATGATCCCATGAACACCCCTAATGAATCAAACATGATTATTCAGCAGGCCTGAGTGAGTTCATGCCATGCAAGTCTTCCCTTTGGAAGTTCTGATCAGTGGTGAACAACAACATAAACAGCCTTTGCAAAACAAAATAGTGTTTAATCACAACAATAGGAATAAAACATAACAAGAGAAAAGGGGGTCTAACATAAGAAAGAGGGCCACATACATTTCCATTACATAAAGATTGGGCAGGCTTATCTTGTCCCACCCTCTGTTTTGGTTGAATGGATCTACATAAAGCGTCTGTATTGAGGGTAGGGCAAATTCATATACCCCTGTACAGGCAGGGTAGGGCAAATTCATATACCCCTGTACAGGATCCCGAGTTACGCGGATCCAACTTATGTACGATCCGCACTTATGAACGGGGCTTTTCTCGCCCCGGAGGATGCGGCCGGCGGGACCGCCCAGATACACCGAGGCCCCGCCGCCCTCGTCCTCCGGGGCGAGCAAAGCTGCTCCGCGTCTCCCTGGTCTGCTGGGGGGGGCGGGAGCGGGCAGCAGACCAGGGAGACGCGGAGCAAAGCCATGGAGGACCCGGGCGGCCGGAGCGCCCAGACGCGCCGCGGTCCCGCCCGGGTCCTCAGCGGCTTTGCTCCGTGTCTACCTGGTCTGCTGAAACTGACCAGCTGCTGACTACAGGAAGCCGGAGGCAGAGTTTCTCTGCCCCGGGCTTCCTGGAATCAGCCGCTGGTCAGTTTCAGCAGCAGCTGAATCTGGATGCCAGTTCCGACTTAAGTACAAATTCGACTTAAATACAAACCTACAGTCCCTATCTTGTATGTAACCCGGGGACTGCCTGTAATTTTACTGAATGCAGTAGAGCTACATAAGGCCTGCACCATCTGTACTTTTCTAACCTTTAGCACGAAGGCTTTCCCATTCACTACATCTTTATTACTGATATCTATATTGATACTAACTTGCATGGGCCACACACCCTGCCTAAGAGATTAAAATCCACTGTCAGTAGCAGAGAAAGCACTCTCTATTTACTGTGACATACCAACAATGTGCAAAAGTCATGACCAGAACATAAAAGGGTCCGTATTTTCAAAAGGTTGTAAAAATTAACAGCAACATTCACAAAGCTACTTTTAATGTGACAACTTCACTAATGAATTTATGTAAGTCCCTGTGAAACTGCAAGGCATGTACTATAACAGATTATCTAGAGAAACTAACATCTACTTAAAAAGTTTCAAAGAATCAAATCATCTTCTACACAAAACTATACTTCTTTACTAATTTAAGTTGAATATAGTGAGCACTTTAGTTACTTGATCCGTTCACTGTTAGTTACTATTCTTCTAAACAACATAATCAATGCATCAGTGTGTCTAACTTAACATGGAATCAGGCTGGCTCCTAAGTCCTTTCTTGACATAGCTAACAGTTGCTTCCTCATTCCTTCCCCTGCAGTCCCAAATACTTTAAATACTTTTAAAAAACAGAATACAACAAATCTAAGCTGCAAAAGTGAGCCCGATGGTACCTCACATGCCAAAACAGGGTGAGTTTCCACAAAGAGAGGGTGGGGCAAATTAGGCTCTCCCATTCCCTACACCCTTATTGCTGAGACCCACAGTGACACTCGCTGGCAAGGGCCACACGCCCTGCCCAAGAGATTAAAATCCGCTGTCAGCAGCAGAGAAAGCGGCCTCTATTTACCGTCACATACCACCAGCTTGCAAAGGCCATGGTCGGAACGCGTTCCTCCTTCAAAATAGCCCTCTCCTCCACCGCCCAGCCGGAGCGATTCTCAGCGCAGTCTCAGGGCGGTAGAGCCAAGCTGGGGCTGCCCCAGCTGCTGGCGCTTTGGCACGGGCTGCGGGGCGGAGCTGGAGCTCCAGGGCAGGAGCAGACAGAGGAGGGGCGGGCGGGCGAGGCCGCGCCCTCCCAGTCAGTCCTCGGTGCTTTAGGAACAGCGGGACAGTCCGCAACACGCCCCACTGCAGCCAGCCTGCCCCGCAGCAGCCCTGGGGAAAGGGCAGCCCGGCCTGGCGCGCCCTCCCTGCCTTCTGGGGGATTAGGGCGCTGCGCGTCCCTTCCCCCCTGCACCGGGCCTGCGCTGGGCTCTTCCCTTCCCACCGCTCTGCCAGGCCCCTGGGCTGTCACCACACCCTCCCCACAGACCGCAGCGGGGCTGGCAACCTCTCCCCCCCCCCCACCGCCGCCCATACACGCCCGTGGCCGCAAGAGGACTGAGCCGGACAGTCCCCTTCCCCCTTTGCGGGGCGCTGGCGCATTCCTCTGGCCTGGCACGCGCAGCAGGCAGCAAGCCCCGCTGGCACCCCAAGCCCGGGCGCGGAGCTCTGGGCGCCGCCCTAGCCCGCGCCCTCGCTCCCACACTTACCGCTCTGCTCCCCTTGCCTGGAGCCCCCGCAGGCTTGGAGGAGGGCGGCTTCTTCCCTTTACTTGGCTGAGACATGGCCGCGGCGGCTCCGTGCTCGGCGCCTCTCTGCGCAGTGTTTACGGGGCGCTGCGAGGGGCAGGGCGAGGGGGGCAGGTTACATGTAACTGTGAAGCAGCTTTTCCGATGCACCCAGAGCCAACTAGGCTGAAACCCAGCAAGTCCCTCCTCTTCCTGCAGCTTCGGCTGCTATGACCAGCTGCTCTAACTGCACCAGTCCTCTGTCCCGGCTCATCCCCGCTAAACTCAGTGTTTGTTGAGAAGGAGGGGACACCTGACTGGAAGAGGCTTGGGGGTGGTTTTGCTGCTTGCTGGGGCATACCTTGCTGGCTTACTTGCAGAATGCGGCCTGGGCGTAGCCCTTTTGGCGCTCAGAGCTGAGCTCGGATTTATGTTCCTTTTGGTGATAAGAAAGTATAGGGGAGGAAGCCATAAAATTCAAATCCGTAACAGAATAGTTTCAAGAGGGGTTTGGATCAGACCCAGAATTTTGGTTTGGGCCTATCCTGTCATTGCTATTGGCTCCATGTAACAAAATTGGTTGCCTGAAAAAAATAGCCATCACACATTTATTTCTCCTGTCAGTTTTGTGGTTTTAGGTAGTAAAATAACTTAAAATGTTAGCAAACCTGGATCTTTACCCAAAACGCAAGCCAAGTTTTAACTTTTTTCCCCCCGAGGTTTTAAGAAGAACATTGGAAAAGGTTATCATGTTAGGTTTATGTCTCTTGTGCTCTTCCTGAATGTGGCTGCAAGTGGAAATATCAAAAGCAGACTAGAGATTCATGAGATTCTAGCTGAAGTTTTTCCTCATATTCATTTCAGTAAGCATCCACACTTGAAGCCTACTTCTGAAGAGGTGCTTGAGCCATTCACAACTTTTTTCTTGGAATCATGCCTCTAATTGTTGTTCAAGCCTTGCTGAATTTAGCTCAGTACTTGTTCCAGAAAGGATTTTATGTTCTTGTAACTCAAAATCATCAATCACTAATCTGTTAAATTTCCATATCAATGAATGCAAAAAAGTTCATTCTATCTATTTATCAATCTATCTATCTATTTTTCTGGTCAGTATAGTTTTAATGGGTCTGACCAATATCCTGCAACATACAAAACAACAAAACCTTTCTTTTTCTTATTAAAAAGAAACTATTAGGTTTCAAATGTATATATTACATTTTTAACTGTTGCTGCTACAACTTATATTTATTAGATCTGAAAGAATTTTTGAAATCTAATTTTAAAATGTAAATTCTAAATGCAAACCCTTATGTAGAAGGCTGGGCAGTACATCAGCAACTTTTCTTAGAGGAGAAACAACTTATGGTCACTCAAAACTCCAGCATGCCCATTTGGCTCTGATCCAAAGTCAGGGCATCATTTGTGACTCTGAATGCATGAACACCCCCCAAAAATAAGAATTTAATTGAGTCTAGAATGTGAAAAGGTGTACGTGGAAATGAAAATCCATCACTTTAATTATTACCTTCCAAAATAAAGGGAGATTAAAGATATAAGTTTAATGGGCTAGCATATATGTACGCAGCTTGAGTAAAATAGATGGCTATGTCTACACTGGCCCCTTTTCCGGAAGGGGCATGTAAATTTCACTAGTCGTCGTAGGGAAATCCGCGGGGGATATTTACTTCGAAGTAAGAATAAGAGCCTCCGGAAAAGGGCACTTTTTCCGGAGGATCGGGGCCAGTCTAGACGCTCTTTTCCGGCTTTTTTAAAAGCCGGAAAAAAGCGGCGGACATTTTTATTTAAATGCCGCGGGGGATATTTAAATCCCCCGCGGATTTCCCTACGACGACTAGTGAAATTTACATGCCCCTTCCGGAAAAGGGGCCAGTGTAGACATAGCCGATGTGTTCTTGGGGAACTCTAGGCTATTGGAGCAGTAGCAATGCCTCTCTATTTTCCCATGATTAAACTTTGTACAGTAGACCAGGACTAGGTATGCCTCTCTACCACATTATAACAGCACCAGTTTCACCAGCATTCAGGACTTTCCACAGCTTTCACATGGGCTCAAGGATTTGGCCCAAAGCAAGACATTTCCTGCCATGGGGGCAGGGGACTGGACTCGATGACCTCTCGAGGTCCCTTCCAGTCCTAGTATTCTATGATTCTATGATTTCACTGGGTCTGGCAATAACAGCAACATTGTCCCACTTTAAGCTGTAAACAGCCAAGATGGGAAATGGTCATTCCTGAGAAGTGGCTTGTCTTGAAGAGCTCAGAAATGCATAACCATTCTTCCAGGAAACCATACTGATTCTAACTGAGTCTGGGGGTTATAGAGACCAGTCCATCAGGAACTCAAAGTTTTCTATTCTGAAGAAGCAATCAGAGCAACTGGCATAACATTCCTCAAAGATTGTAGCAATTTGGATGTAATTAGTAATTTGGGAGGAAGTGGGAAAAATCTATTCCAATTGTTTAAGTGAGTTTTGTTCTGTTATATTGCTATTCAGTTTCAAATAGGAAGAAAAATATTTACATTAAAATGAAATTGTGTATTACATTCTTATTAATACATATGTAATATTAAATATAGCTTATCTAAGTTTATTCTGGGAGAAGTCGACAATTATTGTAGATTTCAAAATACTGAATATATTTAAGCATATTAATACTTAAGATAAATATATGAAATAATTGTGGTTGTCTTGTATAATTGCAATGATTTAATGTAAAACTTCATAAATTTATCTTTTTGCTTTGAAACTTTTTACATTTCCAAGAGAATTTTGATTGTACTATAAACCTGCTTGCAAAAGACAGATACAGAAATTAAAAGTACACTGAGGGCCTGATTCTGATCTCACTTACCCATGTGTGTAACTAACTAGAGATGTGTCAAAGCATGTGTGTATAAAATAATTGTACAAAGGTAACTGCTATAAAGATGAGTGCATGTGTGAGATACAGAGGAGAATGGAAGGTTGTGGGGCTAGTTTAATATGAAAGTTTAGCAAGTGCCTTTTGTGTTTTAATTTTAAAAATAATCCCTTGGGTCTCACCAACAGGTCGGACAGATTGTACTGCATTCCTGAGGCTGCAGGACATGGGATACTCCCTGCTGACACTTTGGCAGAAAAAGAAGGAAGCCTAAGTACCACTCCTTTAATTGTGCTGCCCTGATGACAGTCATCTGAGCTCAGAGACGGAAATTAGGAAGCAAACTATCAGCAGCATTCATGATTAGACAAAAATATGTGTGAAAAACACAATAATTTGGGTCTCAATTGATCCTGCCATGTGCTCAACTCTCAGGTCCTAATCCAGAGGCAGTGTTAGCCCATTGGGTACCCTAAGCAGGAATATTTTGGCTTCCCCAGTAATAAACAATAATTCATAATAATTAATAAAGTGAATAGCAGGCACCCTTGAGCTGCTCAGGGCCCTAATTAGTCACTTAGTCTGTTTATGCTAATTCTGGCTCTGCCTTGATCCATCAAATCACTCAGGCTATGTCTACACTGCACACTTATTTTGATTAACTTACATTATTTCAAAATAAAAGAGTGTGCATCTACATAGCAAGTCTGTTATTTCAAAATGATTTCGAAATAATGGGCTTCTTACCCTGACTTCTGTAACCCTCATTTTACGATGAGTAAAGGAAGTTGAAGGAAGAGTATTCCATGCAAACAACACCAAAAGTCAAGTTAAGGTACATAGCTGAAGTTGCATATCTTAACTTGACTTTAGCCCTCAGCTTAGATGTACCCTCAAGCTCGTGCTTACATAAGAACAGCCATATAGAGTCAAACCAATGTTCTGTGTAGCCCAATATCCGATTTTCTGATAGTGGGCAGTGCCTGGTGCTTCAGAGAGGATGAACAGAACAGGGCAATTGTTGAACGATCCATCCCCTATTGTCCAGTCCAAATTGCTGCCAGTCAGAGGTTTAGAGAGATCTAGAACATGGGGTTGAAGCCCTGACCATCTTGGCTAATAACTGTTGATGGATCCATCTTCCAGCACTTCATCTAATTTTTTTTCACCCAGTGATAATTTCAGCCTTCACAACATCCATATGAAGAGGGATTAGAAAGATTGGAACTATGCTGATTGGAAAAGAGATGACTACAGAGAGCTATGATAAAGGCCAAGTACAAGGAAGTGAATAAGGAAATGTTATTTACATCTTCATATAACCCAAGAACCAGGGGTTAGTTATTGAAATTAATAGGTAGGAGGTTTAACAGCCTGTGATTGCCAGGATCACCACTGAAGCATTTTCTAAAAAAAATTATGTTACGTTAACTATTCTCCAGTTTTCTGGTACAGAAGTTTATTTAATAATTCTACAATTTTTTATTTGAGTTCTTTCAGAACTTGTGTGAATGACTTATTGTTTTGTTTATCAGTTACTTAGCTTAAGTATGTAATGGTCCCACTGAAAGGTTAATTAGGCACATAAATAAAATTTGAAATATCTCTCAGATAAATACTAAGCCAGTAACTCTAAGAGGTTTCACAATAGTTGCAGATTTATAGTATTCCTAAATTAGAGTGTGTGTTAAGAATTCTTAAATGTCTAACACAAACAAGTGTTTTGTGAATACCAAACATCCACATCTGTATTTAAGTGTGTGTCAAAACTTGGACAACTGAAAAATGAGTATAATTCTAATTACAAATTTGGAGGTTATTTCTGAAAAATTGATCCTGAAAGCCTCAAAAACAACGTATGCAGCTGCTAAAATTTCCAGTAAGAAAGGTACCTAAAAGGTATCAGCTACCAATATTGTAGTCAACATGCTTTTTGGCACACCTTCACATGTCCTGTGTTCTTGATCTTATAGGAATAAATACTGTGCATGCATAGACACATTGAATTATGACGAAGATTATTTTCTGTCAGCACATTTCCATCTCGATGTCATCTCAATTTGTGGATGTGTTCCACAAGCCAGTGTATGTATCAGTGCAACCATCAGTTAGCAGGTAAAGCAATTCAATGCTCATTCACCTTAAGTAATGGAAGAAAGTACTATATAACCTTGTGGCTACTAGTCTTTATTTTTTCTAATGTAACTTATTCATCCACTGGAGTGTAGGTGCATAAGAGCATTTACGTGCCAATACATTTTCATCCATAACCTTACTTCTTTGGTATAGTACAAAATACAAACTGATACTAGATAAATGCTTTTTCAGAATGAGGAAATTGAATGGTAACCACTCTTGTCTGGACCTTGAGCACAGTAGAGAGTAATAACATTTGAAGTACTATCTACTATTACACAAGCTTCAGAGGGGTAGCCGAGTTAGTCTGTACAGGATAAACTTAAAAAACAACAGATAGTCTGGTAGCACTCAATAGACTAACAAAACATATAGATGGTATCATGAACTTTCGTGGGCACAGCCCACTTCTTCAGATGACTGGAGTCATCAGATGAACTCTGGTCATCTGAAGAAGTGGTCTATGCCCACAAAAGCTCATGATGCCATCTATGGGTATGTCTACACTAGCTCGTTAATTCGAGCTAGGTAGGCAAATCAGGCAACTAGAGTTGCAAATGAAGCCCGGGATTTAAATATCCCGGGCTTTATTTGCATGTTCCCGTCCGGCTGCCATTTTTAAATCTCCCTTAGTTCGAACGAACCGCCCGCAGCTACACGCGGCAGTTTAAAGTTAATCCGAACTAAGTCCTTGGAGGCCGGATGGGAACATGCAAATAAAGCCCGGAATATTTAAATCTCAGGCTTCATTTGCAACTCCGGTTGCCTGATTTGCCTATCTAGCTCAAATTAACGAGCTAGTATAGACATACCCTATGGCTACGTCTAGACTGGCATGATTTTCCGCAAATGCTTTTAACGGAAAAGTTTTCTGTTAAAAGCATTTGCGGAAAAGAATGTCTAGATTGGCACGGACGCTTTTCCTCAGAAGCACTTTTTGCGGAAAGCGTCCATGCCAATCTAGACACGCTTTTGCGCAAAACAAATCTGAGCTGTCTATACTGGCCCTTTTGCACAAAAGCTTTGCACAAAAGGGACTTTTGCTCGAACGGGAGCAGCATAGTATTTCTGCAAGAAGCACTGATTTCTTACAGTAGGAAGTCAGTGTTCTTGCAGAAATTCAAGTTGCCAGTGTAGACAGCTGGCAAGTTTTTCCGCAAAAGCAGGTGCTTTTGCAGAAAAAGTTGCCAGTCTAGACACAGCCAACGTGTTTTGTTAGTATTGCATAGACAGACTGCACTGGCCATTTTGGATTTTTCTCCAAGACTTTACATATTCATTGTTCTGTTCTTTTTATACTACAGGTTGGACCTCCCTGGTCCAGCACTCTTGGGACCTGGCCGCTCCCAAATGAGGGGATTTGCTAGATCAGGGGAAGTCCTCCTGAGACAGCAGCCCTCCCTGTTATCAGCTCCACTTTGGCTCTGGCTGGCCTTCTACTGCCAATCCCAGCCAGGCTCCCTACCACTGGTCCCACTGCTGCTGGCCAGGATACCAGCTCTGGCTCCAGCCCTGCTGCCACTGGCCGGACTGCCAGTCCTAGCCCCAGCCCAGCTGCCACCGGCTAGACTGCCAGCTCCGGACCTGGCCCTGCTGCCATCGGCCAGGCTGCCAGCTTCAGCTGTGCTGCCAGACAGCTCTGGCTCTGGCCCCACTGACAGACAGCCTCCCAGATCCCACTGCCGCCAGCCCTCCTGTGACTAGGCTCTCGGCCCAGGGCTCTCTGATTCAGCAACATCTGTGGTCCTACTGGAGGAATTGAAGCCACAGAAAAGGGACTGGAAGAGGTGAGTGAACATTAAGGCCCAGTGGTGCCCCAAATATTCATATGCCCTACATAATTCATATTCTGTGTATGTGTATGCCCTGTGTGTGCATTTTGAACAGCACTGTTACTGAAATTTTAGCAGAATCCGTCTTCTAACATTAACAAAACATGTTACATTTAGTGTCAGACTAATGCTAGAGTCATTCAGAAGAGACAGTTGTTTTGGTGGTGCAGTTGCTAGTAAACAGATACATCAATCAAATACTTGTCACCCTTAGTTACTAGAAGAGTGCATTTTTCCTTCAGCTGTAGCTTGTGTTATTTTTGATATATACATCTTCATTGTATACCTCCAACGATATATTGGTTTGCTGTATCATTTTTTTCTACTTCTCCCTTCATTTTGTGACCTTGCATTATAGATAAAAGTATCTCAAAAGAATCTTTACATGTTTAATATTCATCCCCAGCTACTACCTTCCAGGCATGTTTTCAATGGGTAATTCTTTTTCACATCTGAATGACTTCCACATTGTCACTTGCAGGAGGGCATTTATAATACATCTATATTTATCCTGATACAGCTCCTGTTACTGTGGTATCTTTGCTCTATACAACAGCAATGAATATGTCCTGTGAGTTCATCTCATTTTACAGCTGAGATGTCTGGCACGGGGATGTGGAGTGACTTGCCCAAGGACTTAAGTATGTTTGTGACATGGTCAGGAGTTGATCTCAGAACCACTAAACCATCCTTCCCCTCTCATCATAGGCTATTGTACTCAGTCCCTCATGGGTTCAGCTGAGATACTACCGGTTGAACCTCCCTTGTCCGGCACCCTTGGGACCTGAGTGGTTCCGAACCATAGAATTTGTGAGCCAAGCGAATGTCAACGCTTCCTACCTGGGTGTAGTGTTCTGGGGCTGCGCTCCGGGGCTGCGCTCCATACTGCCTGCCCCGCTGCATTCAGCCACCCCTTCCCACATTTCACCAGCCCCAGACAGGGGGCTGCACTGCTGCCTCCAGACCCGGCCGGGGCTGCACCTCCCCACAACACCAGGCCAGGGCTAAGCTCACTGCTGCCAGCCCCATCCAGGACTGAATTTCTGGCTGCCAATCCTGCTGACTCCAACCCCAAGTGGGGCTGCACCTCCCACACCGCATCGGCCCCAACCGGGGCAGAGTTCCCCGTACCTTACCAGACCCATCAGTGCCCACTTCCTACCTCGCCAGCCCCAGCCGGAACTGCGCTCCTGGCAGCTGGCCCCACGGACTCCAGCCCCAGCTGCGGCTACACGCCTGGCCGTCAACCCTGGCCAGGGCTGTGGTCCCCACCATGCCACTCTGTTGGAGCTGCACTCCTCACTGCCAGCTCAGCTTGGGCTGCACTGCTGAACCTGGCCAGCTGGGGATCTCTGGTCCATCTCCACTCTGCAAGCCCTGCAGGACACCATGGACTGGAGACTGTAGCTGTGGCGAGAATCCTGGCGGGAGATGCTGGTGCAGGGCTGCACCATCTGCATGGCTGTACAAACACTCATCACCAGCATGGTGCCTGCTCCTGCTGCCACTCCTGCCCCTGCCTCTCCTGCTTCTCTCTCTAATTCCCCCCATGGCCACTGAAGTCCCCGCACCTGAGGCAGTGGAACCACCAAAGCCAGGTGCCACTCCCAGCCCCAGCCCTGAGCCTCTCCTCACCCCTTTTCCCCTTTCCAGCTCCCTCCTCTCCCTTCCAAGATTCTCATCACCCCTCTTGCCCCTTGCTCCCTCTTTCCTCCCTTCTCCCAGGTTCTTTCCCCAGTCCCTCTGCAGTTACTTCTACCCCTACTAAAAAAACAAAACAAAACAAAACAAAGGGTTTATTTTTTCCAAAACAAAATGTATGTTTTATAGTCTCTGAAGGCAAGGAGAGAGGCGGGAAAGGGAGGGGTGTAGGAGGACAGGCTAAGAAAGGCGAGGCACAGGGTCCTTGTGGGGAGGCCAGAGGAGAGTGTCACTGGGGTCCTTGTGAGAAACTTTCCCTCAGGGTCTCCTGGATGCGCACAGCCCCCTGATGGGCCTGCTGCATGGGAGACATGCACAGCTGCTCAAAGGCCCTGCTGAGCTTGCCAGCCTCTGCCCCCAACCCTGGCAAGAACACCTCCCCCTTCCTTTCACATATATTGTAAAGGACACAGCACGTGACCACCACTCGAGGGATGTTCCACTCCTTGACGTCCAGTCAGGTGAGGAGGCAATGGAACCACACCTTCAGATTCCCAAAGGTACTCTCCACCACCATGTGGGCTCTGCTGAGCCTGGCATTGAACTATTCCTTGATGGGATCAAGGTGTCCAGTGTAGGGCTTCATTAGCCAGGACAACAGAGGATAAGCCGTGTCCCCCACAATGCACAGCAGTATGTCCACGTCCCCGACCCTGATATCACAGTCGAGGAAAAAGGTGACAATGTGCAGCTTCTGGAAGACACTGAAGTTGTGGAACATGCAGGCATAGTGCACCTTCCCTGACCACCCACTGTAGTTGTCGGTGAATTGCCCATGGTGGTCAGTGATGGCTTGCAGTACCATCAAGAAGCACCCCTTCTAGTTGATGTATACAGATGCTGGGTGTTTGGGGGCCCAGAAACTTTAACACCAGATTACAGAGGGAAACTTCAGAACTTTCATTCATGCTTAAATTTGACACTTTACGAATGGGCCTTAACAAAGATGCTAATTACCTTACCCATTACAAAGATAGCTTCCCCACTTATCACCCCATTGACTCATAAATAGCTATTCCATTTCTCCCTTCCTCTCCCTCACCCCACCTTCTGTACTAAATCTGATTTGTCAGTTTAATAATGTGTTCACTTTTTTCATTATATTCTTTTGGTATATATGGTCGTGCCAATTCTCTTCCAGAATATGATCTGAGGAAGTGGGTCTGGCCCACGAAAGCTCATCACCTATTAAAACATCTTTTGTTAGTCTGTAAAGTGCTACATAGTTTTTCCTTTTGTTTTACGTAAGACTGGTTTTGTTGGTAAGGACAAAGAATTTGATACTGTCCAGGCAACATTTCAGCCCTGTAGTTCTAGTTTATATATTTTCTATTTGATTATATTAATTGTGTGCCTTTTAAATTTATTCAGCCACCTTTACTTTGGCTTTCAACATCCATGCCTAGCTCAATCTCATTGGCCCCTGGAAACATCCCTTCCATAGTTAGGTATTCCAATCTTTGAACATAATCAGGAAACAGTTGGGGTTGGGAAGATTCTACTAGTTTTAAATCATCTGATACTGTACTAAGCATTAATAATGAAAGCGTGCTAGATTCTGAACCAGAAATTGACAAATCTCTAAAATTTTTTACTTCAGCACATTGCCTTTGCCCTGAACTAAGGTTTCAGCACATAAAATCTTTAAGCTTCTGCATTATTCATCAAAGAAAGATTTAAGTAACTGTGACCAAAAGCAGCGGCGGATATAGGGCAGGGCGAGCAGTCCCCACCTCCTCCCACTCGTGGGCGCAGCGTGACCCAGATCCAAAGACAGCGGCCCCTCCCCACCCCCTGTCCCTGGGAGCAGGGGGAGTTGCCAGCTGCCCCCACCCAGCCAGGAGCTGTTCAAGAGGCTGAAATGGTCATTTTGGCCTGTCTGATGAGTCAAACACCCCGGCCCGCTGGTCCTATCTGTGCGCCATCCTCCATGTAGCCTCACCCTGCCTGCCCCCCAACCCGAGTGCCCACACGTTGCCTGCCCCCAAGTCCCAACATCCACACACTGCCTGCCTCCTAAACCCAGCACCCACACACTACCTGTCCCCCCTCAATCCCAACACCTAATGCTTCCTGACCTCCCAAGTCCCAACAGCCACATGCTGCCTCCCCCCAACGCTGCCTGCCCCCCCAAGCTCCAACACCCACACGCCTCCTGTACCCTCCCCAAGTCTCAACACCCACATTCTACCTGGCCCCCGCAAGTCCCAATGCCTGGCTGCCCAACACCCAACACTCCCTGGCAAAAACCAGCCATGGACAGCCAAAGAGAATCTACTGTGAGCCAGGCGCGTTTTGTAGGTCTTTCGATTATATCGATTGAAAACGACCTGTGTAAAGAAATGGACTTTACTGACATAATTGAAGAATGTGTTGCCAAAAGAGGTAGACAGCTAGAATAGAATTAAATACAAATGAAAATGTTTAATTATTAATACAGAATTTTGTTTAAAAATGAATTACAATATAATTAAAATAAAAATTATCCCACTAAACTAAGTTTCAATCAAATTTACCCAATTCACATGTAATATGAAAATAGCCTTCAATTTGAGAATTTGACGCCTTTTTTCTATTTTTTCTCCAAAGGGGGTCCTGCGAAATTGTGCTTCCCTAGGCCCCACAAAACTCTCATCCGCCCCTGACCAAGAGCACCCCAGTATGGCTACCATACATACTTCAACAAAAGCCTTGAACAAAAACTTGCTAGTTAAGTTTTTGTTGTATGGTTTTTTTGCTTTTATTTGCTTGCAACCATTTCTAACTTTATCTTCTACATTTTAGTTCACTTAAAATCATATCTTCTTTTGTTAATACATTTGTTTGATTTTTAACCTAAATCAATCCAGTGCTGTATTTAAATTAAGTGTTTGGTAACTCCATTCAAAGTAATAAATTATTGAAGATTGCTTCCTTACAGGAGTAATGAACCTTAATATCTGAGGTTAATATCTTAATATCTGTCCAGGATAGGGCTCGACAATGCAAAACACCCAAGCTATGTCTACACGGCCCACTCTTGTGCAAAAAACATGCAAATGAGGCGAAGTGTGGAATATCGCCATGCCTCATTTGCAGGGTTCGCTGCGCGGTTCTGCGCTCTGCGCTGGCTCTTCTGGGGTGTAATCTACTTGCCACGGGTGAGTAGATTACATTGTTTGTCGAGCCCTGCTCATTTGCATAATTAATGAGGCTCCGTTTTTGCGCAAGAGGCTTTTGCACAAGAGCCGTTCTTCCTCTTTTTTCAGGAAGAATGGCTCTTGCGCAAGAGGGGATTTTCGTGCAAAAAGGAGCCATGTAGACAGCTCCTCTTTGTTGAAAAGCCTCTTGTGCAAAAACGGAGCCTCATTAATTATGCTAATGAGGCACAGCAATGTTCCACACTTCACCTTATTTGCATATTTTTTTTGCACAAGAGGGGTTAGTCTAGACATAGCCCCATAGTGAGGAAAATTCAGAACTGGGAATGTGCTGATGATCACCCTTGCTAATAACCAAGACTTGTGGAAGCCTGAGTTGAACTGGTGAGTTAGTTGACAAGCTGTTGCGGTCAGCTATATACAGCAGCTATAAATAGACACTCAAGGTGCATCTTTTCTGCACCTATAGCTCCAAATAACCTACGCAATTTGAGCTACATAAATTGCATAGCTTGTTTTGAGTCAATTTCAAAGCTTATTTCATAATTTGGCACTGTCTATCCAATGCCAAATTTTGAAATAACCCACCGTTCTGAAACGTTACTTCTCGTGGAAGGTTTACAGGGACGAGAATAATGAGACCATTATATTTCAAAATAATGAACTTGCTGTTAAGATGTGGGATAGCTATTTCAGGATACCTCCATTATCCCAAAATAGCGCTGCAGTGTAGAGGTAGCCTCAGGGTGTGATCTGAGGGTATGTCTACACTACAAAGTTAATTCGAACTAACAGCCGTTAGTTCAAATTAACTTCAATAGTGGCTAAACATATAAACTGCTAGTTCAAATTTAAATCGAACTAGCGGAGCGCATAATTCGAACTAGGTAAACCACATTCTATGAGGAGTAATGCCTAGTTTGAATTAAGTAGTTCGAATTAAGCGCTGTGTAGCCACTTAATTCGAATTAGTTGGAGGCTAGCCCTTCCCAGGTTGCCCTGGTGGCCACTCTGGGCCAAACCAGGGAAACTCTTCTACCCCCCTCCCAGTCCCGGATCCCTTAAAGGGGCACAGTCTGGCTACAGTGCTTGTGCCAGTTGCAAGCCTGCCAGCACCCAGCCAGCAGACCCTGCACCTGGCACGGCATGAGCCAGCCACCCGCTGCCACCCAGCCCTCCGCCTCTTCCCAGGACCAGGCTGGCAGCTCCCAAGAGCCTGCCCGGGGCCGCAAGAGGTGGGCACCCATCTGGTCTAGTGCGGAGATCGTGGACCTCATCGAGGTTTGGGGGGAGGCCTCCAACGTCCACGACCTCCGCACTAGGCACAGGAATGCAGCCGTCCAGGGCAGGATAGCTGCCAGCCTGGCCACCAAAGGCCACATGCGAACTCAGGAGCAGGTTTGCATGAAAATCAAGTTGGTCCAGTGAGACCCCCGACCCTGAGCCCTGAGCTTAGAACATAAGAACATAAGATGGCCGTGCTGGCTCAGACCAAAGGTCCATCTAGCCCAGTAGCCTGTCTGCCGACAGCGGCCAGCACCAGGTACCCTGGAGGGGATGGACCGAAGACAATGACCAAGCGATTGGTCTCATGCTATCCATCTCCAGCCTTTCACAAACAGAGGCCAGGGACACTGTTCCTACCCTCTGGCTAATAGCACTCCATGGACCCAACCTCCATGAATTTATCTAACTTCCCTTTAAACTTTGTTATAGTTCTAGCCTTCATGGCCTCCTGTGGCAAGGAGTTCCACAGGCTGACTCTGTGCTGTGTGAAGAAGAACGTTTGCTTATTAGTTTTAAACCTGCTGCCCATTCATTTCATTTGGTGTCCTCTAGTCCTTATATTATGGGAACTAATCAAGAACTTTTCTTTATTCATCCTCTCCACACCACTCATGATTTTATATACCTCTATCATATCCCCCCTCAGTCTCCTCTTTTCTAAGCTGAAAAGTCCCAGTCTCTTTAGCCTCTCTTCATATGGGACCTGTTCCAAACCCCTAATAATTTTAATTGCCCTTTTCTGAACCCTTTTCAAGGCCAAAATATCTTTTTTGAGGTGAGGAGATCACATCTGTACACAGTACTGAAGATATGATGTACCATAGTTTTATACTTCCCCTCCTCCTTGTTCCCTTGGCTTCCCCTTTCAACCTCCCTCCTCCCAGGTTCCCCCCCCCCCCCATCCTCTCTCTTCCCCTCTCTCACCTTCTTTTCCCAGTCTCCCCAGAGGTTAATCCCGCCACCCCAGTTTTGTTAAATAAAGAGAGTTTCTATTTTTGAACACAGGTGTCCTTTATTTTTTACATCAGGAAGGGGGCTCGGGAGGGGTAAGTGGACGGAGGTGAGGGAGGAATGGGGCACGAGCCCCTGATAGGGATGACTGGGGTGGCTCTGCGGGCTTCTTGGGGTGGAAGCTCTTCTGCAGGGCCTCCTGGATCCTGACAGCCTCAATTGACCCCACCCCTCCCCCGTATGGCAGCCTGCGGCAAGTGCAGCCAGGCTGATGGCCGAGTGCTGTGATGTGCCAAGTTTGGGCACTCAGGGCACTCCCAAGACTGGACTGCTTTGCTATCCCTCATCGAGGTAGACAAGCAAGTGGGGAACCCTGAGAACTGTCTGTTCAGGGTGGGGATCGGGTTCCTTTAAGCACAGCCCTCGGCTAGCCTGAGGCAGCAGCTCCACACCCTAAGTCCTAACCTGATGCCCTGCCGGCACTGGTTCCATCCAGCCTTAACTTCAGTTCAGGGTCCACTCAATGTGGACATGCTAGTTCGAATTAGCAAAACGCTAATTCAAATTAGTTTTTAGGTCTAGATGCACTAATTCAAATTAGCTTAGTTCAAATTAACTAATTCAAATTAAGTTAGTTCGAATTAGTGCTGTAGTGTAGACATACCCTCAATGATTGAGCAACCTAGGCTGGAAGTTACTGCAACAAAGTATTGTGAGGCACCCAGGATTGGAGGGTATGTGGTGAAATGACCTCTCAATGGTCTAGATCAGGGGTCTCCAAACTTTTCAGCGCGAGGGCCGCATTAACTATCAAACAGCAGTTCAGGGGCCGACTACACACTTGAGGTCCAAATAAAAAACAATCAAAACATGGATGTTGTTTTTAATTATTTATTTAATATTATTTTATTCAGCTATTATTTAATAACACATTGATACACTACACATGAACACCTGTACTAGTGTGAATGGTGCAATTGTTTCCTGGATGCCAAAATAGCAGACATTTCAGGCTTTAGATTTGTTGTCCCTAACATCAACAGTGACCTGAGATTATCATCGGACAAGTTTGTTCTCAAATTGTTCTTCACATATTTCAGACGTGGGGAACTCAGCTGTTGCTTCAGCCATGAAGACCTTGCACTGCTGAAAGTGCGTCAAGTTGTTGGCCTGTACTTGTTCCAAAAACAAATTAGCAGCATGCCAGGCACATGCTATGGGGCACTGCATTAATGCACTGGGGAAAACTCACCCTTCAGGCCAGCGAGAAGAAATCCAGAGAGTGAGAAAAATACTTAAAAGGAGCAAGGGACAAATGAAGCATTAAAAATTAACATTTTTCCTCACCTAGAAGCTGATTTTAGGCACTAGATCTGGTGTTTTAGGAGAGATCTGAAAGAATTTAATATCGATTTAAATCAGGGGTCACCTTTTTAAAGTTCCCGCGGGGGTTCACGTTCCCCCGCACGTCGCCGGGCGGGCGTTACCACCACCGCCCATCCTGCCCCCTGATTGGCCGGCTGCCCTGTCAGTCTGGGCGGGGGAACGCCGCCCGTGCTAACCCCCGCCTCTGCGCCGTTTGCCGCCGCGCGGCCGCTTGTCATTGGAGCGGCCCGCTTCTCCTGCCCCGGCGCGGCGTGAGTACACGCCGCACACCCCTGACAGGGCCCCCCCACCGCGGCAAGAAGGGCCCGTTCGGCGGCGCCCCAGGGACGGTCTCCACGGGCCGGATGAGAGGGCCTCGCGGGCCGCATCCGGCCCGCGGGCCGTAGTTTGGAGACCCCTGGTCTAGATCACACACCAGAATGTGAGAGAGAAGAAATATCCACTGCACAATTATTTCTTTCCCCCATCCCACCCTTCTCTTCAAACAGCTCATACTGAAGAAGCCAGCCTGTGCACAGGGATGAGCAGAGTGTAGATCTGAGAAGGCAGAAGAGAAAGGATTCAGTGGAACCAAGAGGACTATGCCAAAAATAGCTGCAGCTATGGACCTAGGAACCATGTTTGGTGCCCAAGCTTTTTGATGTTTCTGTATCAATATAAATGCAGCTATTAGTAAAAATGCTGAGATTTCTATGAATACGAAATAGATATGAATAACAGTTCAGGCTGAAAACCAAAGTCTTGAAGGAAGTTTAATTTGATAATCTAGGTGTTACCCATATGAATTCCAAACATTGTAACCATAAGGGAGTGTCTGACCTGCTGTTAATTGTTTTGTTGTTTTAAAAAAATATCTTTCCTAGGAGAAATATATTCTCAAGTGTGTTAAATAAATGTGTTAAATGGTAAGGAAAGCAAGCCAGGTTATAATTCCTCTGTAAATCCAGAGAAACTCAACTGAACTCAGAATTTACATAGGTGTAAATGAGAGAAAAGTGTATCTCTCTTTCTCTAAATGTGCTTTAGAATTAGTTCATAAATGGATACTTCAGAAATAAAAATCTGTAAGTGCAGGGAATGAGATAAATCAGAATACACTGCATGATGAGAAATCACCTTTTATGTGGTTTCCAAAAATAATAAAGACTCATACAACAGGTCCTTAGAATAAGAGATAAATAAAATGAGAAACAAAGGCATATGCTCTATGCATGACATTTATATTACAAAAATACTGAGTTTTAGGATACAATCTCATCTGAAGTCTAAGAAAAGGTTGTTGTTAGAACTCCAGTGGTGTTCAAGAGAAGGGAAAGTGTACAATGGTCCTACTACCCATGTGTGACTGAATGGCGCTGTCGTGCGCCATCCGAGTCAGTGCGGCCACTCCTCCTCCCCTCTGTCCGGGGAGGGGGCCGTACCCACTACCCTCCAGGTGCAATGTCCTTCCCGGTGTGTAGTCAGAGTTTAAGTACAGTCTAAGGTGGGACGTGTATTCTCCGTGCAGCCTTGTCGGTGCCTGGCCCGACCGGGGGGAAGGGGAGCTTGGGCCCCCCCACTCTGAGCCCCACCCCAGGGCCCTAGGAACTGAGGGAAGTCACTTCTCCTACGGTTTGGTTGGTGGAGGAAGCTCCCTGCAATGCACCAGCCCACGGGCCATCCATGGCCACGCCCTGGGTCGCTTGCTACCTCCCGTGGTCAGTGGTCTGTTGCCTCTCCCGTCCAGCGGTCCCTCTCGCTGAGAGCCACCTCCTCTCCTTCAGCCAGCGCCTGCCTTTTGAGCCGTCCCACTGGCTCCACAGTTGACACCGGGTGGGCGGGGCCGCCCCGCGCTGAATCCCAGGCTCCCTCGAGGGGGTGTGTCCCCAACGGGGTGGGCATGGCCAGGTCTTCTCCCGGCTTCCCCGCATTGGCACCACCTCTCCCCCGCTCCGGTGCAGCCAGCTGACACTGAGTCTCCTGCGGAGGGGGCAGAGCCTCTGGCATTCGGCCCGGCATGGGCCGGGGATGGCGCGGCTCCGTAGCCGTTACACCATGTCCACTCTACTTTCACAAAAGTCAACCACCCTCTCAGGGCTTGTAAACATGGGAACATGCAGGAATGTTATAGCAAATCAGCTACAGGTGTGAAACCAATGTGCATATGTTAAAGTACATTAAATCCTGTGTAGACTTTCTCATTTAGGGATAAAACTGTCTCATTTAAGTTACAGTGAACTAAGGCCATTTAACTCTTGAATGAGAACATCGAACCAGATTTAATCAGTGGAGTAGAGTCATTCTCACCTTCTCTCACTGTCTGGCTCAATGATTATTCCACTGTGGATAAATATATAAACAGTAATTAGTCCAGACTGGGAATTAGCAGAGGACACGGGGGCACACAAGGTTTTAGAGGGACCCTTTGGTCAACAGGTTAGCATGGGAGGTGTCTGCTGAGAGCAAGTAGCTTGTTGGTCATTGTAATCATGAAATCAATGTATGGATAATGTTTAAGAAGTTATGCATATCTATACTGAAAACTATAATCCTCAGCAGTGGGAGACTCCTATTCAAATCTTTTCTCTCTGTTCTAAAGATAGGGGGGAACTTAATCTGGCTCTCCCACATTGCAAGTGATTGCTCCAAGCACTGGGCTAAAACTTATAAGATAAAAACCACCATCACCTCCTCTGGTGGTAATGCTGGCAAGATTTTGAATGGGGCCTGATCCAGTAGGTGGCCTCTGACCTTTGTGATTTAGGCAGACAAATTTCCCCTGGTTTGTAAATTGCTCTGGGGCTTAGTAGAAGATAGGTGTCTTGATGCTTAGAGTGAGTCAGCACGGCACATGCCCAGAGGCAGGAATTTAGGCACCAAGGAAACTTTGATGCTGAAAACTTAAGCCCTGAGTCAAATGAGGCACCTATAGGGCTGGGCAGGAGTTTTGTTGATCACGGGAGAGCCTAACATTTGAATTTAGATGCCTCACTGGAGATTTCCTGAATCTGGGGTTTAGGCACCTAAGTACCTTTGTGGATTGGGGCCTAAGACTTGCCCAAATTCATACAGGAAATCTGTGGAACAGCAAGGTGTTGCACCTGAGTCTCATCAACACCAGGTAGTGTCCAGTGTCCGCCACTACTTATTTCTATACTGATGTTAAAGCTTACAACATTGCCAGCATCAACCCTGAAAACAAAATTTATTAATAATTTCCCTCAGTCCAGGGCTCAAACCAGTCTCAGCGCTGTTTTCATCCAAAATCACATGAATGCTTCCGTGCATTTTAGAGCCAGAAAAAAACAAACCACCTTGTTAAGCTTGCTCCTGTTAGCAGGGAAGTCTTTGGTTAACTGGAATAAAGTCAGAAATATTTTTTGCTCCTAACAGTGCAAATCTTCCCTCAAATATAGGAAAAACTTACTTAGTAGCCTGTAGACATTGTCGTGCATTAAGCATTAATCTTAGTTGCCCTGCTCACATCATGCTCCACTTGGTTAACTAGTGCCACAACTAATGGAACATCAAAAGCACCAGATGCTAAAACCTATATGAATATTAATGACCAAGACTCCAAACAATTATCATTGTTCTAATGGTATCCTAAAATCCCTGACACCACCAAAAGCCTTCAGCCACTATGCGCCTACTCTCATGCTCTGGCATTCCCAGTTGTATAGCTGATGCTCTTCTTCTAAAGGAAAATGTGTGGAGTACAAGATCCAATCTCATCTGCAAATATCCTTTTCTTATTTATTACCACATTTAATGCATTGGTAAAAGAACAATTCAATGTAAAATAATAAACAAAAAGTATCTAAATTAAATGAGGAAAATATTCCGAAGGTTTTATGGACCAGGGTAAATCTGCTTTTCAGTTGCATTCTTGCCGCTATTTCAGAAATGGAGAAAAAAGGAGCAAGAATTGTTTGGAAGGGAAAATGAGAAGCGTGATTAATGTTTCACAGCCATGCACAGCTTTGGAAATGGGATGTATGGGGTTTTTTTTAATAATAAAAAATGTGACAAAATTAAATTAATATTAAGCAGAAATTAAATGCATAAGAGATAAAAGCTATGAATATTTCTCTTTAAATTAGAAGATTATGGCATATCTAACGTCATATTGTAGTGGGCTAACGTTGTTATTGTTAGAATTAATAATATATTTAATTTAGATAGCTCATATCTATCAGTGTATCCTGGGAGCTTTACAGTAAAACAGGCCAATCAATATAAATCAATAAAGCAAAACTAAACATACATTTACAATACACATGCAACATATTTTAAAGCAAAATATATTCCTTTCTCTAATTAGATGTACAGAACTCTAATGTACTGAAACCAGCACTAAGAATTACCTCCAATAATCGTTCCTTGGTCTAAAAGTGATCACGTTACAGTAGCTCCAAAGTTTTCCAGTATAGTTTTATTTGACCTTTAGTTAAAAATATCTAAGCGGCCAATTTATTGCTGGGACGTTATGACAAGTTTCACTGTGCTGAATATTAATTGCTTTTACTGCAGTACCTGATGCACATTACTATTCTGTAAATGCAAAATACCACAGTGATACTAACAACTCTTCTCTCCATTAAGTTGAGCACAGCCCTGCTGCATCCGTTTCTGCTTGTTAGCTCCAGCAAAGGATGATTCAGCAAGTGGCAATGCCTCTGACATACCAGCTTTGTTTTCTGCTGAAGACCTGCTGGCTCTTGTTTTTCTCAGCTTACTGTTGAAACCAGTAGCTCTGGTGCAGGGTTAGGTCTTCTGCTATGTGGTTTTCTGCTGTGCCTGAGGCTTTAGGGTCTCTCCTCTCTGGATTGACTCTTTTTTAAACTGATGCAGCAAAAATGGATCTTAATAATGGATTATGTTCCATTAATTTGCAATGATTTATCTTGCAAGTAAGTGTTCATTTCTATTTTAAGCCTGCAAGCTATGTACTAGCTTCACATGCCTCCTAAACACCGCATTATGTGACAGCACTGCATTGCAGGGAAAAGTGTTTCCACATCAGTGCAGGAATTGGTTAAGTACTTGATATCAACACAGTAATGTTTGCCAAGTTGAGGGAATTCAGTTTGCTCTGAAATCTCTTAACAGTCAAACATTCAAACTGTTTACGTCTAGCAACTGTGCAGAATATTATTTGTTTCTTTTGACGCACAAACAAGATGTGTAGTGCTTTACCAATGGCAAATACACAGTTCCTGGCCCCAAAGAGCTTGCAACCTAAACGTTGTGCTACATTTTCCTCCCAGGAGCCAGCTCTGTGTAGCTATTTGAGGTCCCAAATGCAGCAAAAAGTGTACTGGGGGTAGGGAAAAGATAATGGAGAGTTTGCTCATGAGAACTCTGCACCCTGTGCAGGAAGGGGAAGGGGAAATGAGGGTTGCCAGGTGTCCATTTTTTGATTGGAATGCTGGGTTGAAAAAGGAGCCTGGAAACTTTGGTTGGCACTGCAAAGTGTGCCACTAAAAGTGTGGTTGGTGCATAATGGGGCTAAGGCAGTTTTCCTGCCTGCCTTGGCTCCACGTGGCTCCCAGAACTGGCAGCATGTTTCTCCTCTAATTCCTAAATTCAGGGGTAGCCAGGGAGGTTCGTGCATTGTCCCAACCACTAATGCTGACTTCGCAGCTCCCATTGGCTAATAACCATGGCCAATGGGAGATGTGGGGGCATGGCCTGTGGATGGGGCAGCAGTCAGAGCCACCTGACCTTACTTCCACCTAGAAGCTGGAGAGGAGCCATGCAGTTTCTGGGAGCCACCTGACATAAATGCTGCCTAAAGCTTATACACCAAATTCCCTCCCACGCTGCAGCCTCTTGCCCCAGTGATGAATCCCCTCCTCCATGCAAATTCTTTCCAGGAACCTGCACCTGCTCCCACACCACAATCCCCTGCCCCAGCCCTTATCCCCTTTCTGCTCCCCATATCCCTCCAAGTCCCCCCTAGAGGCTGGACTTCCAGCCAGAGTCCTCATCTCCTCTCACACTGAAAACGCCTGCCTCACATCCTGAAGTCCTTCATCCCAGCCCAGAGCCCCTCCTACACTCCAAATCCCACATTTTTGGCCCCATGCCAGAGCCCACATCCTAGCAGCAGCCCTTAACCCCTCCCTCACCTAACTTCCCACCTCAACCAGGTGAAATGAGCAAGGATGAGATAGTGAAGGAGGGAGGAGAGATGGAGTGAGCAGGGGTAGGGCCTTGGATAAGAGGTGGGGCCCATAGGGAAGGGGTGGGAAAGTGTGTAGGGGGGAATAATGGCATTCAGTTTTCTGGAATTAGAAATTTGGCAACCCTGGGTGGGGGAGGGGGGGATGAATAGATTTCATGGGTTTGTCATGGTGGTGCTAGCAATGGCTCAATCCATAGTGTTGCTCCATAAAATCAAAAGCTACTCCTTTTTCTGTAGATGCAGTGGCCTGGTAGTACTTTGGGGTTGGAGGATTCTACCCCATGTATTCTCCTAAATGGACAACCTGGTTAAGTGGAATTTATGCTGATTTTCAGGATTTGACCAGCAGTAAATATACAGGAGCTCTCTCACAGAGCTGTGGATTTGTTTTAAATTTGTATTAAGAAGGCAGTTGCTCCCCCACCCTTACCCACAATGCTGTTACTTTAGAAGCATATTAATCACTTCATGCCTTTGCTCTGAATCACCAGCACATGTTGGATGAGAAATCTCTGCTTGATTTGCCCTGCTCTTGAGAGGCCTCAGGCCAATTGCAAAACAATGTAGGGGGATGGGAAATAGTCTAAAGAATAAGTGGATAATTATTTGACACAGCAAAGTCTCATTGCCCCACGTGAGAAAAATAAACACTAGCTGTCATTCACAGTGCGGAAGCAAGGCATATTTTCATTCTAAAAAAATTAAACAAGTTTCAAATTAGTGCAGTTATATATAAATAAAATACTAATACTTAGCCATGATTTTATGTGCAGCTATTCTGTTTCAAAGTCTTATTTTAATTTCAGAATACACAAGATAAACTTCTTTGTCACTATGATATTTTGGTGTAGCTACATTGTTACTTGGGCTATTTGGTGTTTGGCAGGGGATGATCCAAAGTGAATGACTTTTCATTGGCTTCAGTGAACTTTGGATCAGGCAGCAGAAGATTATCCATCTGATGCCACAACAGATCTTTGTTACATGAGCCAATCTTATCCCTTTGTTTATAAAATGCTGATTTAAAATGTGGGTCTAGGGCAATGTTCCTTCTATTTTTTTCCATCTATGTTTTAGAATACATTTTAGTGTGCACTGAGGCATGTGTGAATGTGCTCCTGTAGGAGAAACACACAACCTTGCTGGGGGTGCTCTGCTAATCAGCTGGGCAACATTTAAATCTCTCCTGAGTGGCTGCACAAGCACACAGCTTATAGGGAACTCTGGTTCCCTAGAGCTTCCGTTGTCAGAGGTGCTCCAGGAAATCCTGAACTATGGCCCAAGGCTGCAGATGTCTTTACCAGTGATTAGCAGCTTGTGGTGCATTGAATACAGATGCCAACATGCAGTGTGCCATTATGATCCAAGCAGCTCTGGTGGAAGTACTGTTCTCTGGTACTTGCAGTCACTTAGTTTTGCACCTCTATGTGCAGCTGGAGCCTGCTTCAGTTCATATAAATGACATGGAGGAAGGGTGAGGTGTCTCATCATCCCAGCAAGTTTCTCCAGTGTGGCTCATAATTTGAAGTTTCCAGATATGAAGAAATAACTCAGACTAAAAGACTTGGGTATATTCTCTCCTCACACGTAACGCCCATTGCTGTTATTACAAACTTGTGTGATACCCCCCAATATTCCTTTATAAACCATCATCTTCCCAAAAAAGCTGTCTTCAAGCTTGTAGCTGGTATACATGGAAAAGGAATGTTAAGTGCCAGTATCCCCAGACCAGCATTTGTGAGTCGTTGAATATACTAAATAATATATATAGTCGGTGAAAGATACTAAATATTATCGGTTGCTGTGTGGGACTGGAATTCTCAGAGTTATTCTCAACAAAAGTGAAGGAATGTGGAATAATATCCTGCATTGCTACATATGTCTGTCTGACGGTGTATACAAACATTAACGCCTGACTTCAGAGTAGAGTCTCCCCTTTGCCATCTCCAGAGTAATTATTAAAGAAAATAAGGGTGGAGATGAACAGCCGATGTAGGTTGCTGGGACCAAACCTTTGTGCCCAGTGCAGTCATGTATGGAACCTTGGGTTTATTGTGTGTATCCTTTCTCTAGGCAACGCTCGTAGCATTTTTGTAGTTTCCTGCTTCCCTGCCCCAATCTAGGCTTAGATTTGCTTACTCACCGTTCAGTTTCTGATGAGGTTCCCAAGGTGTGCACCAATTTTTAGAAAGGTAAATACTGATAATGCTGCTAAATTTAAATGAGAGACTTGGCCCTCCACTTTTCACTAAATGTAGGCCTAAATCTGACTCATTCTTCCAGACGGAATCCTTTGTCTTTCTTTGCTATCACTTTCTTTCCAATGCCAGAAATCTTTGGGTTGCCATTGATTCCAAGACTCCATGTTCTCTTATTTAAGTTTTACATCTCCCTTGTCTATATATCAGCCTCTCGTCATCTTTGAGTCTCTGCAGGAATCCATCCTCACCAGCCTCTGCCGAGATCTTTATTGTGCTTTGGAGCCTGACTCTCAAAGAAGCAAGAATCTCCCTGAGTGGCTTTATTTGCAGGATTGGGCCTTTAATCACTTCTTATTCTCATCACATCATTGAAATCCCCTCTTCTAATATTCTAACATTTCTAGCTGGTAAACTTCAGGAGATCCTGAACTTATTTATTATGTAAAAACTTAAAAAACAGCAAATAGTCTGGTAGCACTTTAAAGACTAACAAAAAATGCAGATGGTATCATGAGCTTTCGTGATAAAAGCTCTTCAGATGACCAGAGTGGATGTCCAAGTGGGCTGTGCCCACGTTAGCTCATGATCCCATCTACATTTTTTATTAGTTTCTAAGGTGCTACAAGACTATTTGTTGTTTTTAAAGTTTATTCAGTTACAGACTATCACGGCTACCCCTCTGCCACTTTAAGACCATCTCTTTGTCTTAAATCTTGTGTAGTCACTCCTGTTGGTCAGAAGCTACCCCTCTGACACTTTAAGACCACGAAAGCTCACCACCTAATAAACCATCTTGTTAGTCTTTAAAGTGCTACATAGTCCTGTTTTTTGTTTCAGCTACACCAGACTAACACGGCTACATTTCTATCACTATTTAAGACCATCTATTTGTCTTATTTAAAACCTTCTAGTTTTTTAGTTTTTCCTGTTACAGACTAACTCGGCTACCTCTCTGAAGCTTTTATTTATGTGTATTGCAATAATACCTAGGGATTCCCAATCACAAACAATGCCTCCCCGCGGTGCTAGATGCTGTACAAACAAGTAACAAAAACAGTTCCAGTCCCAAGAAGCTTTCAACTTAAGTAAGTTTCCAGGCCCATTACTCCTCTTTCCAGTACTTTAACTGTCTTTGTATCTGCACTACCAAATTACCCTTCTACTTTTTTGTACATTGCTTTGACCTCACAACCACCTATATCTCTACCTGCCCATTCTACCCCTCATTCTCCTTCCACAATGTTTACTGCCTCATGTTTCTGTGGAACTCCCTTCCTCTCCTTTCAAACCAATGAGTCATTTCCTCTTTCAACCTCATCTCATCCTGTATTCTGTGGGGTAAGCCTTTGTCGTTGTTTGTATTAAAGTCACTAACAAGAAAGCTTAAAAATTGTTTAAATCCAGCCTTCTACCTTGGCTTGCAAATGGCTTTCTCGATAAAGCATTCTTGTGATATTCTGTGTCAAGGGTGTTATCTTGAGGTTGAAATAGGGCCCCAAAGATTAAAATAATATCCCCATAATTCCATTTAATATTTTTGTTGTGCAAATATACAGAAAGATAGCATCAATAGTGACCAAAACAGAGCAATCTAAAACATTCATCTACAATGAATACAAAATAAAATCTTCCCAGTGATAAGCACTAAAGACTAAAGTGAAACAATGGCCACTGGTGCCACCTGCTGGAAGATCACAAAGGCACATAATCAAAATTAATATCCAGGATCAAATTCTGCTTTCCTATTTGTGTAACTACGTTTACTTGTACATGTATAGTACAGCAGAAGGTGATCCTACGTATGTCACAAATATGGCTCTCTTTGACCATGATATTTATACCTTATGTAAATCCAAAACAAATCTTTGTCTAATTTGCTTCATCTTGGTTTTTTTTATTTACTTTATGCATACCATTCAGCTTCAATTCTCAATTTGTAAAGGCCTAAAAATGGGGCACAGGTTAAGAGGCAATAAAACATGAAGAGTGCAGAAAGCTTAAAATGGCACCGAGTTAATTTATTTATCATAAATAATATTTTGAAACCGCTTGGTTTGGCATGCCAAAACTGCGGTAGAACATGCATATTTAGTTTCCTTTATATAAAATGTCTTGCTGCGTGTATCAGGCATACCCATTTGCAGATCACATTTAGGATATTTGTGATTTGTGTGTACAGATGTCAAATCTGACACATACAAATAAATGAACCCATTTCCAACCACAGATATTTATGTAGATGCCTACTGACAGGTTAGGCCCATGGACCTAATAGGAACTAATACAAAACAATAAACAATCAGAGTTCAGACTAATCTCATCTTACATGCAAGAAGATGCATTACAGAAGTGGTTAACTGTTGATTTCTGTTGTCCTTGATTGTCCTTGTACCTCCAGAAATAATACACTTGCTGGGCAGTTGAATGTTCTATGTGCATCCGAGAATACTTCATTGTATTCAATAGCGTGTTAATAGAGGCATCATAGTGATCCAGCAGGTGTCGTTTAGGACCAGCAGTGGAAAAATGAGTTGTGGCCAGAGATTATACTAAACCATTTCACAACCTTATTGCTCTTTGAATGTGCTTTTTTGCTCCTTTTTTTTCTTTTGTTGGTTTTTATGTGTAAGTGCATGACATTGGGGAATGAATACATTTTGCTTACAATACAGTATTATCACTGTAAAGATTAATAAAAATATTTTGTAGTATGTAGTACATGTAGCTACAATTCCAACTAAAACATCTTTTGCTAGGATTTTCTCTTCTTAGCAAGCAGAGAAGGGAGATGGTCCTGAAAAGACCTGAATTCCCCAACCCCCTTTTTTCATCTCTGTCTTTGAGCCCTGAATTTTGCAGGTCACCTTTTAGAAAGGTGGGATTAGAAAGAACCTCTTTGGTTGCTAACATTGCTCCTGAACTGGACAGAGAGTTGCTACTGAGCAATGTATGAGGCACTGCCCCCTTTTTCCTCCCCCCCATCCCAGAGGTCAGCGTTCAACAAATTCATCATCTTAATAACCAGCCATCTCCAACACCATGTTGTTCCAACAAAATGCCTTTCTTTCATAAATGTTCGCTCCATCAAGCCTTCTTTTTGTCTAAACTTTGGTCATAGTTAAACCTGGCGGGTCAGAAAACTTAGGCTAGTTTATGACCAAAAGGAGGGGAATATGTTCCAAAACTGAGGATTCCTCAGATATATCTACTACTCACTGTGATGCAGGGGCGGATATAGGGCAGGGTGAACAGGGCGGCCGCCCCGGGCCCCATGCTTCAGAAAGCCCCGCGCATGCGCCGTGGCGCTGCTGCGCATGTGCCATGGCAAAGGGGGGGCCCCGCGGAATTATGCTGCCTGGGGCCCTGCAAAACGGTCATCTGCCCCTGCTGTGATGGACTATAAACTGTAAAATACTGTCCCTCCATTAGGTGACACTGTGTATAAAATACCAGGAGTCATCCCTGGCAGAGCATTAAAAGATCTGTATATAATCATGTTCTGTGACCAGTCTATCTTGTACAGAAGAACATGTCATTGGCTATCCCCACAATCCAGGGCACATGGTAAGAGGCAGCATCTCACACTGTGGGAAGTCACATCCAGCACAACACCAGTGCATTTCCAGGATCACCGGTGGAATTTTTAGAGTTTTAAAAAAGCACGTTTATTTATAGTGAACAAATATAGTGTCACCATGAACAGTATTTTTCAGGTTACAGTTTATACAACTTTAACAAAAGCCCAAAGGCCCTGAGTGATATGACAGCATGTCTTTGAACCAGGCTTGGATGGTGTCTGTGTAAACCTGTGGTCTGCTTCTGCAACCTGTGTGCAAAACTGCCCTTGAAGTTGGAACTAAACCAGGCTGTTTAGTGTTGATAGAATCTGTTCTGATTCCCACTCTTTTCCCCCCTCTCTTTGAATTGTCAAAGTTCTGGTTTTACAATGAAACAGAGTAAGAGATTCCAGTTTCATCCACCATTAAGGTCACATTTGTTTACATATCCTTGTTCTAACATATTTTGTTTGTTTGATTTAGAGGCTTCAGCCACTATGCTGCCTCTACAACATTATGTGGGTACTGAGATGCTGTTAAAATTAAGAGACATTTAGTGTTATAATCAATTTTTTTTAGGGAGGATAAACTTTAGTACCATTTCAAATTAGCAGCATTGATTAGAAATTGGTTTAAGGTATGTTAGCAGGGTCTGACTTTTTTTTGCCTGGCAAAAACTTTTTTTTTAACCATTGGCCAGCATTCATGTTTTCCCTGTCCTTCCAACCCAGCTCTGTCAAGAGTGTTGCAATACTTGACAATATATTAGGGGAGATGGCTTTTCAAGGTCTCTTAATGTTTTCAAATCCTAACAACCAAGGTGACAAAGCGGGGGTCCTGTGATACAGCATGCTTTTTCTGATGTTGGAAAGTAGGTATTACCTAATAAAATGATACTATATTTTTTGTTTCACACTTGACTCTCACTTTGCAGAGTACAAAAGGCACTGGTTTTAAATCACACTTAATTCTCCCTTTGAATTATACAGCATAGCTTTTAAAATTCCCATCTATTCCTTTCATTCAAAATAAATACGATTATTCTTTAAGATATACCACCATGTAAAACAAAACACCACCATTGGAAATATTCTTCACAGACCAAGCTACATTGGCTTGGCATTTCCCACTCCCTCAATACGTTAGAAACATGGCATTGTTTTCTTGGTAGCACTGACTCGGTCTTTTTTTTAGAAAAGAGATTATAGTTGTCAGTTCTTGCAAGCAATATTTGACCCACAGGAAAAGATCTACCATTCTTCCATGTAATCAAAGAAGAGAAGCACTTATAACATACATCAGAGTAGGAGAAGCTTGTGTCAGACTGAGCTTCCTTTGAGATTGTAATCTTTTTATAGATGTTAACACTTTTTATTAAAAGCCAAACCTGAGACTGAAAAAGGGAGTTAAATTCACTTCCTCTAATTCTAAGAATCATAAGATTCTTTTGCAAGAGAGAACTATTAGTCTAGAAAGCCAATAATTCTAAAAAGCGAATACTTAACAAAACACTTTAGGTGAACCCAAGACAACTTAGAGTTGACAAAACATTTCATGAGATTCTGAGTAAGTGATGCAGATTTCCAAACCCTGACCAGCCCATCAGGCTCAGGCTCAGGCTCAGCACTCCTCTGGGCTCAGGGCAGCAGATAACAGCTTCTGTGGCCCTGAGGATGCTTCTTCTCTAGCCCCAGATCTGTAGGAGGAGAGGCAGTGGCTGCCAGGGCCACTTGTGTGAAGGAAATTGTAATACTTTCACTGAAACACACACACAATCAGAAAAAAATGCCTATAACTTCTAGTGTGAGGACAAAACACTACAGGTCCTATCACTTTAGAATCTCTGCAAGTTATTCCTGCATTGAAGATTTTGTTATCCATGTTCCTTGCACATAGATAGTATATTGTATTCCCTTTCTTCTGATAGTGTATCTTAATATTTTAAATCTTGTATCTTAAGCACAGTTTACTATTGCCATATGACTCTTAACTTCTGTATTCCTTGACTCTTTGTGATTTCAACTGTACTCCCTTAAATGCAAACACTGGTGAAGTGGAAATGCGGAAGATGATTGTGAGGTCGAGGAAATTAGGTGGTGTACCACAATTGTTCCTTTTGTGCCTGCATTTTCTTACAGGCCTAGATGCTCTAGGCAGCCATTTGTGCTTTGGCTTCTTATTATTCTTTTGTTATTCTCAAAGGATATGTCTACACTTGCACCCTAGTTCAAACTAGGGATGCACATGCAGGCATTCGAAATTGCTAATGAAGTGGGGATTTAAATATCCCGCGCTTCATTAGCATGATCTCACCGGCACGCTAGTTCGAATCACAGCTGATTGGAACTAGCATGCCGGCAAGATCATGCTAATGAAGCGTGGGATATTTAAATCCCCGCTTCATTAGCAATTTCAAATGCCTGCATTTGCATCCCTAGTTTGAACTAGGGTACAAGTGTAGACATACCCAAAGAGTTAGCTGTTTGTTCAAGATGGTACAGTGTAGGAATGCACTGTTGACTTTCAACAAGTTCTGGTTCAGGTCCCAAGGCCATGCACCTGGTATGGGAGTGCAGGAGGGCTTGGGAAGATCACATAGCTATCTTTGCTGAATGTTTCCCACCTGATAATGCTGCTTATTTGGCCTGGGAAAATATGCAAAGTATCAACAAGCTAATTATTGGATGTGGGAAAATATGCAATGTATCAACGATCTTGTTAGGTTCTCAAAACAACAGAGGGTCATTATTGTAGATCCAACAGTATATAAGTGCCGGGAATATTCCTAACATTGGAACCACAGCGTAGACCAAAGCTGCAGAAGGTGCTACGCAATGGCCACGGTGGTCCGTCCCCTGTCCTTCTTCAGGGGGTTCCCGGCAGCAGAAGGGACATAGGCAGCACATTTGATTCTAAGTTTTGCTTAGGCTTAATAAGTATTGTATTTTATTCTAAGATTCGCTTCATGGTATTTTATTCTAATATTAAGCATTGTATTTTACCTTAATATTTGCTTAGTAAAATCTTTAAGCCTTCACCCAATTTGTGTGCTTATTGCCTCCAAAACCCTTAAGGGAAGAACCATTGCCTCTTAGCAATACAGCTGTTAATGCAATATTAATATATTATAAACCATGATGATTCAAGTATATTATTAATAGCCATTACTAGGTGTGGGTATCTGGGTTGTTCCACCACTGCAAGACCACAGCCCACAGGTCTTCTGGCTAAAGCTCTCTGATCTCCCAACCAGAGAAACAACCCAACTGCCTGAAGGGTTTGCAACAGAGCTGCCCCTTTAGCATCTCAGAGTGGCAAAAGAGCCTTGAGGGGTGGGTGAACGCCCCTTGTTGCTGTGCAGACTAAGATCAGGTGATGACCTTGGTTTTTCTGCTCCTTTCAGGACAGGGCGTCAGAAAGGTCAATGACAACTTCTGAAAAATCATAATGGCGAACACAAGAACAACAGTGCCCGTCCCCCAACAACAGTTACAATTCAATATATAATTCTCCAAAAGATCTTGAACATCAAACAAATGTGTGTAGCTCTTACTCTGACACAACATCAAGCTTTCTGAGCCAGGCCAGGAGGACAGCATAAGATTGATAGGGAAAAGGTAGCTTGTTCAGAGGGTGACAGATCATTGCTGGTGACGGCAATTATGAATACGAAACTAATAAAATTCAGATTTTGATCCTATGTGACACTCGCTGAGCCACCTCAACTCCCTTAGAATTCACTGCTAATTGAGGGTGATGATGTGAAGTCTTGAAGGAATGAGGCAAGACTATTAAGATTTTCACGGGTCCACATTTAAAGGAGGAAGAATTTAGTTTATTTAATGACTGCTCAGCAATAGAATATCACAGTATGTTGGTTCTCACTTATGAATGCCCACTCTTGTGAAAGAATTGAATAGAGGGAAGGGAACATCCAATTAGCAGGTGTCTTTTCTTATACATTAGGTCCCAGTTTGCTTCTCAAAGGCCACACAAGAGTCTTTGGATGCTCTCCTGGTAAAGAGGGGAGGTGGAGTGGGCTGCTTGCTGGTAAATGCTGCTTCTGGGGTATTTGATACTGGCCACTATTGAGGGCAGGATGCTATGTCTAGGACCTTGCAATTGATCCAGACTGTTAGTTCCCATGTTCCTATGAAAAGTCTTCTAAAAATGTTGCCTACTTTGTTTTTGGCAAACATGGCTTTGAAATTCTGTCTCCATGTTTTGTGGAATCCCAACTGCTGTAGATGATGTGGCATTTAAATGATTAATAACCTTAATATTTGGGGCTTCTTACAGATATGCTGCAGTGAGTGCCAGGATTCTCCTATTGTTGGAACCCTGCCTGGAGCTGCACGTAATTGGCGCTGACTCACTGGGGCTTATTACATTCTATCCTCAGACAGAGATAGAACTTGAGACAGGCAGGAGCTGAGGGAAGGAACTTCAGGAGGAAACAACCCTGAGGACAAGGCTTAGGCTGGAGTGTGTGTGCAATATTACTTAGGAGTTTCTTTTTTGTTAATAAACCAGTCCTTGTGAGGTGTGACTTACAGAGTGTTTTTTTTCTCTGAGTATGTAGTTTTATTTGGAATAGGATGGGAACTATATCACCAAAGTCATCCTCTTTGCTCCTATAGTAGAATGTTGAAAAGTGTCCAGAATTTGCAAGAACTATTTACAGGAGATTTGTGCTTAAATAATTTTGGGAACTAAACAAGCAACTCTCACACTGTACACTGCAGATGAAATTACTATCATGCAGTTCTGAAGTTGAGGTGAAGATCAGTCTCTCTATTAGCTAGTTGGGGGAAAATGCAGTTTTTATTAACTACTTATGCTGTTTGTTCTATTGTTTGTGGGTAGGGAGAGAGTGAGAACGAAATCCTGTTGTCTCTCTTTTGTGTTTACCTTCTGTTTTCTCAGTCCACTTGCTAAACAATTATCAGAATCTCAAAGGCTTCTGAATGCGCATAAAGGGACAATAAAATAAATATCTGATGTGACATAGAAATTCCCTGAGCTTTTTCTCCCTAAACTTAATTTTGTAGGGGGAAATTCAAATTTTGCTAAGCAAGGGTTGGATGTTGTCAAGTCTGATTTATTTCTTTTTGTTAGTCCTCCAAAACAGATCATTATAGCTTAAACTAAAATACAAGAATATCATAATGTCAGCCTAGTCAGAGTTCAGCTTTTCATTTTTCATATATGACTCACCTTGTAGCTATGGCAACTTCCTACTAGTATCAGGGATATCATGTTAGCTGTTTCTCCCTTGCTGTCTTCCAGCTAGTATAGATTACAATACCAACTCATAGGCTACCACAGTGATATTTATATCTGGGTCACATACTATTAAGTTAAACAAAACATCTGTTGAAATTTAATCACAGCTGCAGGCCATGCTCTTGAAAAAAGAGACGTGATTATAGAAATCTTGCTTTGGATACTATCATAAACAACTCTGTTCCATAGCATGTATCCTTTATGCTTTAGTAAGTCTCCCATTAACAGGTGCTTTGTGGAACGAAAAAGGAGACTAATCCTGCTCCAATTAAAAAAAAAGTCAGTGACATCAATAGGTGAGGGATTAAGAGCCTAGGTTTTTCTAAATCTTTAATAACCATATCAGCCATTACTTCCCCTACCATTCTAATGTAGTTTCTCATGATGATAGTCCTTTTGTAACACGGTGTTAAAGCTGTTCTTAGTGCTACAAATATGGCTCTGATCATTAACAAAGATGGTTAAAACTGCTTTTGGGTGTGTAGCTACTCCTGAACAATCGCCATTGGTTCTTTGACTAAAATAATATGGACCATATCTCTGAAGTGATATTAAATGGTCGATAGACAGTAACAAATGAGAGACTTAAATATACAGGCTGCTTCTTCGTTCACACTACGTTTTCTGACACCTGACATTGGTGGTTTAGTTTTGCTAAAGGAGTCAACATTGTGTCTGTATGGGATAAGACTAAAAAAAGAATTAAATTCTAAGAGTTCTCAGGTAATAGTTTTAGACCTACGCTATTCATACTCTGTGCAAGTTTGACTTTTCTGTTTAAGGAGCTGGTGGTAGGTTCTGCACCAAAACGTGTCTTTGGAAATGCCGTACCTAAAAAAGGACAGATATTCAGAGCCACATGTCCTCTATGTAATCTGGGGGAATTGATTGGATTCTGCTATGTTGTATTTTGTAAACATAAAGGTTTTCAAGAAGATTATATGGGTGTCTGTTACTATGTACAGCATAAGAGGGACACATCTTCTGTCATCTCACTGTTTAACTTTCCTATAGGTGAACAGATGCACTAGAGTCAGATCGTGACTAACAGCAGCCATTGGCATCATTGGCTATTGACCCCCTTAATGTGCCAGAGATCAACCTTTTGTAATTACACAAAGGGACCAGGAAATGAAGTCTAGTCTCTCACTACAATTTCCATCTATCATTATGTTATTTCAACAACCACCAACATTGTCCTTCAATATTGTTCCAATAGCACAATGTGGGGTAGTGAGATAGGATTATTAATTAAGCTGTTTTTGCACTCCTTAGAAATACTGCCTACCAAAGCAGCACATAGAATAAGGGTGACACTCTGTGGTAAGACAGGATAAGTACAGTTTCCTGACCATTTCCCTATTCCCCCCCCCCTCCCCCCACACCCTTTGTCAGAGGTGTTGCCCTCAGAAATGGTTGAATAACATGTGTAGTGAGGGAGTTTTGCAGGATGATCTGATTTAAACAACATAGCAAATAGAACTGCACAATCCCTTCAGCAGGAACGTTTCATTTACTATTACCTGCAACTTGATGAGG